>NW_028274821.1:62464348-62767378 GCF_037043125.1 Eumetopias jubatus
GCTCTGTGCTGGGCACTGGGACATGGCAGTTACCAGAAAAATGACATGCCTGTCCTTGTGGGCTGGCCCAGCACGCAGCCAGGTGAGGTGATGGACAACAGCCAGCAGGGACAACACAGAACTATGAGGGCATCACCAGGGACAACGGGCCAAGGAAGTTCACCACTGAGCTCCCAGTGTGGGCCAAATCATCCCAGGAATGAATGGGTCCGAAACAGCCATGTAGAAAACCCATCCAGTGAGGCTCCCACCCAATCACACGCTTTTTCGCTGGCCTCAGACACATGCTCCCCCACTGCATGTGACTACATAGCATTTTACACGTTCACCTACATAATAATAAAATGACGATAAAACTTAGTGGGCACCTACTCGATGTGCCCCATGTGCTCAGTGCTTCACATGAATGTTCTATGCCAACCTTCAAAAGATCCCCATGACAGTGGCATCTCCATTCCACAGAGGATAGCCCAAGGCGCCGGGTGTGCGGGGACACATGTGCACGCATCGTCTGATTCCAAATGTTAACAGTCTTCCCACAGTGCCCAGCTGACTCCCTGACGAGGCACGGAAAACACACAGCAAGACATTATAAACAAGCAGATCGGCCTCAGGAGCCCTTCAGCTCTCCCCCATTCATCCCACAGATATCTCCCAACCACCAACTGTGGGCCAGGCACTGGGCTGGGCACTACGGGGAGCCAAAACAGAGCTGCTCCTGCACTTATGAAGTTCACGGTCCTCCGCAGGAACACGGAAGACCAAGAGGGATCAAAGAGTCCAACAAACGTAAAACTGCGATTGTGGTAAGCCCTAGAAAGGAAAGGTTCGTGGTTGTGGTTCTCAGAGAAAACGGGGCAAGGGATTCTTCCCAATCAGGTAGGATAGACAAAGCCCACTTAAGCTGGTATCTAAGAGATGAACAGAGGTGGCAAAAGTGTTCCAGACAGGGAACAGCTTGTGCAAAGGACCTATGCAGGGTGGGGGAGGGAGGTGCACTCACTCCAGAAACTGAAAGGACCATGGGTCTAGGCCCAGAGTAGGAAGGGAGAGCATGCAGCACCGAGGCTGGGGAGTGGGCAGGGAAGACTCTCGGGGCCTCCAGGGCCACCAGGAGAAGTTTTGTTCCTACCCCCAGAACAAGGGTGAGTCCCTGCAGGGTGTCAGGCAGGAAGGCCACCTGATCAGAGTGCTGGCTCAGTGGTCCTAACTGTCCTCTGCAGCTGGGGGACAGCCCCTGGCCTGTCTCCTCACCCTTCTCACACTGCTAGGTGACGATGCCAGGGGGCCTTGCACAACCTTTGGGAGCACCGCTGTCGTGGGTGCATCACAGGCCCCATACCCAGCCCCAGGCCTGGCACTGAGCTACAAGTACAAAGGAAGCAGCCCCGCTGCCTTCGAGGTAATCCAGGAGAGACACACAGAGACACAAACACTGACACCCCAAGTAAATACCGCGGGAGGTGACAAGCTCCACGGCTGCAAGGGGAGCAGAGAGAGGAGCTGTGGGATCCAGGTGTGTAGACAGACGTGCTCAAAGTGAGGAGAGAGCACAGCGTGGCTGTGTGTGACTGAGTGGGTGGGCAGGGAAGTGGGAGAGGCCGGGGCTGAGTTAGAGGGAGAGACAAGGGGTTGGGTGAAGTTCACAAAATAAAATAAGAAAAGCGTCAGCCACTACAACACAGGCCACTTGCCTCTCTAGGAGGAAGGTAGGAAACTACACGAGGATGCCGCTCCCTTGGTGCTTACGCACGGGCATCAAAGTCAGACTGTCCACATTGAAATGGCAGCTCACCGCCGGGTTGGCTGTCATGTCACGTGAGGCCGCCAAGCCTCACCTGCAACCTGAGGGCAATGATGGCCCCTAGCCCACCAGGCTGTGGAGAGGATCACGTCGGCAAACCTGCAAAGTGCCCGATGCAGGGACTAACGCGTGCTGAGCCCAGGATGCAGGCGAGTTCTTGCTGCCGCTGTACTCTCTTCTTCACCTGCATGCTTGCAACTAAATGCTTCCATTCCCCTTTCCTCCTTTTATAACAAGATTAGACGCTCTCCAAGGGTTTTCCAGTGTTTCTAGAACTGGAGTCCAGCAAGGAGCTCAGAGGGGTCAGTCGGGCCCCCAGAAGACACTGTGTGGAGTGACAGGCAAGCCAACTCTCCTGTCAAAGTCAAGGTGGTCTGAGCCAGCCTCGCTGGGAGCCATAGCATGGGCTCTGATCGAATGCCCTGGGCTGGGCTTCCAGGTCCCTGCCTGCCAGTTAAATCCCTGAAACAATTCTGGGCATTCTCAGAAAAGCTTCAGTGAATGGGCAGTTCTGGAAACAAAGTGATTTGGATAATATAGTGATTATTATAAGGAAGGCTGTTGCTTTCAAAATCAGTTCCCTCTGAACAAAGTCAAGTGGATCATAAGCAGAGTGTGAAAATATCATTTTCTTTCTGCCACCTCCTGACCCTGCGCCATGAGAGGGCAATAACGCATCACTCCACAAAGTCTTCCTTTGGCTAGATTTTATCTGAATGGTGACTGATGATGTCCTAGCCAAGTGGCAGGAGAGGGGTCTGCTTTAGCCAGCAGCTGTGGAACGTGGACACTGATGAAGACAAATGAATCCATTTACTCAGCACTTTGGATCTACCACTAATTTTCTAGATGACAATGACACTTCATCCTTTCAGCAACATAGACTGTTCAAAAAGACCAGAAAAGTAGAAAACTGCAAGAGCACTCCCCAATCAGCCCCAAAAGGTCTCACAAGGTTCATGCCCTTTACTTGAGCAAGAATTCTCAGACCCTCAAGCTCAGTGCATAACTGATTTACTCTTATTTTGCACATATTTCTAATAAACTTGGTTATCTGATTTGGGGTCCAGACTAAAACCAGATCAGGGAGATGGCTACCTCTAGGCTGAGTTTACCCAGTTCCTGAGTCAGTCTTGACCACGGAAGGATAAAGAGCAGAAGCTTCCAGCCCCGGAGCAGAGAGCGTGGAATAAGTCTTGCTATTCAGAGGATCCCAGGGGACCTCTTCATTCACTATCCCCAGACCTGTCACCAGACCACCTGGCTCGCCAAGGCTGATGACTTGGCTCCATTCCTGCAATTTCTACTAGGACCAGAGCCCAGTCCAGCCTCCATTGACTCTCACTTTCCCTGGAGGTGGGAATGGGATATCACAACCTGATTCCTATACCCACCAACTGCTGGTTTAGAGGACTGTTCCAATAAACCCATCTAAAACCATAATAGTTGTCAGATGCTGGAAAGTATTTATTTCCTAGGTTTTCATGTACCTTGGACGATGCCGGATATGTTTGTCAGGGGGAGAGGAGAATGACATCAGCTTTGTACATAATCTTCCTTTTTTTTTTTTTTAAGATTTTATTTATTTATTTGACAGAGAGAGACACAGCGAGAGAGGGAACACAAGCAGGGGGAGTGGGAGAGGGAGAAGCAGGCTTCCGACTGAGCAGGGAGCCCGATGTGAGGCTCGATCCCAGGACCCTGGGACCATGACCTAAGCCGAAGGCAGACGTTTAACGACTGAGCCACCCAGGCGCCCCTGCACTTAATCTTCTACTGGAACAGCCAACAAGTAATCTTTTCCCTTTGTACTCCACAACTAAAGGGACCCCGAAAGTACCAAATAACAACAACCCAAATGAACAAATAAAGAGCAAGCAGGAAGCTCACCCCACATGGCTTGGCATACAGAGTATCTCCTCAATTTGTTAAAACTATGCCCATTAATCCTCTTAGAGCCAGAGAGCTGGGTTCCAAGCTTTTAGATGTATTTGTTTGTTCAATAAACACTTACTGAGCTCCTGCTCTGTGCCTGGCCCTGAGATAGCGCCTAGAGGGGACTACAAGGGAGCCAGAGACACTCAGCACCTGCTCTCACAGTGCTTACAATGGAGCGGAGATCCTCAAGCCATGCTGTAATTCACAGAGAGAAGCAACAACTTCCCCATGGTCTTAACAACTAACCTAGCACCAGAACCCAGATCACCAACCCCATGTGGGGCTCACACCCCCACAGTTCCAGCATAGTACACCTGCTTGTTCCTAGAAAGATACAGAGAGGAAGGCGTCTCACCAGCCTCACTGCACATCGTTACATAAGCATAGAGAGTAAGAATAAAATAAAGGAGCAGATGAAAACAGATGTTCATTGGGTGAAATACACCATTTAATTTTCTGACCTTCCTACAATCAAAATAACCAAAAAAGTTAGCGACAAGGAGCCACTTACATTCACAGTCGAACATAGGGAATGGCCAAGTGGGTGCCTCCAGAAGGAGGTCGCCTTCCCCAGCATCCTCCTCTGACCCCTACACCACGGCTGGCTCGCAATACGTGCAACAGTTTCTGTCTGTTCTGACCACCTGTTCAGCCGTGAGCTCCTCAAAGGCAGGTTTCATGTCCCATCCACTTCTGTGTCACAGAGCCTAGAACGGGGCCTGGCAGAAAGTTCTATCGGTGAGAGTGTGTCACACTAGGGCACTGAGGCAGAAGCAGTGTCTGCAGCAGCTGTGTAAGTGGGCCAGTCGATCTCCTCTGCAGGCAGAACCTACAGGAGGAGGGCGGTCAGCTGATGGCCTTCACCGCAGCTTCAACTCTGTCGCCATATTTAATTCCGCTAAGGACACAATCTCCCAGGCAGCCTGCGGTCGGGGACTGAGTTGGGCAGGGATTCTAGAGCCTGGCTCTTCCAATCTGATACGGGACCTCTCTATGGGCAGATTTTGCCCCAGAGCAGGCCACTGACTGGCCCAGACTTGCTGAGCCTCTCCCTACCCATCCCTCTTTCCCCTCCATTCACAGCTATCAGCCCAGCGTAATGGGCTGAGCGTCTCCCCACCTCCTCTTGTATCTTTCACGGGCATCCCCGCCAAGAGCTCCTGTACTTCTAAATGCATCCTGGCATCTACTTCCTGAAGGACCCAGAATGACAAGACTGCATGGCACCCACCTGCTCCTCAACATTTCCCACCCTCCTTTGAAGCTGGCGTGACCCGTGACTATTTCCAGTCAATGGTATATGAGTAGAAATAATGCATGTGTCACTTCCAAGGAAAGATGGTTAAAAACCCAGTGTGCCTTCCCTACCCCCATTTTCTTGAAGTCACAAACTGGGAGAGTCCCACCCCAAACCTGCCTGGATCCTTGTGTTCCCACTTGGAGGAGAGCCCCTCGGGAGCACTTCTGACACACTCTGGACTTTGGCTCAGCGACAGAGAAATTTTATTATGTAGGCAATAGAGATTTCAGGATTTGTTTGTTCAAGCAGCAGGACCTAGTTCACCCTGACTGACAAAAGACATGTATCCTACACATGGATCTGTTCAGCACCTCTGTTTTCACGGCTCTTACCCCTCCAGCTTGCTCATGTCCCTGCTGAGACCACAGATCTCCACGTGAAGAAGCCAATGTTACTCTGTGCCCATGGGAGGGTCGGCCAAACACAGGAAGAAGCCCCCATTAAAAATAAAGTTAACAAGTTGAACTTTTAGCCCAATACCAAGTGCTAAACAGGCCCTAGCATGTTAGTTCCATCCACAGCCCCCGTGGGTGGCTGGCTAGGTCTGGGGAACTGGTCGGGGGCTGGCATGGCCAAGGGCACTGCCCTCACACGGGGGAAGCACTGGGTTGGTGTTGGTGGGAATAGGCAGGAGGCAGCCACAGCCTGACAGTCAACTTAATCCTGATAGATGGGGTCACCTGAGCCCCCGGTGATGGGGGTGGGGGTGAAGCCCCTGGAGAGGTGATCTGGACAAACTTCATTCAGTGGGATGCTAATTCAGAAAGGAGATTGGAATTTATGCTCTCACAGTGCAGTTGAGCAGACGCTCACTGATGGCCTGCCTTCACGGAGCTCAAGCCCAGTGTATGCTAGGACACACGGCAGAGGGGAAGATGGGCTACTCGCATCCCCCTCCTCCAGCACCCCTCCCAGCAGCACAGCGTTGGCACACAGGATTACAGATAACTCTGCCTTACATTTACATCATGTGAGGTTCCACATGCAAGATATTTATTCCTTCTTACAGCCCTGTGAGGTCCGCATAATTGTCCCCATATGGTACAGGAATAATGACAACAGTGACAATACAGCGGCGAATATTCACTGGGCACTCACAGTGCACCAAGCACTGATTTGATTGCCAGGGTGGTTTGTTAGCCCCATTTTATAGATGACGAAAGGGAGGTAAAGTGCCTTGCCCTGGGTCACCAAGCAGGTAAGTGGTACCCAACAGGGATACAAAGCCAGGGTTCCTGACATATTGAGGAGCTCATCCTACAGGTACTGGGAACTCGGGGAGCTGAGGGATCTGGAGAGTGAGTCTGCCATACTGTGCCTAGCCTCACCCCTACTGGGCCGCTCTCTCCTCGTGCCCCTACAATGCAGCTCCTGGACTCAGTGACTCTTGCCTGCCAGATCCATCCCCCCCCCAGCCCCCCAACGGTTCCTCTCTGTTGTCCTTCCTGCTCCAGCAGGTCTCAGCGCTGCCCGTTCTCCTCCACATCCTCCCACACCACCTCTCCACCTCTGTTCAAGCTTCGGCATCTTGCCCTTCCACTGCTGGAGCAGCTTCCTGGCTTTTCAGTCTCCCGGCTCATCTGTCTACCATCTAGGCTCTGCACTCCCACCGGCCCTGATCACAGCACGACCACGTTCAAAACCGCCACCTATACATGGCTCCTCGTAGTTCCAGAATAAAGTCCAACCTTCTCGACACGTGATTCGAGGCCTTCCACACCCACCACCAGGCTCCCTGTCCCTCCATAAGCCCTGCACTCGGGGGAAAATGTAATAATTCAGTGCTCCCCAAACACACCTCACACTTTGTCTCCCTCCATCCTTTGATCCTGGAGCTCCTGCCTGGGATCCAACCTCCATTTCCCTGAGTTCCTGCTTTTCTGTCAAAATTACATTGGCCCTTTCAGGCCCATCTTGATTTCCTCTCCTCCAGGAAGCCTCTCTTGACCTAGATATGATCTTCCCTTTCTCTCAATGCCCTTGGCATCCCTGGTCTCTTTCTTGAACGTAGCATTTCCCAAGTGCCTGTCTTTGTGGATATCTGTGATCAGACGCCCCTGCCGTCCACACCTTTAACAGCCTCTGATGTCCTTCGAGGAATCACCTCTTCTTCACTCCCTACTCATGTGGTTGGGCAGGGCTGACTTCCCTGCCCTCTCCCTCCATGAAAGGCGGGCTGATGTCCCAGACCATCAGTGCCATGTGATTGGCTCAGGGATGGACACATGACCGGATTCAAGCCAACAAGAGCTGAGTTTGGGACTTTTGCTGAAATATTTGGGAAAGAAACACTCTTCTTACTGGAGTTTCTAAACTGGGAGTGTGTAAATTTGCAGCTGGTAAGGGCCATCTGTGCCGCCACATGGGTAGAGCCTGCCTGAGAGGAAAGCCAAACAGAGGAAATCAGAGCCAAGAGAGAGAGACATTTTTTTAAGACAGCATTTCAGTCCCTGGATTCAGCCATGCCTGAAGACAGCCCACTCCAGGATTTTTCAGTCACATGAACCAGTTAAAGTGGGATTTCTATCACTTGCAAGGAATCCAAAGCAATACACCACCTAAGGGCCAGGTACCACGCTGGGCAGTGGGGCTAGAACCACAAAGAAGAGGTAGTCTGATCCGAAAAGGGCTCATTTTCTATCTTTTTATTTCTAAGAATAGCTGTATTAAAATATATTCATATATCATAACATTCTTTCTTTTGATTCTACAGTTTTTGAATATTCACAGAGCCGTGCAGTCATCACCACGATCCCTTTCTACCTTACCTTGAAAATGGCCAATATGTGCTGGCCTGTTCTCTCCTATGCACCAGTTCCTCCCTCGAACCCAAGGCTGCGTTTTATTCCCTTCTGCAGCACCCGTGACTGCAGCAGGTGCTCAATTAGTGCCTGCTGAGTTGTACTCAGACATCCTTAAAAAGCTCAGCCTCCATCCACCAGTTGCCTGGGCCCTTTCTAAAGCACAGTGAATGAGAGAACAGATATTTGGCAAAGCTGCTTAAGGAAAGGACATACCTATCCCAGGCTTCCCCTGGATTTTCTAAGCTGGATCCCTGCATCAAGGTAGATTTCCTGAGAGGTGCACACCTAGAATGTGCTCCTTTGGCTCCCTGAACTTTCCCTAAGTTTATCACATAATAATTTAAACTAGTAACAAGTGGGAAAACATATAAATCCAATAAGGGAATGACTTAATATTTATGGTGCACCCATAGGATAGAATAGTATACAGCCACTCAAAATCATCTTTGCAATTGAGCACATGGGGAAGTACCCATAATATAATGTTAAATTAACGAAACAAAATATAAAAGGGCACATAGAGTGAGATCTCAAGTACATAAAATAGTAAAACTTGGCAACTAGAAGGGAATGATGCTAATTATTGGTGTAATTGTCTTTGTATTGGGGGATTATGAGCAATTATTATTTTTCTTCATGCTTCTTTCTAATTTTCCATTTTTCTTAAAATGAACATTACTTTAGGGACACCTGGGTGGCTCAGTCAGTTAAGTGTCTGCCTTCAGCTCAGGTCATGATCCCAGGGTCCTGGGATCGAGCCCCGCTTTGGGCTCCTGCTTCTCCCTCTGCCTGCTGTTCCCCCTGCTTGTGCTCCCTCCCTCTCTCTCTGGCAAATAAATAAATAAAATCTTTAAAAAATAAAAAAATTTAAAATGAACACTACTTTAATCAAAGTAGAAAAGCCAACACTATTTCTTACCTCATCCCTTGGTTATTATCTAATTTTATTAATGTGGCTACCAAAGGATGAGAAACAACATGTGAAGAACATTCTGAATCTCCTGTGAAACTTTTTAAAAAAGACGTCGTCCTTCATAATCTTTTAACCAAACATGTAAGTAATGTAATCCACCATTTTTACCTTTTTACCTTGACTGTCAGGAAGCTCAGAGCTAAAATGTAATACACAAAATTGCAATAACCCAGGTTCTTGGTAGAGTAACTTCCATGCTTCTATATGTCTTCTGATGCCTCTTTTATTTGTATATTCAGTCGTCTCACTTGTGTTTTTATATATTCAACTCTACTTTGGGATAAGATTTTATCTAGAGCAGAGAAAAGAGGTCCTAACTAGCAGATGCTCTGTTGAGATGTTTCATTTTTAGGAACACAAGGCACTGAGTGGGGCTTTGAATATTCTAGTGTTATTCTAATTACAGTGAGAGGGTCACCTAAAGAAATTCAGGCAGGAGGCTCCTTTATTGAGAGAGGCTCTCCCAGTGGTCAGATTAACCCATTACTTGGTAAATCTCCATCTCTCTGAAGACTGCTTGGACCAAGTTCCCTCCTGGCTGCCCACAGCCTCTGGCCATTGACTGACAGCAAATGTCAGCAAAGCCAGCCAAAATCCATTCACCACATCCGTCTTTTGTTCAAGTCTACAAACAAGTGACACAGCCAAGAAGTGATCAGGGCATACACACTATCTGCAAAGACGGCCCATGTGAATAAAACAGGCCCCAGACGCTCTAACACAGGCCCCAACCACCCTTCGGATCACTATGGATCTTGCTGCAATTACCCACATGGAGCATTCCTTTACTGCGGCTCAGCAAGAGAGTACCTCTCCTATGGAGATGGGCCACTTGAAAAAATTAAGTATTATATCACCTGCACGTTCTCCCAAAGATGACACCTCATGGCAGGAGATAACATACGTATTTGATTGTAAGCCTGGATTCTTCTTTTCTGGTGATAACTTCACTTACCCTTCACAAGATTTCAAAAGCGAGAAAAACAAAATAAGCAGTCTTGATCTTTAGTTGTGACCATTTTATCACACCTAAAGCTGCAACATCTTACTTGTGGACCACGCCAGAGGAAAACGAAGGAAGGGAGGCAGGAAACATTGCGTTGGTGCTTCCAGCATGTCAGACAGAGCCCTGGCTGCCGGGCCCGCCAGCTCATGGCACTCTCCACCTGGGCCCGTTATCCCCCTAGAGCGTCACACCACCACCCTACCTAGTATGTGCAACAGCCCCACTTTTCCAGATGCGAGAATCAAAGCTGAAGATAGATCCAATGACCCCACTCAAGGTCACCCAAGGGGAAGATAACTGGCATCTGACTAGAACCCAGGTCCCACCCACTGCAAAGCCCTTGCTCTGTGCCCCTTCCAGGGCCAGAGACGCTTCTCTGTTTGCGTGAGGCTGAGAGTACACTGCGCCTTCCTTCCCACACTACTTCCTGCAGATTCCCACCAACTGAAGAACCTCATCCGCTCGCCTTTGGGCCCTCTCGCTCAGAAAGTCAAGATACACTCGAAAAATAAATGTAAAAGCTTCAACCCACACCCTGAAACCAAGCACCCATCCCTTCGCTGCCACAAACAAGCTAATGTGAAATCTCTTTCAGGGAGGCTTTCTGAAGGGAATCAATTGATGATGAAAACACTCTGCAGCTGACAACATTTGGTGATGATGCAAGCAGGGCTGCCCTAGCCACAAATGTTTCTGTCTCCAAAGAACTGGTTCTCTCCTGTCCCTTCTGAAAGAGTATGTATGGAGGCAACAGGGAAACAGTGCTGAGAGGACATGCCGAGGTCAGAACTGAGGTGCGCTGTGCATTTAAGCGTGCCAGACAAGTCCCCCGGAAAACTTGAAATGTTCGGGCAAAGATGAGGGCGACGAGAATGCTATTCAGAAACAATTCCACACCCGGGTTAGCTCTGCCCAGCCTCCCAGCTTGCATCCTCCCGGGGCAGAGGGACGCTCTCCGCTTGCAGCAGGCTGCGCGCACCGCCGCCAACTGCCAACCATTCCTTCACCTTTTATTTACAGCGCAGAGCGGGCTGGTTCATCAGTGAAGGGGGGAGGCGGGGAATAAAGATGCCATCCAGATTTCTGCTCTTTCTCAGGGGACAAAAAAGGGGGGGTGGGCCAGGCAGAGAAGGAAGCGGAGCTCAGACTGCACGGGCAGCGCGGCAGCTCAAAGCTCCTCTCCGAAGGGGGGGAGGAGAGGCACCTGGGCTGGAGCAGAGGCTCCCGGGGAGCTCCGGGAAGCCGGGGTCAAGCCCAGCGCCCGGCCCGGCTTGGCGCGGTGCTGAAGGCGCCAACAGAGCGCACTGCACAGGAAATCACTGCCCCCTTCAGGCCGCGTCTCAGACGCGGCGGCCGGAGCGGAGGGGCTCCCTCAGTCCGGAAAAACTCGCAAACCCGACCTCGCGCGGCCGGCGATCGCTCCTCCAGACCCCCTCCAGCAGCCGTGCAGGCGGTGTGGGTCCGCGCTGGAGCTTCAGCCAGAACCCGCGCTGCGGGCGTGGGGAGGGGGCTTGGGATGCGAAGCCCTAGGCTCTGCCGCTCTCTTCGGAGAAGGAGGCCGAGAGGGCCAGCCCGCTGCTGCGCTCCAAGTCCGTGCTTCAAGTCTGCGCCGGGAGAAACTGCGCCTGCAGCCGCAGGGCGGACAGCAGCGGCGCTGCCGGACACCCCTGCGCGTCCGCAGCGAGACCTGCTCAGGGCACTCTCTGAGCAACTAAACCGAGCGGGAGTCTCCCCATAAAATCGCTCCGGCTGCAAAGAGCGCCGGGCACATTCAGGCAGCAGCCGTTTGGAGCCGGCGGCCCCACACCTGCCCGCGCGGTGCGGGCTCCGAGCCGCCCGCGCGCACTACGCGCCCAGCCCTCCTGCGCGCTCTGGCCCCTCGGGTCCCGGAGCTCTCCGGACCTCAAAGCGCGGCCGGGCTCTCCTGGGGGCCCGCGAGCAGGCCACGGCCTCTCTAGCCCCGGGTGGCCCAGTTTCCAGTCAATGCGCCTGTTCCTCCCACCCCGCAGTCCACAGCCCCACCAGCGGGACCTGGGCAAGAGCAACCACTGCAGGCCCTTTTAGAGGGTCCAGTCCCCACCTTCTACACTCCTCCGGTCAAAGGAAACCCGTCTTCTGTCCCCCACCCCCAACACACATACACACATACAATCCCAAAGGAGGGAGATGCTCAGCAAATCTTGTTACCAGCCGTGCCAGCCAAGCCCGGAGGGACCCCGGGGTGAGCACTGAGCACCAGCCCGCGGAGCCCTCGGCAGGCACAGGCGGCTCAATCAGGGCTCTGCCCAAGGGTCGAAGCTTCCCTCGGTTCGGCACTCCTTCATCCGCCGCCCCCCACAGCCCCGACGGCGCGGGCGGCCGGACACTCACCTCGGTGTCGTAGAGCCGCAGGTCGAGGAAGTAGGGGCGCAGGAGCGACTCGTTGCGGATCTGCTCGATGGCCAGTTCCACGGCGGGGAGCACGCCGCGCCCAATGCTGCCCTTGGCCACCTCCTTGGTGAGCGGCATGAGGCCCATGATGGAGAGCGGCGGGCTGCTGGGCGGCGGCCGGGGGGCACCTCGCGCCCAGCCCCAGGCCCCGGGCGCCAGCGGCAGCAGCAGCGGCAGCAGCAGGAGCAGCAGCAGGCGCGCGGGCGGCGGCGGCGGCGGCGGCGGCGGCCCGGGCTGCCCGGAGCTCCGCGGGGAAGCCATGCCGCGCCGCGGGCTGCGGGCGCCGGCTCACTCGGCCCGCATGGCCTGGCCCGGCCCGCCGCCCCGCGCCAAGCTCTCCCCGCGGCGCCCGCGCAATGGCGCCGGCCCCGGCCCCGGCTCCGGCTCGGGCTCCTGCTCGGCTCTGAACGGCCGCGGCGGCGGCGGCGGCGGCGGCGCCCGTGACGGATCAATCACGCCGGGAAGGGGTGGGAGCGAGCGGAGTGCGGGAGGCGGGGAGCGAGAGAGCAAACGCGGAGAGGGGGGCCGGCGTCTTCGCGCGCGCCTCTCTCCGGCGCTGCCACCCCGAACCAGGCCGCCTCCGCCCGCCCCCGTGCGCGCTCTGAGCCGCTCTCCCGCCGGGAGCTGCTCCGCGGCAGCCCCTGAAGCCCGGCCGGGGGAGGGCGGGCGGCAGGAAACGCGGGAGGCGAAGGCGAGGCTGCTCGGCGGCGGCTCGGGCCGCCTCCGGGGACCCGCACGGGCCCTGCGCGCCGGGGAAGGGGGAGGTGCTGGCGCAGGGGCGGCCGCGGGGAGGGCCGCCTTCCCAGCAGACGCATACACGCGCCCCCCGGCCCTCCGCCGAGCGGGCTGCCGCTGTCCGCGGACCTTCGGGGACCTGAGCGCCCGGGGACAGGGGTTGGGGGACAGAGCACTGCGTGCTGGCACACGCAGTGGCCGCCACCGCTCCGCCAAGCGCTTCCTGCACGGCGGTTTGGGACTGCTGCTCGGAGGTCTGGCTGGGAAGGTCTGCGCTGCGAGCGTGCCACGGAGGCGTCCTAGAGGCACCTGCAGCCTTATGCTCTTCTATTCTGCGCGGGTGTCCAGGGAGGCCCTAACCGAGCCCGAAGGGGCGGCCAAAGATGCCGCCGGCGCTCTAACATCCCTTGGTGCTAGGGTGTCCGGAGCTTAGGGCCTTGACTGAGAGCCCTCCGAATTCCCCACCAGACTGAGAAGCCGTCCTCTGCCAACCTCGGAAGAGACTAGGGTCCTCACCTTGCGCCCCCTCCAGGCATTTGACCTCCCCGTGTCCCCACTCCCAGAGGGCTCCGCCCTAGAATTTTCCCTCTGGGTGGGAGCACTACTCAGAGCAGATCCCCGCTTCGCCTGACTTGGCCCTCTCTTGGCCGGGTCGCGCAGGCTGCACTGGCTAACCTTAGGCAAAGCAGTCCTGTGATCTGACCTGGTCCCTCCACATTTGAAGAATAGAAATTGTGGGTCATTAAAATACAAAATCCCAAGGGGTGATTAATGAGGGGAGACAGTAGGACATCAAATGAGAAAACATCCTTGTGCTTGAGCCAACCATTGTGGGCCATATCCACGACCTTGCAACAAGGTTGGAAGTTTAACCGTCACTGAGCATTTACTACCTGCCTTATAATGTAATCCTCACAACAGCCCAGTGAACAAAGTCCTGTATTTATCATCCTCGATTTACAGGTGAATACACTGAGGCTCAGAGAGGTTCCACAGCTTGTCCAAGTACACAGAGCTACCAGGGTAGGACAGGAACCCAGAGCCAGCAGGAGCTCTGTACATAGTGCACTGGGAGCCAGGATGGTGGGACAACCTTTGCTATGGGAGGGGCACTGCCCTGACTTTCAACTGTTCTGAACTTCCGTTCCCTCAGGTATGTGGTAAAGGAGTTGGACCAGATGATGTCCACAGACTTGCTCTTCTGGAGTGAAGTAGGGGCAGCTCTGAATCACAGGCTAGTTAATCAGGAAGCATGAGGACAGAGAGGGGAGGTTGTGCTGAATCCTGGAGAGTACCTTGGACAGCTCTGGGGAGCCCAGGCCAAGTACTCCCTGTCCCAACTCCTCTTTCTAGGCTTCTGCACACATCACTCCTGAGCTTCACTTAGCCAAAGGGTTTGCGTGGACAGAGCTCACCTGAGCATCTCCATGATCAAGACCAAAAATGGTCCAGAGGACAAGGTAATCTCTCTTAGCTGGTGTTCACTTGACATCACAGCTGTTCTCTAGCCATCAGCTTCTGGCATCGGCCCTTCCTCAACTTCTCAGTTCAGGTTTCTCAATGAGCATTTTCACTTTTTTTCCCTTAGTCATTTGTGCTTTCCTTGTAAGCTGTTCCAATATGGAGTATCCACAGACACCTACATCTGGGAATAAGTTGAAAGCTAGGATAACTTTGATTGACATTTTCTAAGTGGTTGAAGGCCTTGCCTGACCCCCGCCTTTCAGCCCCTCTGTCTCCACTTATGGGGTGACCTGGCCCCAAGATATGTGGCCTGGGACCGGCCCTGACCCAAAGAGCGCCAGCCTCACTCTCGGTCAGCCTGGATCCAGGCCAGGCTCTCATCTCATGCCCACTTCTGATGCTTGGGCATCCCTCTGGTTCCCAGATCCTTGTGTTCCAGTTTGGATAACTGGATTCCTGGCATGCTTCCTAGGTCTGAGTTCCTGCCTCGGTCACCAGCCTCGAGTCCATATTCCCCTACAGCTGGAGTCCAGACTCTTGCTTTAAAATAATCATTCATTCCTTCAACAAATGTTTTGCAGCATCTACTGTGTGCTGGGCAGTGTCCTAGGAGCTGAGGAGGCAGGAATAAACAAGCCAAACTAAAATCCCTGCTCTCATAAAATTTACATTCTAGTGGAAAGAAAGAGAAACAATAAACAGAAATAGTAAGAAGAAGATATCTTAGTATGACAGCTTATGAAAAGTGCTATGGAAAACAAACAAAGCAGGAAAGAGGGTTGACTCTGATAGGGTGGGGCTGCAATTTGAAATGGGGGGGGTCACAGAAGGACACATGGAGGTGATTTTCAGCAAAGACCTAAAGGAGGCGAGCAAGCAAGACATGCAGATAGTGTCCCAGGTGGAGGAACAGCAAGGGCAGAGGCTCCGAGACAGGAGTGTGCCTGACATGTTCAAGGAACAGTCAGGAAGCTGGCGTGGCTGGAGCAAAGTGAGCAAGGGGGAAAGTGGTAGTACCCAAGGTCAAAGGCAGGCGGGATCAAGTAGGACCAACTGCACCTGACAAAGTGGAGAATGACTGGAGGGTATTGAGTGGAGCAGTGACATGATCTGACGTATTTGAACAGGATCAAAAGGGGGACGCAGAGAAACCAGCTAGGAGAGTGTTATGATAAGCTGCGTTTGGTGGCAGGAACCAGGACACAAACAGAGGAGGTGATGAGAAGTAGCTAGATTAATAATTGTTCTTCTCATTATTAATGGGACTAATATGCATCAGCAGATGCCAAGTCCCAGGACCATGGTAAACACTGATTTATAGGCTCATCTACCTTACAAGAGACAGGGTAGAGACTTAAGAAAGCATCGTGCTCAGGGTCACGCACCTAGAAAATAATAAAACATGCATGTCAGTCCAGGTCTGTATGGCTTAAATTCTCATCTTCCCCAAATCCTGCCTCCTTAGCAATCCTTTCTCCCACGCCCTTTCCCTGCACACAAGAGCCAGAAGCCAGTCTCCAAACCCTGGCTTAGAGGTTGGGGCTGCTTTGAAAGATGATGCCAAGTCCCTATCTGAGGATTTTGGGGGCTCCATGATCCATCTGGCTTGCCTTTGAGTAGGATCCCAAAACCAGGCACCCCGCCCCCTTGCTATCTATCCTTTTTTCAGGCTGGGCTGGACACCCCGCACTACCCTGGTGCCAGAGGCTGGGATCTGCCCTCCTGCAGCTGCCTCCTCTCAGGAACTGGCTCCAGTTTCCAATACCCTGTTCCCAGTCTGACCTGCCATCCGTGTCTGCCTCTGTTCTTACTCCAGCAACAGGGAGGTCTTGTTTTACTTGTTTCTTTAAAAAAAAGAAGCACAGGGGCGCCTGGGTGGCTCAGTTGGTTGGGCGACTGCCTTCGGCTCAGGTCATGATCCTGGAGTCCCGGAATCGAGTCCCGCATCGGGCTCCCTGCTCGGCGAGGGGGCCTGCTTCTCCCTCTAACCCTCCCCGCTCTCATGTACTCTCTCTCTTTCTCTCATTCTCACTCTCTCAAAATAAATAAATAAATCTTTAAAAAAAATTAAAAAAAGAAGCACAAAACCCCCAAAATTTAAAAAACCCATAAGCCATCTTACAAATATCTCCCATGTATTTCTTCTCTTTCCCCCATGTAATTCTTATTCCTGTTTACACTGAAATGTTTCTTTCAACCAAGTAGCTCAGCTGTTTTTTTAAGTACATTGTTTTCAATTCTTTTTTTTTAATGGGTAAGTTATGAATGATGGCTCCAAAAAAGATTAGCTGAATGAATCTAAGTTGCTTTTCCCTTTTCACAAGGTATGTTCTTTAAACCGTAAAATTGGGTTTCAGGCATCAGTGTGGTCTGGTGACACAGTTCGAGTAAGAATAATAGCTACCATTTATTAAACATCTACCTACTCTGTGCCAGACACCTTGGTATGCATCATCTTAATCTTCACCACTGCCTGAAAAATAGGTGTTAGGATCCCAGTTTTGCAAATTACAAGACTGAAGGCCAGACAGATTAACTAACATGCCTAATGATACTTGGCAGAGACAGTGATGGGGCCCAAATCCAGTCTGTCTGACCCCAAACTCCTGCATATTTCTCTACTCCACATGTCTCTCCTGGAAGATACCTTTATATGACTGAGGAGTAATAGTCTTAAAGAATTAAAGAATGTTCCTGAGGATCGACACCAGAAAAATGTAAAATGGGGACGCCTGGGTGGCTCAGTCGGTTAAGCGGCTGCCTTCGGCCCGGGTCATGATCCCAGGGTCCTGGGATGGAGCCCCGCATCGGGCAGGGAGCCTGCTTCTCCCTCTCTCTCCTTCTGCTTGTGCTCTGTCAAATAAATAAAATTTTTTTAAAAAAAAAAAAGGAAAATGTAAAATGACTTGGCCAGGGTCCCTCACCAAATGAGAGATGAAGCTGGCCCTCCTCCTTAGTTATTGGAGGAGAGCATCTGGCCTGGAGAGAGTCTATGACTGAACCCTTCAGGAGTCAATGCCGAGCCTGTGGTAGACCAGAAAAGCCTGGAGCATCTCCTTCCACCCGTACTCTTTGTTGGTTTGCGAATAGTGGAAGGATGGGGAAGTCACCTTGCTCGGTGTCGGCTGGACAAGCCCTGGGCAGACACAGGCAGGAAATTTAGCTTAAACCCGAGTGGTCTCCAGAAGGACACAAACTGGCAAGGGTGCCAAAACCCCCTCTCGTTTACAGGTTTCACAAACAAGAAGATGCTTTAGGAAGGGGCACAGTTTAGGAAGAGAACCTTGGACAGATGGCAAAAGCTCTGGTCCAACCCCTCACCAAACCTCAGGAAACAGGAGGTCCTGGGCTCAAAGTCTGGCTCACCAGTTACTAGTGACTCGATTCTGGGGGAGTCACTTACTCTCCTGACCTTCAGTTTCCTCACCTGTAAAGTGGGAATAAACAATTCCTCTTTCATAGCAAGTTTATTGTGAGGATTAAATAATTACAACAGCTAGTGTATTTCAAGTACTCACATGTGCCAGGCACTGTTCCAAGCAATTTTCACATCATTAACTCCCTTGGTAAGTAAAATAATGCATATATGCATATAAAGCACTTACCGCAGTACTAAGCTCTTATTAGGCATGCGACTAATAATAATAGTCGTAATAATACCACCAGAAATGTTAAGATCAGTGCCTCCTGAAGCTCCCACTCCATTATTTGGTCGATGGAGGTTTTGTGCATGATTTCTGAGGCTCCACCAAAGTCAGCCTTCCTGTCGCATCCACTCTGGATCCCAATCTGCCACCGGAGTCCGTGGTGCTCTCCCCCACCCGTGGTACCCTTCACCAACAACGCCACATTCCACCCCCAACTAAGTCACCTCTTCCTCAGGAAAAATGTGCCCAGACTCCTCAACTTTCCCTGGCCAGTAGTCTGCTCCTGGCTTTCTTCAAGGGTGATGTCCAGAACTGACCACAAGCCCTCCATACAGACGAAGAGGCACGTGGAATAGCGGCCCGCCCCGCTGTGCTCAGGCTGCCTGGCTGCTGTGCTGGCAGTCCCGGGTACCTGCATTTGGTGGCAGCTACATCACCCTGTGGCTCATAGGAAGCTTGTGGCTCTCCAAGAGCCCTAAGTTTGCTTTCTGTGGACTTGTTGCTGTCTGTTTCAAGGGAGCAGCGAGCCAGGTCTGTCTGATCCTATTTACCAGCAGTGTAATTCAGACATCTGGGAACAGGGTTGAAACATTTCACCCGTGATTACGTCCCCATGTTCCAGCCTACTGAGGGCATCTTGCATCATGGGTCTCTTTTCTATCATATTCGCCATTTCCTCAGTTGGTGCCTTTGCTATTGGACAATCTCATTTGCCCTCCTACCCTAAAACATCGGTCAAAGTGTGAAATAGGAGAGTGTCAAAGAGCTTTGGGACTGCCCACGCTAGCAGCCATCTGCCCCCCTGGTCTTGCGACCAAACCCACTGAAGCTTCCCCCAACCTCTGCTTTCCGCAGCCCATGTTTGTCCAGCTTGCATGCCAAAATGTCAGAATTCTTGCTCCAGCTCTTACTGAAGCCCCCATGCACTCCATCTCCTTAATTTCTCTGACCTGCCAGATTAGTAACCACACATACGTGTGGCTGGCTGGTTCTTGGTGAACCCACATCCACTCCTAGGCACCATCCCTCTCTTCTCTGTGCAATCACACAGCATTTGTAAAATCAGTACTTCTCGAATGCCGCTGAGGGTCAACACCCAAATCCCATATGGCTGACCTCGCCCTTTTAGCCTCTCGGGACACCCAAACACTGCTGTGTCCCCCACCTCCTGGCCCTTCCATTCACTCATCTCCCAAAGATCCTTAGAGGCTCTGGTTGGGTATCATCCGTCGTTTCCCGCCCTGCCCTCACAGGTACCTCATGGACCTGGAGATGTGCGCGGACTGAATGCATCCTCATCTCTCCTTCCCTCATAATTATGCTCACCCCTCTATTTCTGTTTGCTGGTCATTCTCCACCAAAATGTCCAGTGTGCCTCTGTCACAGGCCTGGAGGTGAAAAAGTTCTGCGTTCTTTATCCACCTATGCTTGCTCCAAGTGCACTGTATGAAGCCTCTGGAGTGGTCTGTGACTCATTCTGGCATTGAGTGCCTGCGTGTTCCAGCAGGCGCCTCCATTTTAGACCCCTGTTCCCAGTGTCTCTCTGTGTCCCTAATTTGGGGAGGCAAGGGAGCTAATTGTATTGAACCATAACATACATACAGAAAAGCGTGCAAATGTTTATGCACAGCTCAACTAATTTTCATAAAGTGAATACACCCACGTAAACAGCACCAAGAGCCATAACATGACCAGCATCCAAAAGCCCCCATGGGGTCCCTGCCAGTCATTACCTTCCCTCAGGGTAACCAGCATCCTGACTGTTAACACTATAGATCAGTTTTTGCCTTTTCTTGGTCCTGATGTAAACAGAATCACCGTCTGTCCTCTTTTGTGTCTGGCTTCTCTCACTCTACGTAGATGGTGAGATTCATCCATATTGTTATATGTGATTGTAGATCTTTTATTCTCATAGTCTTGTGCTTGCCTTAGCCTTTTACAATCCAACTTCATCCCCTTGGATCCATGTGCAGCCCCTTGGTTTTCTCTCTACCCGCTCCTAAGCGGGCTGGTTGCGAGTCTCACCTGCATCCCCACCTCTGGTCTCACGCTTTGATCTACCCTTCATTTACCCTGCCAGATGAGCCTCTCCAGAGTTTGGCTCCAATCATGTTCTCCCAGCTCAAAACATTCTATGGCTCCCTGTCGTCTTATGGGGTACTAACTCCCAATACTGGGGTTCCAGGCTCCTGACAATGTGGTTTCAGTTGTTCCAGCTTCGCAACCAGCTGGACCTCCCCCACTCCCACCTTCCATAGTTGAACTACTCAGCATGTATTAGTTCGTCCATCACCATGTCTGCCCTTTTCGGCCTCCAGACCTTTGTTCATGCTATTCCTTCAACCTGGAATGTTCTTCCCAATCTTCCTCCCATTGGTGAAATCCTTCACAACCCAGATCAAATGTCATGTCCCTGTGAGGCCTCCTCTAGTCACCCTGCAGAAGTAATGGATTCCTTCTCTCAGCTCCCATGGTGAGGTTTGGCTCCTGCTGAGACATACCACTTATCACTTCTTTAAAAGTTAATTACCACATTTCACCCATTCTGAGACACGTATTTGTATTCATCTCCAGGATCGGGATTCACCTTGCCATTGACGGCATCTTATAATTCACAGTATTTTTTTTTCCTTTCTTGGTGATACATAAAATAATGGTGTCTTCGATTTGATGAAATACAGTTTTTTTGTTTTTGTTTTTTTTTTGTCTCAGCATATTCTAGAAAGGCTCTCTGACACCACACTGCATTGTATAGTTAGTCCACATCTCTGGGTCCTTTTCCACGTGTGAGATCATAGTCACACACAAAGCACGCAATATGGGTTTGTTGAATGAATAGGTGTGCGTTATTCATTATTACCTGAACACCTTCTACGTGTTTCTACCATGGGGAGAGGGGTAGCTTGGGGAAGGCCTCTCAGTGTGGCTCTTCATGAGGTTCCTCCCAAAGGGCGGAGGATCACTCCTTCCTTCCAGGGTGCTGAGGGCCAGGTGACAGCGGGGGCGTCTCACTTCCCTGGGGCCGGCAACAGCTTCGGGGGAGGAGGGAAAGCTACACTGGATTAACAGAATGCCAAATCCTTGATCAGCAAACCCAGCTTCAATTATAACATCCTTCCTGTCGGGTATATATGATTTGCTTTTCAAGGATCTTATTTATGGCCTGGTTTTCAGGAGCACGCTGACAGAGGAAGCTGTCCGTCCTATCCTGCCAATCTTAATCCAAGCTTTAAATAACAACAGTGAGTCTTTTCATTTGCTTTTTCCTAATGAAATCAGTTATTCCCTCTGCCCCACCCCCAACCCAGCTCTATATTCTATTAAATAACAAAGGACACAGATAGTCCAGCGTCTGACCTTGGCGCTATTTTAGCTACTCTTTGCCCTTTTCTTAATATTCCAGCCGTTCAAATTCCATAGGTGATTTTAATAAAATCCAGCATGTTCTATTGTTTTCCAGGTGCTTCTAAAATTTGGAAATACAGCGTATGTTGTCAGATGCTTTGGGATGATCCACTTCGTGTGATTAATGACACTGTATCCTCCCGATAGTCTGCCATACACAAGTAGGGGTAAGATCTTCTGACTTCAGATGGATCTGTGTCTATGTTTAAAGGATTGGTTTAGAAGGAACTCTGCTCCTGTGTTCACCAGGGACCCTGAACAGGATAACCACTTCGTATGATTTGCTCCAGTTTTTGGTCAGTATGATGAAGAATTCATTCTATGTATCAGGTATTGCTTTCTGTTGGATGGTTTTCCTGGGTATTTCAAGGGCACGGAGATTGCCAGGCCGACGAGCATGATAAAGTTCAACTGCATGACCATCTGGACTTCCTTTGGGGAGTTTTTTTGATTGATATCTTTATTTTGTCAGGATCTTGGAAAGCACTTAATTCTTTTATACAATGTTCATTATCTTCTAGCAAATTAGATGCCTCTGGGGGTTTTCTAAATTCCATCTTCTCCTTTAAAAGAAAGATACAATCACTTGCAATGTGAAAACAACAAAGTTTCTTGCTGTCAAGGACAGTGACCTCTGGCTAATAGGACCAGGAGTGAGAGGTAATGGAAGGGTAAAAACAGATTTATTTTTCACCTTCTATCCTTCTGTACTGTTTGATTTTTTTTTTTTTTTACTATGAGCATGTATCTCTTTTATTAAAGAAAAAAAAGCTTCCTGTATCCTTTTGCTCTCTGTTTTATTATTGCTTTTGGTTCTATTTTTCTCCCTCTTATATTTTCATTTTGAGACGTTCAGCCAGAGGATGACTCAGTTCATTAAAAAAAATCCAACAACAACAAAAAGATTGGGGGGGAAAAAAAAACCCACTACATTTGGTTTCTATTGTTTACTATTGCTTTTCCCTTTCAATTTTGTTTATCTATGCTTTCATTTTTTTCAATATTAGATTTAATCTTATAATAGAAACAAAATAAAACCCTTAAGTCTCTAAAAAATAAACTTGTTGGGGGGAGTTAGGGACCCTTTAGAAAATCTGGGGGAGAATCTGGAGAGGCCCTTTGCAGAGGAGGAAGGTATGGACACACAGCCTCAGGGGTTCCCCCTGAATATCTGAGTCTATTCGATATAATCTAGTGTGCAATGTCCTCTGTTTATATTATCTCATTAAATGATCTCATTAATAATTCTGTAAGGCATTCTCATGCCCCTTTTACAGAAGATAAAATGGAGTCTTAGGCTGAATGTCAAGACAGGACAGGAGAAGGGACAAACTTTGGGCTGTAATTCTGGACTTAAGAGTCCAACCGGTCTTTTCCATCACACCACAGTTTCAAGGTTAAGTGAAATGTTGATTTACTAGCTTCTCCTGTTGGTTTTGTTCCCTTTGTTAAACGTGGGCCTGATTGGGGCGCCTGGGTGGCTCAGCTGGTTAAGTGTCAGACTCCTGCATTTGGCTCACGTCATGATCTCAGGGTTGTCAGGCTCATGCTTAGCACAGCAGAGTCCACTTGAGATTCTTCCCCCCCCCCCCGCCCTCCTCCTCTGCTCTTCCCCCGGCTCGTGCGTGTGTGGTCTCTCTAAAATAAAAATAAATAAATAAAATCTAAAAAAAAAAAAAAGTGGGTACCCGATGCCTCATTGTTTTCTTTGCCATTTCTTTTAGCAAGATGCCCTGTGGCTTGCATGTTCTTCTCTGGACGTTATCTTATGCTGGTATGAGTCTCCAAGGGGGTCATTTGATTTGTTGTCTCTTTGGAGGTCCTCGAAAGACATCCCAGAAGGGTCCTAACACCTGGAGTTCAAGCTTTCCCACTTCAACACCCCCGGCATGTAACAACACAAGCCCTAAGAGCAAGGAAGGGAGGGGACGGTGCAGGGAGGGGAGACGGAGGGAACCCAAGAAGGACACGTGGGGACTGCATTTTGTTCCCAGGATGCTGGCATGTGGGAAGCTCCTTAGCTTCAGCTTCCTTTTTTAAAAAATAGGATGAATGAGGATTCATGGGCAATTTTAACTACTGCATGTTGGGCTTCTACCATGCACCTTACTCTGTGTTTGGCACTTTATAACTAGAAAAGGGCGGAGCTGGGATTCTAACCTGGGTCTGGAGGCCTTCAGGCCCTCCTGCCCTATTACCCTATACTCTATGACTCCTACTATGATACCCTAATAGGCCCACTCTCCCCAAGTGACTGGCAGAAAGATCAAGGGGATGTGAAAGGAGTTGCCACACCCTTCCAAATATCTCTTTTCTCTTTTTCTGAAATTTATTTCTTGCCAAAGTCTACATTTTTAATGTTCATGAAAGTGATATTATGATCAATGAAAAATTAATGTTCTGTGTCTATTCTTAGGCATTTATTTGTCTCCCAGTCCACTATGATAACATGAACTGACTCTGGGAGAAATATTCATTTGGGGTTCATCTCCTCCCTACCCCACATAACCAGAGTGTTACAAGGGCTTGCTGTTATGTTACAGTATCTCTGCATGTGTGTGTTTGGGGGGGATTTAGCCAAGACAGAGAGCAGGCCTAGCGTCCCTCATTGTGGTGATCTGATCTGCTTCAGTACTAGCTACTTCCAGTCCCCGACAAGCCAACTATCCCAACTCTGTGCCTCTGTGCACATGAAACCCTCCACTGGGAAAGCTTTTCTCTCCAGCTCTAAACTGCACCTGGTTTTCAGGCCCCACATTAAATTCTACCTCCTCCATGAAGTCTTCCCTGGTTGTCCCTCCAAAGGGACGACCCCTCTGCCTTCTGCACGCTCAGCCCTCGTCCCTCACCTCCTGCTGGGCACCGAGCAGGTCCAACCTCGCACTCTCACTGCTGGTGCTCAAGACTGCCTCTCCCACCAGTCTGCGACCATCTTTCTCTGCCTCCTCCTCAGCCCTGCCCGGGGCCTGGCAGGTCCTTGGAGAGCATCTGTTGAAACACACTCGTGACGCCCAAGACTCGTCTTCACTCTCTATCATTTCTCCTGTTTCCCTGCTCAGCTCTCCCAATCCTCCCAGTCAGATTCATTGTCACTCCTTCTGGCCCTCCATGTACCCTGTCCCCGTTTTTTTTCTCACTGTGCACTTGACACTGCCTGTTGTGTTACTGACAGAACAAACCACTCCAAGATTCTGTGGCTCAGAATAGCAAGCATGTTGCTTATGACTAGCATCTGAGCTGGGCTCAGCTGGGCAGTTCTGCCGGTCCTGCCGGTGGTCACTCGTGGGGCTGCATTCAGTTGGCCGGCTGGCCGGAGGCTGGGCTCAGCTGAGGAGGCTGGCACATTTGGGATTCTCTGTCTCTCCAGTTCATCTTGGAGCCTCTCCCTGTCCACATGGCCTCTGTACATGCTCTCTCTGCATGAGGTCTCTCCAGCAGGGCAGCCAGCTTCTGTGTGTCCGTGAAGGGCTCTGAGAGCACAGAAGCAGGAACCCCCAGCTTTCTTAAGGTTTAGGCCCAGAACAGGGACAATGTCACCTCCATCACATTCCATAGGAAAACAAGTCACAGACCTAGCCCAGATTCAAGGGGAGAGGACTTCAGAACACCGTGGCCCCTGCACTCCACACAGCAGGGCTGTTTGACTCTGGGTCTGTCCCGCTCCCACGAGTGCACCCCCTGAGGGCAGTGCCTGACACAGAGTGGAGAACTCAGTAGGAAACAAGAGCAAATTCCCCAGAAGGGGTCGGGAAACCTGGCCTCCAGATGAGCTTTGCCGCAGCGTGACCTTGGGCATCCCTGGCCTTCTCTGGGCCTGTTTGCCCAGCCATAAGCATGAGAGGCTGAACCGATCAAGATCTCTCGGGCAGAGCTGACATTCCGTGATTCCGGCGGGCACAGCACTGACCACGGGCCAGTGCCCCAGCCCGAGCCACTCCGGCTGCCCCCTGGATAGGCCGTGTTTAGGCCTCTGCTCGTTTCCACACACTATCCTCTCTGCCTGGATGATCCGATTCTTGTGGCACTCACCTTTTCAAGGCATACTGTGCATGTTTCACCCTCATTTGCAGAGGTAACATTAACCACCTCCCCGGCTTAAGGCACACTTATCATTCATTCCATGCAGCGCCCTTCTCCTGCTCCCTTCATCCCTGACCCCCACTCCTCCCCCAGCCCCCAACATGGTCACTCCTCCAATGTGCTTACATGTCACATGTTACTCATCCTCGTACAATATCCGTTCCTCTGGCTATGGGTGGTCCTGCCCCACCCCCTGCCTCTCCATTTTCCCACACACTGTAGACGTTCTTGGACATCTGTCCTTATGCACCTGCAGGAGAGTTGCTCTGAGCTGCACACCTAGGATTCGGGCCTGCCTGGATTCTAGGGATGGAAATCAGACTAATGAGGAAACAGAAACTGCTTGGGTGTGTACAACACGGGGACTTGCATGCGGGGAACTGGTTACTCTGGGAATGAAAGGGCTGAGAAGCTATGTGGGGGGGGGAGGCGGGGGGCACTCAGAAGTGAGCAACAGCGGGGAAGTGCTACCGGCGCGTCAGAGAGAGGTGGGCTTACCTGGCAAAGCTGAAGTCACCACTCACCTGTCCTGGCCCCTTGGAGGAGGCACAGCTGCCCCTTGCAGATGCCACCTGAGGTCAAGAGGAGGAAGAGAGATGCCCTGGCTTCTCCCTTCTTTCCATCCTCCGACTTCCTGTCAGTGCCTCCCACTGCAAGTCAGCTGACAAGGAACCTGGGAAACGCACCCTGCAGGGACCAGCCCCCCACAAGACAGAGCCGAGCAGGAGAGGACAAGAGACATGCACCTCGGGGACACACAGCCCGGGGCTGGCTCTGCAGCAGGGACAGACCCGACGTCACGAAAATCTGCCAGACTGCTCTCCAGATGTTTCCACGGCCTGCATCCTTCACAGCACTTAGCATTATCCAACCTTCGAATTTTTTAAAGATGGGTATGAAATGGAATCTTGCTGTTGCAGTTTGCATTTTTCTCAGTGACTGGTGAGGTTGAGCATCTCTGCATATACTTAAACTAGTTTCTACTTATGTGAAATGGCCTCTTCGGAGTTTGCAAATAGTTCTTGTATAATCTAGCTATTAACCCCTTAGGAATCCCTTATCAGATTTAGGCATTGAAAACATCTCCTCCCAATCTGTTAACTTTGTGACTTTCATCCAAAAAGAAATCTTGAGGCGCCTGGGTGGTTCAGCCGGTTAAGCGTCTGCCTTCGGCTCAGGTCATGATCCTAGGGTCCTGGGATTGAGTCCCGCATCGGGCTCCTTGCTCAGTGGGGAGCCTGTTTCTCCTTCTGCCTGCCGTTCCCCCTGCTTGTACTCTCTTTCTGACAAATAAATAATTAAAATCTGTAAAAAATAAATAAATAAATCTTTAATTTTGATGTAGTCAAATCCACAATTTACCAGCGCTGTCACCTTGGGCAGGTTGTGCCCCCCCACCCCACCCCAGTTTGCTGTGCTGTAATTCTCTAAATGTACAAATGCAGAGAGAGGGGAAGAAACTTGGTCTTTTCTCCAGGTTATCTCTCTGTGGCCCGGTTTTGAGCTGTTGCCTCAGGGAGATGTTCTCTGCTTTGTACCCAGGCTGAGTATTCAGTGCTAAAGAAGGCTTTGTTTTCCGGGTGTCAACTTCCCAGAGAACATACTAGACATTGTCTTCACAAACAACACCACAGTTGCAAATAGCAAGGGAGAATATGAAGGAAAGATGCATGCAACAAAATCGGTTTCCAAACCGCGCCCCTCTCAGGAAACTGTAAGGAAAGGAAGTAAATAGAAAGTTGAAAGTTGGCATTTTTCAGTTCTCACTTTTCTCAGATGTCATATCTCAACGAAATAGACATATCTCAAGTTCATTTTCATTTCCCTAATTTCTTTACAGTGTTCAGAAAGTCATACATTCACAGTTGTGGCGAGACAGAAGGCGACTTGGACACATGTCAGACAGACCCCACTCCAACGTGTGGCTGATCTGGGGTTTCCCACAAGTCACCCCACTGCTTTGAGCTCAGTTTCCCCCACCTGGAAAGTGAGATTTACCATGGAAACCTTTCCAAAGAAGCTTCAGAGAGTGGAAATGAAGTGTTTGCAATTTTTATAGATTTTTTTTTAAAGATTTTATTTATTTATTTGACAGAGAGAGACACAGTGAGAGAGGGAACACAAGCAGGGGGAGTGGGAGAGGGAGAAGCAGGCTTCCCGCGGAGCAGGGAGCCCGATGCGGGGCTCGATCCCAGGACCCCGGGATCACGACCTGAGCCAAAGGCAGACACTTAACGACTGAGCCACCCAGGTGCCCCAATTTTTATAGATTTTTTTTGAGATTTTATTATTTGTGAGAGAGAGAGCATGAGTGGGAAGAGGGCAGAGGGGCAGAGGGAGAGGGAGAAGCAGACTCCCCACTGAGCAGGGAGCCCAACGTGGGGCTTTGATTCCGGGACCCTGAGATCATGACCCGAGCCGAAGGCAGATGCTTAACCGACTGAGCCACCCAGGCGCCCCGCAATTTTTACAGATGTTTAAAGCACCTACTGTGTGCTAAGCATTAAGGTTTCTTTTTCTCATTTAATTTTCATAGCCATCACAAGAGGAGAAATTCATTCCCCCCATCTTACAGATGAGAAGGCTGAGAGATTCTGAGGTTTAGAGAGTTCTCAGGCTCAAAACATCTAGGATTGCTATGCCCCTGCCCTTAGACTAGAAAATGTTGGAGGAGGTCACCAAGGGGACATGACTTCTGGGCGACCTGGGAGCTGCACCCCGGTACCAGAGGTCCCACATCCGTCCCCTGTCCTCAGAATGCGGGTTCCGCTTGCCTTCCCCACTCCCAGAGATCTGCTCCAAGGACATAGCCTAGGATAGTAAGGCGGCCTTAAGGCCATCTGGATGTATACATGACTAAACCCAGCTAAGGCCTCTGTATACCTAGATCCACCCCTCTTGCAGCCGTCCGAGACAAGCCTTGTATTCAAGTTCCCTTATCAAACATTTGGGGTGGGGGCTTTAGCTCTTCTATTAGGTATTTCTCAAGTTCTTTTCAGAGCAAAAAGTAACTCCTGGGAAATATGAAAGCACCACAGTCCTCATTTTCCTGCCTGGGAACCAATTACAGAGGCTGCTGCCCAGGGCTTCCCTCCCTTCCCCCAGCTCAGGCTCTCTTGTAACCCTGGCAACCCCAGGGCTCCCCAAACCCAGCTGCTGAGGCTCAGGGGCTCCCCTGAGATGACAATGAGGTGGTTCCTACAGCTCTGAACAAGTGGAAAAGGGGTGGGGGGACCTCGGCTACCCCAAGGGACAGAAGGTGAGTGACAGCCCCGAGGAGGGCACATTCATACAACGGGACCCAGAAACAACCAGGGCCAGCCCCAGGAGCGAGGCTTCCCCTTAGGCCTGTGGGGCCGGGAGATGTCCCCACTCCCCAGCCCCAACTCCACCGCCAGGAAATGATGTTGCCTAGAACCCGGCAGGTGGACACAGGATAGAGGAGCTTGAGGGCAGGACTTGGGAGTCTGAGGGTGGGCTGGGGTGACTTGGGGTAAACACAGCCATGGGCATGCACTCAGTCATTGCTACCCCTGGGTGCCACCCCTGGGTGCCAGCTTTGGCTAAGGGTCTTGGGGGCCACGACGAGACAGTGGCCTCAGATGCGTGCTCTCCCTGAGGCTGGAGGGAGAGTATTTCCAGCCAAGCCCGGTTCATAGGAAATTCCCAGGACCCAGCCAGCAAAGAGCTGAAGGGTCAGTGCTGATGCCTCTCCACTCGGGTACATGTCAGCTGTGGAACAAAGTATCGGGGTGACTCTAGGAGCAATGGGTCTTCTTTCCTTTCTTAAAAAACGATTAGCAGGTCACGGAATGTCAGAACGGGGAGGAACGTCAGAGGTGGTCACGTGGAACCTGCCTCACGGTGCACCTAGGAAAACAGGCTCAGAGAGGGCAAGACCCCAGGGCCATCTGCACAGCAGCCACCCCGGGCCTACACTCCCATCAGAGCTCTCACCTCAAATGATTCCTAGCGGCCCCCGTGAGAAAAGCGTTCATCCCTGGAAAACCTCTGCTGAAATCTGGAGCTGCAATGAAAGCGGGATTTTCCTCCAGAGTTTGAAAACTCAAAGGCATCACCCTCTCATTTTTAAAATTGCACCCTGATTCATTCGGGCTCATGTGGTTTGCAGAAACCTTGTTGCTCCTAAGAAAACAACAAAGAAATGATGGCTTCCTGAGTTGAATCCCTGGGAGGTGCAGGACTCAAGAAACGTTCTGCTTTTCATCTTGCAGAGCCCGTGGGGAACCAGAGAAATCCCAAGTCTCATGTTTCCCGGAGAGCAACGTGACAATGCTGGAGCAAATACCAAAGGAGCGGTGATTGGCGGAGAGAAAAGAAGGGGACTTGAGAGTTGGGAGGCTTAGATCCTAATGCCAGTTTTGTCACCGATTTGCTGTGTGACCTGGGCAGGCGCCATCCCATTCTGGGCCTGTTTTCTCTCTCATAATTTGGAGGAAAGGTGAGATGCTCTCTAAGCACTCTTCCAGCATCAGCTCTGCCTGGAGTTCCGGGCCCTCCCATCGCTGTCCCTGGACACCGCCTCCAGCCTTCCCTCCGGGCTTGCAAAGCCTAGGAGGGGTGGGAAAGGGTCTCCCAGCATGTTTTCTTTCCACTTAAGCTCAGATTTACTAAGCGACTTTTCCTCATTTTTTTTTTTTTTTTTTTTTGGAAGTGACATATAATGGATAAGGAGTACCTCAGGTGCTTTGTCTGGATCTGACCAGGGAAATCAGCAGAAAGACAATCTCTAGATTGCTCTGGGCTGACGTTACTGCTACAGGATGATGTTAATTCTGCTGTTTACAGAAATAAGTCCAGTGTGAGTCGAGGCTTTTTGGTGTTTAAAACCAGATGGTATTTCCTGCCTTGATCAGCCTCAGAGCTTTGGTTCCCATGACAACCCCGAAGTTCCACCTACTGCAACTTCCCCGGTCTCCAAGCTTCTTCCTCTTCCACCATTGTACCAGGGTCCCTGGGGAATAAAGCCACTAAGTAGCATGTGCACAGTACTTTACAGTTTACAACACACTCCAGTATTTATTATCTCACTTACTCCCCACCGCAGCCTCGCCAGACAGAGTTTGCTGTTCTCTCCATTTCACAGACGGGAAAACCAAGGCCTCAGAGATGAGCTGATCTGTCCTCTCAGCCTGAAGTAGTGTCAGCCAGACTCAAACCCAGGTTTTATGACTTTGAACCTCATGTGGGGTCAGCTACAGAAGGGTGAATATGAATGCCCTGCCCTGCAGACCATTTACTTGCTCTGGCTTCTAAGTAGTCAATTCCATACCTATATTGGGGATCAAGGTGTGGCATCCCTCAGCAAGTTAGACTTCTCTGTGCCTCATTTTCTTCATCTATGAGATGGGTAATTATAATGCTACCTGTGGATGGCGAGAGGATTAAATTAGCATGTGTGTCAAAGCACAACGAGTGCTTACTGGATTTCAGTGGGCCCGAGAAGCCCGGGTGAGTTTCAGTTCTACTCTAACCAGCATGTGACCTTGGGTGGGTCACTTTGCTTGTTGTCCCTGGCATCACGGTGTTCAGAGGGATGTTGCGCATGATGAGGTTAATGCACGGAAGGGTACAGGAGAGCACCCTCTCTCACACCACTTTGAGTAGCAAGGCTGTAGCTTCTAAGACAGTCACATGCAAGTGTTACTACCAATCCATCACGCAGAGAGCCGTGCCCATAGTTCTCCAGTTATAAGCTCAGTCAAAAACTCAGGAAGCTTGGAGAGCTCACCAAGAGTGTCAGCAGGAGCCCATTTGGAGGGTTTTCTCAGTTGGGAGATGTCCATCAAGGAGAAGGGCTCCCTGGGCCCCCAAGTCCCGGGCTCTGTATCCTGGAACCCCCATGGGGCTCTGGTGAAAGCTACACCTGATCTCGAGGCTCTCAAGAGAGGGTGGAAAAATGTAAATGTGTTACATCTTACACATCAAAATATTCTCATTGATAATGACCTCTGCATTTCTTTAAAAATAAAAATAAACTTTTTAAATAAAAAAAGTCGACGTGACCCAGGAAGGCTGGGTGATCCACGTACAAGTGGGTGACAGAATGTGGATCAAATAGAGCTATTACACAGGTCTAAAGAACACAGGCTGCACCTTGGGCTTTTTGATCCAATGCTTTGTTCTGTGTTCTTCCTAAACAAGTGCAGATTGTAAACTGAACTATGTGTGTTAAGTTCATTGCTTTGCAACAAACAAATATTTTCCATTCGTTCTTGCAATTCGTCTGGCTGGGTGCATCCCAGGCCCTTGCTGCAGGTCCATAACCCAGCCTCTCTGATACCTAGCAGCTCAGGGGTCATCAATGTGGCAGAGCACAATGTCCCCTGTACTGTGGCTGGTGCAGAGCTCCTTTGGCCCTGACCCCCAAGGAACAGGGAGAGAAATGAATGATTAAAAGTGGCGGATGCCCCATGAGCACTCGCCCCGTGCCAGGCGCTGTGCTGAGCTCTTGACTTGGATTCTCAGTTAATCCTCACCCTGCCCTGTGAGCCAGGATTTTCACCACCCCCCGGGGTCATAAGCTCCACGAAGGCAGGGACTTTGCTTTGTTCCCTTGGTGCATCTCCAGGGCCTGAGATGTGGAGCCGGAGTGTGTCAGCCCTCATTCCAACAACGAGGAAACAGAGCTTTGCTTACCTGAGGAAGGCTGCCAGCACCCACAGCCTGGGGCTCCGGGTGGCTTGGTGGGCATTCTCTCAGAGGGTCCTGACACAGACTCTTGACCACTGTCCCTGGTGAGGAGTTAGTAAAATCAATTTGCCCTGAAGTCACCTCACTGATGAAGCCAACCTACAGAAGTCGCAGCGACATGGGTATATAGCCTCCAGTTCTAGATTCTTCTTTATGGCTGAGGTTGCCCTCTATACACACACACAGCCTCCCCATTTATAAACCCTGCTCACAGGCTGGGTGACCCGGGAGCAGACTCCGAGTGGACATTCGCCCGTGGCATGTGGTTTGGAGCTGTCTTGGAAGGGACCCTAGTGGCAGGATGGGGGCAAGTGGGACTGGGCAGAGGGAGGCGGGGGTGCAGGGATGGTGGCCGCCGCGGTGGGCTAAGTGGGAGTTGATGGGGCTGGGCCCCTCGGAGGCATCGATTCAATAGCTGAAGAAGTCCTTCATCCAACGGGTGTCCATGCCAACGCAGAAGGGCTTCTGAAAACACTCATCTGTGACTCAAACGGAGTGTTTCTGATTGTGATGAAAGTGGAGACAATTATTCAACTGAAAGAGCTGTGAGCAAGTGAAGGGGAGAAGCTCTGAGGCCCTTGGGGAAAAGCAGTGAGAGCCAGAGAAAGGGCAAGTGGCCTGGGGCGAGTGAGGTTACCTGGCACCTGGAGAAAGTTCCCGCCTTCCAAGGGGACTTACCTTCCCAGAGCCAGGACAAGGGCAGCCCCGCTCACCTATGAGGGTTTTCTGTGCCAGGCCCCAGAGACGCTGGCTTGAGACCCTCCATCCTTCTCGACCCTTTGACGAAGGGGACAGAGAGGTGTGTGTACATGGGTGTGGGGTGGGAGGGAGAAGAGAGGAAGACCCTAGGGTGGTTATGGTCTTTCACCTTGATGACAAGGTCCAGATGAGCAGACTGACAGGAGGAGGAGGGAGGAACAGCCAGCTGATGAGCTCCCCTCTTCTTCCTTCTTTTTGAAAACTCAGGATAAAATGTGTATCCCCTAAAACTTACTGCTTTAACCATTTTAAAGTGCACAATTTCATGGCATTAAGTACATCCATGATTTACAACCATATCATTATTTAGTTCTAGAACTTTTTCATCACCCCAAAAAGAAACCCCCTCCCCAGTAGTCACTCCCCATTTCCTCAGCCCCCCAAACTCTGGCTCTACCTATTTGCCTATTCTGGACGTTTCACATGAATGGAATCACATAATATGGAATCTCTTGCCTGGCTCCTCTCACTCAGCATAGTGTTCTCAAGGCTTGTCTATGCGGCGGCACTTGGCAGCATTCCGTTCCTTTTTATGGCCGAATAATATTCCATTGAGCAGCTATAGCACGCTTTGTTTATCCCTTTATCTGCCGAGGGCCGTCTGGGTGTTTCCACCTTTTGGCTACTGTGAAAGGTGTTCTGAATATTTGCATACAAGTTCTGTTTTGTTTTTGTTTTTGAATACCTTTCAGTTCTTTGGGGTATATACTTAGGAGTGGAATTGCTGTGTTACATGGTAATTCTATATTTAACTTATTGATGAGCCACTCCGCCCTCTTTTTATAAATTTTCATAGAATCACAGGGCAGGAAGGGACCTCAAAAGTGACCTAACAGTTTTTCTCAGACTTTTAGTCTGAGAAATTCAGTAAAGTTCAGTAAAACTAAAACTACCGTCACCACCACCCCCCCTTACTAAAGTAAAATTCGGTAAAACTAAAACTACCGTCACCACCAACCCCTCTCACTGAGTAGAAGGGACTTGCTTCAAGGCCGATCCTACAAAATGCATAGATTGCCAGGTAAACTCATTGCCTTCTTGTTTTTCTCACGTCATCTCCACCTTTGGGTCATTGGGGAACCAACTGCTGGGTAAGATCCTCATTCAAAGTGTGAATCCCCCTCTGCAGCTGCCCTGCTACGGGCTCGCCCAGCCTCTGGGGGCCCTTCTGGGGAATGCTCCCCATCCCGGGTAGCTCTGCTTCCTGGAATGTTCTTCCTCACGGAAAGCTGGCTCTACTCCCATGGTCTCCCCAGCATCTTTGCTCCACATTCTGGGGCCCCACAGACCTTGGCCTCCTTCCAGCTGCTTCAGGACTGGAACCCACGCCACCTTCCGCTTCCTGTATGTATGATCTGTAGCGCCAAGCGCGCCCCCATGAGGCACTGATAGCAGAACAGGTGGAGATGAGGCAGTCCCGACTTGTAAGAATTCTTAGAACAAAGAGAATCTCCCAGCTATTTATAGTGTTTCATGAGCACACACATCCCCCCAACTAGCCTGCCAAAAAAAAAAAAAAAAAAAAAATTTGTGAACAAGCCATACAGACTAACAGGTTTTATTTTTGTTGTTGGCTGGGCTTATACCGATTTAATGTTTCTATGTCGGAAGGCAGAAAGACATCCTGGAGAAAATGTGGCTCCTCCAAAGAGAGGTGAGACCTGCATTCAAACCCACTGTCCCTGTTAACTGGGGGACCTGGGTGAGGTTAATATCTGTGTGCCACAAAACAAAGGAACAAAGAAAAAGAGAAAGAGACCAGGAAACAGACTCTTTTAACTATAGAGAACTGGTGGTTACTGGAGGGGCGATGGGGGGTGAGGGACTGGATGGAATAGGTGATGGGGATTAAAGAGGACACTTAGGATGAAAAAAAACAAAATCTGTGTGCCACAGTCACTGAACTGGCAGGACGGGAATTAGAAAGCTGCCTGAGGGGGCACACGTGAGGAAGCAAGGCAGCTTATTGCCGCGCCAGCACGCTGCGGGCACCTGCTCTGTAATGGTTATCACGGAGAAATCTAAGTAGCGTTTATGCCTTCGATGAGCAAAATCAAAGTGGGAAGACAAATTCAATGGTATTTAATATACATTTGGCAAACAAAAGTCCTTTAAAGAATCAAGTCCCTGCATGGAAATAACACTAAAATAATAATAAAAGTAATGTTTGATGGGTGAAGAACATGGGAACCCACTCTGGAGGGCTGAAACAAAATGGCAACCTGGTCTCTTATCAAAGCATACAGTGGTGTTGCTGAGGACTTAAGGCTGAACTCCACCCAAGCCACCTGGAGGGTGGAGACAGGATCTCCCTGAAGAGACAGCCATGCCCTTTGTCCCTTAGCCCTAGGGAGCTGGCTCCCACAGGAACTGGGAACGTGGTGGGGTTGGCTCACGTCACTGGGCAGGGCCCTGAGGAGGGAGTCGTGGGTGGTCTCTGCCATAGAAGGACCTGGAGACCGATGAACTGGGCTTTCTGCTCTATTCCACTACCAGTGATTCTGTTTGATTCCTCTTCATCCCAAGCTTTGGTGAATCATTGTCTATAGAGAATGGCTTCTTAGATGGGGGGCTGAAATTTCAGGCAGGGTCTAATCCCCTCTTAGATAGCATGTTACAGAGGAACAGGGGCCCCCGGAGGCCAGTGGGGAATCTGGCAAGCCCTCCAGAAATATTTAAGGGGAACCCACCCAGAGGAGGTGATTCACCTCCCACCTCCTGGGGAGGAGATTCATTCTCCAGCCTGTCCTACAGAATTTGGTATTGACTTTATCAGGGAAAAACATCAGGTGTCCTTACATGTTGAACAGGATCTATTAGTTAAAAAGACATGATTATCTTGCTTGAAATAGACAAGGGCAGATGGGCACGGATGATGCTTCACAACCCCTTCAGGCTGTGCTGCAAAATCTTCCCAAGAAGGGTCCCGAGCTTTGGGAGGCGTTCTTGGTGGCATGGGTCAGCGTAGGTGCCTACAGCTGCCTAGTCCGATCCTGGCCCGCATGGCTATGTCCTTGGGCAGCTCCAAGGTAAGAGAAAACTGGAAGGGTTTCCTGCCTCCTCTTTGTCTGCTGGATCAGCTCCTGCAGTTTGTCTGGAAAGCCTTCCTGCTTCTTTCTGTCCACCTTGCTGGGAATCCCAAAGACACAAACACCCAGAGTCAGGATTGCTGGAGTGTGGGGATCCTCTATCAATCCTTGCGTCCTTAGGCTCTGATGCCAGCAGAGCCATGGAAGCTGCTGCTCCCTCTGGCAGGAGGCCCCTTCTTCTGGCCTTACTCCCTGCTCCCCACCCCAGCTATGGCTATGTCTGGGCAAGTGGGGGGGGGAGGATGGGGAGATAGGAAAGAATGTTGAGATTGATTTCAAATGTGCGACCAATAGGGGATGATTTCTCAAGTCTGCTCAGCTCCACACGGTGCGGAAAGGGCTTTCTCACTTACATCTGATCTTCAGCACCTTGGGAAGCACTAGCCCCTTCTAACCAAAAGGGAAAGCTGAGATTCAAGAAGAAATAAGCCTGCTGTTACCCAGTAAGTGGCTGAGCCAAAACCCAGTGCTAGGGTTGACTCTAGATTCAGTGCTCTTTCCAGGGAGACAGACTGCTTCTATGCATTTTAAAGAAAAGAACCCAAATAAAAAAAACAAAACAACAAAAAAACCCAACCCAAATCAGAAAAACAGGTATCTAACTTAACCCCAGCCATATGTAGTCCACAAATGTTATATGCTGTCCCTGTCTGGGGGCCCATTGGCTTCCTTATCTGCCAGCCCTCTCCTACGGGGCCAAACCTTAGCTGTGACAGATGACGTGCTCGGAGCCAGGGACCCAGCACATACCTTCATTACAAGCCTCCTCACACAGCACCACAATGCTTTATTTACATGCTTGTCTCTTTAAGACATTGTGGGCTCCTTGAGGGCAGAGATGGGTGTATTTTCATCTCTGGATCCAAAACACAAGCAGGGGCATGCACAGGCTGGATGCTCAGTGCATGTCTGTCTGGTGAATGCAAGGATGAAAGAGTAAGCACTCTCCTTGCAAAACTAGCTGGCTTACATGTGACGGTGTGGTGCCGAAGGAAGGTGGGAGCACCCCTGGCCCGTGGGGGCGTGGGACAAACATGAAGCACACGCGGTGTGTGTGGGGGCAATCCGGCACTAAGGCTGGGAAACAGTGCCTCTCCCCTGCAGGAGACCCCCTGCAAAAGATGGAGAGTCCTCTGAGCCAGGTCCCAATCACCCAAAAGTCAGGGGACTCCCCTACCCTGATATCCTATTGCCAAGCAGGGCACCTCTGCCAAGAGATGCTGGGGGACAGAGGAGAACCAAGGACCCCTGAGCCAGCTGAAGCCCCTTGAGTGCCCCCTCACCCTACTCCCAGTGGCTGTGAGTCCTCATGGCTGCCACTGTCCCAGTCAACGCAGGTTTCCCTGACAGTGTCCCAGGAACCTGTCTTGCAAGAGCACCGTGAAGAAGCACTCTAGGGGCAAACATATGGGAAATGCTACCTGCTACATGGCCCCCTCCAGGAGGCCCAACACACACGGGCACGCTGAAGGTCCTGAGAGGTCCTGCAGCAAGACAACCATATTAACTGGGCTTTAACCCAGTGCCTGCCAAACCTACTTGATCACAAAGCCTCACCCCACTTTCACATATACACTCCCTTGATTTTTCTTTATGAAAAACCCATTAACATCCCATGGAAGTGGTATTCCAAGGCACACACTTTGGGGAATGCTGGTCCAGGTCACTGAGCAAGGGAAACACTTACTGTGGAGGAGAACAGCCCCTTACAGGCAGGCAGGGGATACATGTGCAGGGCGGGGGGTGTCACCAGGAAGGGGGAGATCATGGTCCAGAAAGGGTGCCAGGAATCTCTCATCCAGCAGCACACAAACTGCCTGGGAGAAAAAGCCTTAGAACCACTTGAGTCCATTGGAAAAGACAAGAGAGGCATCTCTCCTGAGCTTCAGCTTTCCCATCTGCAAAATGGGAATCAGCCCTGCTCTGTGTGGGGTCAGCAGATGAGATCACGGGAGCTTGCACTGCGGAAAGGTGCCCCCTCCAGCACAGCTCTTGTGTGTGGCGGAAGTTCAATCAAACGTACCTGAAAGGACGCTGCACAAATAGAGGGCTTATGAAAAAAACAGGACAGCAGCAAGAAGCACACACAAAACCTCAAAGCATGTAACTCAGGGGCCAATGTATTTCAGGGGCAAACAACCCTCGGCCTATTGAGAACCAACCCCTGAAGACACCAGTCCATTCCGACAGTGAGAATACCGGGCGCTTCCAGCTCCAGGAGTCTACCTGTATCAGTGGAAAAGGCATGGGCCTGGAAGCCCACCCGATCCAGTTCGAGGCCAGCTCTGCCCAGCCACCCCCCCCACCCTAGCCTGGGTAACTGGCACGCAGCTTCACTCCATGTCTGTCTCCCAGATGTGCAGGTTCTCCAGGGTGACGGGGAGGATGGATGACACAGGTCAAGCTGCTGCCCGCAGTAGGTGCTCAATGACCACGTGTCCTTAAAGGCCTGACTTTGAGGGATATTTATAAAGATGCCTGTCGGTGATGGCCAAAGTGAAACCTCTCCCCAGTCATGCTGCACGTCGGCTGCTGCTGGTGGGAGGATGAGAGGATGGCGGGGCTGGCTCAACAGGCGGAGGAGAAGCATGAGGTGGCAATGTGGTCACGGCCACCCCGAGAAGCCAGCGGAGCGGGAGCAGGCTTTCGTGGCTGGGGAGGGACACGAGAGGCCACGCCTCCCAAGGAGATCAGCACACGGCCTGGTGGAGCTCATGGCAAAGACGAGAACTCTGTGAAGGCTACTGTCTACTGGGTACTGTGTGCAGACCAAAAGCTTTCTGCATAGTGGCTCTCAGCTCTGAGCAACAGGCCAAGTGACCTGTCCCAGGCCACACAGCTGGCCAGCCCTGGGGCTAGAGGTGAACTGTGAGCCAGAGTCCAGAGCACAAACCACTCTGCCATGCTGCTTCTCGAGGTTGGGACCGACCATTCATGTCTTCTCCTACCTAGCAAGGTCCCCAAGGGTGGGACTGGCTCTAGCTTGTCTCTGTATCCCCGGCACCCAGCACATTACAGAAATGCAGCAAGCGTTGGCCAAATTACTTACTTGAAAACACTTCCAAAAGCTACTGGATTTTAGAAGTCGGAGCTCTGCTAATATAATAGGACATGGCAGAAAACGGTAAGAACCGATTCCCTTCTGAGGAACATAGCATTAGCAGGGTGTACAAGAAATTCCAAACACTTGGCTTCTTTGTCTAGAACATCTGAGCACCAAAGTCCTTCCACAATGTAATATATTAGGGTCTTCGGCTCTCCCTTGAAGTGCAGGAAGGCCTACAGTGACATGGGGCGAGCAGTGTAGACTATGAGAGCATCATCCTGCCTGACTGCCCAATCTTACAGGTGAGGACACTGACGGCCAGAAAGGAGAAGGGATCCAAAATCACACAGCAGGCCTACTTTTTTTTTTTTCCTTACAGAAAAGGCTGCCATTGCAATAAAGAAAGGCGTTCAACATACACATCCTAAACACCTGTTGTATGGTGTATGCAGTCGGTGCAGCGAAGTGTTAGAACAGAGTTATAAACAAGCAGTAAGGGACCCTGGGAGCTGAAAAGTTAGTTCTGTGTAAGGGAGTCAAGAAAGGCTTCACTGGATCGGTGACTTGGATCACAAAGAACAAGTTAGAAGTTTTACAGGAAGATGTGTCAGGGAAAGCTAAGCTTCCTCTAAAACATGTGCTGCACTGGCTAAGTGTAGACTTGCTGCTGGGCAGCCACCGCCTGAACAAAGACTACACTTCCCAGCCTCCTTTGCAGCCAGGTGGGGCCATGTGACTACTGGTGGCCAATGGAACGTGAGCAGGAGTGGCTAGAGCAGGAGCCGTCAAGAGGAAGGTGGTTAAGAATGGCTGTGCCTTCTCCACCGTTCCTTTCCCCTTTCTGCCAGCCAGAGGCAAAGATGCTGAGGCCCCTGGGGATGACAGGGCCACCAAGGTGAAAGGAACTGGGTCCCCAAATCACAGTGGGAAGCCACCTACCAAGCAGAAGCAGCCATACGGGACTTCACGTGAGGATGAGTCTACTGCATTTGAGGTCCTTACGGCAACAGCATCCCCAACTAGGACAGTAGGGAAGAGAAGGGGAGATGGGCGTTCGGGGCAGAGGGAACGTGACAAAGACACAGCGGTGTGACCAAGTGAGGCGTGTTTGAGGGAATGGGGAAGAGCTGATGCTGGCTGGAGCAGTGGCTATGTGAGGGCAGCACTGGGATTCAGAAAGCTCACGCTGGTGACCACAGGAGGGAGGATCATGTACAGGGATTGTTTCCAGGGGCCCTGGTGTTGCTGGCGCTGCTCTCAAAGGAAGAGTGGAAGTTGTGAATGGTTTCCTGTAAAATTTGTCTCTCGCGTCCCTGTGGAGGAAATTGAAAACAGACACAAAGTCTTGTTAAATCTTTTAACTATTACTTCAATTGACATAGTGTTGATAATGCTCAACTCATACTTGAGAAACCCATGGGTGTCTTGGAGAAAACAAATTATCTAATTAAAAGAGTACTGAGTTTAATAAAAACACGCTGACTCAGAATGTCCCCTAGCACCCACAATCATAGCATGTCAAGGGTGGAAAGGGCGATGCAGGGATCCAATCCCCCAGACAAGGACAAGACACAGAGCCCAGGGAGCAGGACTGACTTGGCCCAGGGCACATGGCCTGCAAGGGAGGTTTTCTCCCGACTCACTGTGTGTGTCTTTCGAGCTCTCAGATTTCCAGGGAATTGAGTGGGAGCTGAATTCTTTCTGCTCCACAGGGAGAGGCTGAACTGTCTAACTCCCCCTTGCCCAAAAGATGTTAGATTGCTCTTGGCAGTGATTCACATCTCACTCTATCCCTGCAGCACTCCCCTCACATCCCTACCCCTTAACACACATGTTTTGAGATGGGAAAAGAGGGAGGATGTGGATGTTTCTTTCAGCCCAGAGAAAATCTTCAGTGAATGCCTGGCCGAGAGGCAGTGATACACAGAGCTTAAGAGCAGAGACTGGAAGCAAACAGCCTGCGTTCAAATCCCATTCTTGCCATTTACTAGCTGAGTGACCCTGAGCAAGACACTTAATCTCTCTGGGCCTTAGTTTCCTTATTTATAAAATGGGGATAATAGTAGTACTCAAATGGTTGCTGGTGACATCAGACCCTGTGTGGGCAGCAGGAGGCTGACAGGTCCTGTCCTCAGAGGACAGCAGTGCGGACTAAACACCTATTTTTTAAAACCAACAAATGTGGTCAACACGTAAAGCAGATTAAAAATGAATAATCTCTGGCAGACTGTTCTCTGCTAAGAGTAAAAAGAGAAAAAAAGTCCACTGAGTGAGCTCAGACTTCAAATTTTCTCTTCTTTCATTTTGTGGACTCTCCAGACCCCAGGGGGCCCCTGCATGAGCCCTGAGCAGGGACCTCTACCGCCATCAAGGCCCCCTAGACACCTGAGCGGACAGTAGGACTGCCCGGTATGCCAATCCCTCCAAGTAAGTTAAATAAGCTAGAAAAATGCCCTCCCCCGGAGCCCAGCAACACAAACCTAAAGGCTGCAGGGCAGAAGGCAAGGCAGGGATGTGGGGTCAGAAGACGGTGAGTCCCTAACTCTACCACTCCCTGGCGATGGCGTCCCGGGCAGGACCCTGTTTGCTGCTGGGTGGATAGGAGGACACGCTGGGACTGTGAGGAGGCTCGACCCGATATAACGAATGGGGTGACACTGTGCAAAGTGCAGAGGGCTGAAAAACTAACCAGGAGGGATGATGGCCATGTCGCTATTAAATGCTACCTTAGCCTGAACCGCCTCAGAGACAAGGTCGGGGCGAGCCAGGGTTCCAGCATTCCGCCTCCTACTTAGGAAAGAGCTGCAGACGATGAAAACCACAACGGATCCCCATGTCCGCAGCCGACCGAAGAGGATGACCATAACTGCCCCTTAGGAGCCCCTGAGTTCCGAAGGACCTGCCTGAGGATTCTTAAAAGGGAAAAAGCGAACGGCCATGAAACGTAGAAAAAAGTATTCAGTCTATCCAGTAGTTAAAGAAATACAAATTAGAATGAGGCACACTTTTTGGCCTCCCAAATTCATAAAAATCTAAAAGCAAACAGAGTACTCGGTCCTGGAGGGGATTTGCTGATACTGGAGCCACACGCCCACAGGTGGTGGGGATGTTCACTGGCATTTTCTGGAAAGTAATTCAGGAAGAAGCGCCATATACCTTGATTTAGACTCTTTGACTCCACGATTCCACTTTTAGACATCTGTTCTGAGGAGATAATTAGAAAGCCTTATACACAAAGTTGCCCACTGCAGTGCTATTAATAGAAAGTTTGGATATCCACATATCCAACAAGTAGGGATTTAAAATAAGGTAATTTTAGTACATCCATGCAAATGTATTATATTAAAAAGAGTTTTTAATGACATGGGTAACTGCATATATTTAATGTTAAATGAAGAAAGTAGGATGTAAAATTATAGATCCAAATTTATCTCAGCAGAGAAAAACATTTGGCACAAAAACTGCAGTGATCTTCCCAAATGTGAACAGCACTGGCCTCTGGGTGGCTGGATCATGATTCCCTTAAAAACTCTTTTCACCTTTTTGACACTGTGCAAATTTAGTAAAATGAATGTGCACTGCTTTGATAATCACCCACAAAAATGGCAATATTACAGAAGCAATGACTTAGGAACCAACTGAAGGTGAAATTCAGGTGAAATTTCTGGTTGACCTTCTCCAACATATAAACTGTTTGAAACTAATCAACTAGTAAGCGAACTCAAGTACACATCACAACTTGAATACTGGAAGGGGGAGGCTCGGCCAGAAGGCCCATGGCTTGTAAGGCTGAGGATCTATACTGCTTTGCTGGTATTTTTATGGCAGAGCCAGGTTTCTGATTATTATTCATCAACAAAACAAAACAAACATAAAACCTTTTAGGCTAAAATGTTCAAACTATTTTTGATTGTGCAAGAAATACATTTTAGATCACAACCTTGTTACATGTAAATTTATATAGCCGAAACAAATTTACCCTCCTACTTGCAAAGAATGTTGACATTTCCTATGCTATTCTGTTTTTTTCTTTTTTAAAGATTTTTATTTATCTATTTGAGAGAGAGAGAGAGAGCTAGAGAGCACAAGTGGGGGAGAAGGAGAAGCAGGCCCCCCGCAGAGCAGGGAGCCTGACGTGGGGCTCGATCCCAGGATCCTGGGATCATGACCTGAGCCGAAGGCAGACGCTTAACCGACTGAGCCACCCAGGTGCCCCAACTATTCTGTTTTTTAAAATGCTGCTGGTGAACCACTAAATTGGGTCCACAACCCCCAGCGTGCTGTGGACCACAGTCATGAAGACACTGGTGGACAAGGGAAGCTGGGCCTCCCCCCTCTCATGGGTCCTGGTCGGGGTTCTTGAATGTATCCAGAGCATTTGAGCCACCAATGGGTACTCTCCTGGCTGAGGTTGGGTTGCAGAAGAAAAAGTATGAATGCTGACAGGGGAGTGGGTGCCCTGTAGCAATCAAGGAGGAGGCAGAACACCCTGAAGTCAGGGTGAGAGGGGTCCAGCCCAGAAGAGCTGAGGCCCAGGGCATCCAAAGGCCATCCAAAGGGCTCCTAGAAGCCACGTTTGGCCTGAGAACTTCTTTGCTCTAAGCAGCACATAGCTGCAATGGCAACTCCAGAGTAGTGCAGCAGACTATTAACCTGTTTTTGTAATATTTAGCTTCTCCCAATCATGCTTTTGCTCTAGGACACGCTGTGAGGCATGGTCCTCACTTCCACTGGACCTTCCCTCTGCCCCTATTTCCATGTGGAACTGCCTGGCTTTGAGGGTGGATGCTGCCTGTGGGAGGGACGTGGGAGGGACATGGGTGGGACGGAGCAGTCCCCTCGGTCTGGCAGGTTGGAAGCACCCAGGTCTCCTGGTTGGGAGGTGGTCAGCTGGTGCCCCCAAGGAAGACCACTGTTACAGAAGGACTGTGTCCCCACCACCCAAATGCATATGTTGAAACCCCACCCCCCGTGGGATGGTGTGAGATGGTGGGGCCTTTGGGAGGTGACAGGGCTTGGGTGAGGTGACGAGGGTAGAACTCCCATGATGGCAGCAGTGCCCCTATAAGAAGACAGGAAAGACCTGGCTTCCCTGCTCTCCACCGAGTAAGGACACAATGAGAAGGTGGCAGTCTGCACCTTGGAGGAGGACCCTCACAGATCTCAACCATGCCGGAGGCCTGATCTGGGACTCGCAGCTTCCATGCTGTGAGAAAAAATTCCTCTTGTCCACGAGCCACCCGGTAGATGGTCCTTTGTGATGCAGCCTGAACTAAGAACCACCAACAGCTGTCGACGCTTCTGCTTCTCTAGACTGGGCCTTGTTTGGCACAGCATACAGACTGTTACAGGAATAGAGTACGGGGGCAATGAATTTGAGAGAAAATGAAAAAAGGTCCCGGTTTGTGCAAACATTAAGAAAAATGTTTTCCTTTGGAGTGGGCTTGAGATGTCACACCATCCACTCTGATCATGACAGTTAAGTTTCCTAAGATTTGCAAGCCAGTCCAGTCTGCCTTCTTTCTGTGATCCTGGGCCACAAGGGCCATGGTCACTGAGGGCAGAGGGGAGGTCAGGAAGCATTAGCAGCTACCATCCACCACGCTCTGGGCCAGGCTTTTAGTGGCACTCAGCTCCTGGCCTGTCCTCCCACATCCTCCATGGTCCTCACTGGCCCTACATCTAGAACCTTTCCTGTCCTTCTTCAACTGGCTTGGCTTCCCCCACCTCTATCCTCTCCTTGGCTCACACATCCGGCCTCTGGAGGCCCGAGCAGGAAGGGTCCTGAAAACCTTGAGCCAAATCCCCCTACCATCGCTCACCTACCCTCTCCCAAGAGCCCTTGCCCTTACTTGACTGGGTCCCCTCAACCACCTGGGGGCCTCATCTGTCCCCTCTGGCCTCCCCTCCCACCACACCCCTTGCTCCCAGGCCTAGCACTTCCTGAGTTCTTGAAATGCACTGTAGCTCCTCTTACCACAGGGCCTTTGCACATGAGCTTCCCTCTGCCTGGTCTGCACTCTTCTACCCCTCTATACGAAGGTTCTCATCTTTCCTCAGATCCCAGCTCTCCTGCCACTTCCTTGGAGATGTCTTCCAGGACCTTGCCTTTCTAGCCGCCACTTGAGGTAAGGAGCTCTGCTTTACATGCACTTGTGGCTCACACTGAGGCAGGGCAGCATAGTGGTCAGCATTCCAAATCTGGCTCTGCCACTTACCAACAGCATGACCTCAGTCAAGCTCCTCACCCTCCCTGTGCCTCAGTTCCTCCACCTATAGACTGGAGGACCTGGCCTCAGTGGCTTTTGTGAAGTTAAAGGAATCACTGGATGTGACATGCTGAGAGCAGTGCTGGGTACAGAGTAGCCTCAGAGCTCAGCGCCCACATAGTGCTTGGGACACGGCAGAGAATCCAAGGGCTATTTTTCATGACCAAATCAACGCTCTAAATACTTCAGTGCTTGCTCTGGTTGATCGATGCCCCAGGGGCTTCACTTCCCTGGGTAAGCCCTTACTACCAGCCAAGACTGGTCCACTTCCAGCAACTTCCAACAACCCCCATGCCCGCCTCACCCCCCTCCCCTGCCCCTCACATCTCAAAGCAGAGCCAAAACAGTGCTGGTCTGGGAGTCAGGGCTCACTATCCATCTCTGAGCCTCAGCTTCCCCGTCTGTAAAGTGGGGTAGCCGAGGCCCACAGAACAGGTGAGCAGTGTTCAGCAACGGGTCACTTACAGAAGAAAAAGAACAGACAGTAAAAACTCAAGATAAAACACAGACGCTAGAAGCACTGCCAACTAAATCACTCAGAAGGACCACCTTGCACCCTATAAACAGGTAAAATAATAATAATGATGACAGCAAGAGACCCAACCCCCACCCCCCAACCCCAGTGGGGCTGGGAGAAGCCACCTGCACACAGCATGCTGCTGTGGGAACACACGATGAAGACCCGGGTGAGGTCCTGCCTCACTTGCCTGCCCAGCTCTCCACCTGGGCAGCTGGACAAGGGAAGTGTGAGGCTCCGGCCTCCTCGGATTAACTGGGGAAGTGAATGGGAAGTGTCTTGTGAATGATAAAGTGCTACATGAATATTTATTTGCTGTTGGCACTCTAAGTCTCTTCAATATTTCTGTGCGTACCTGGCAAATACACAGAAAGAACCGTAAGACCGGTCACGCTCTCTGACATAACCTCATATCATGGAACACAGCCCGAGGAACAAAACAACAGAAGAAAAAAGAACAAGGCAGAGACATCCATTATGGTGCTATTTGTAATGGCAAAACCCCAGACACGGCATGATTGTCTAACAGGAGGGGGGCTGTCAGGCAGATCGTGAAACAGCAATAGGTAAGCAAGTCCTGTATACTCTTGGAGTGAGACAGAAACGTCCATCCCACGTTAGGGAAAAATCCAGGAGGCAAAGGAGCCTGAATAGACCAACAGCTACTGTGGTACTAAGGTTTGCAAAGTGAGTGGTGATTTGCTTCTCATGTACTTTTTTTTTATTGTTTTCTGCATGTGTGCCTTTGATGGGGGTGCACTGTTAATCTTTAGTTTAAAGCTGATGAAACAGAAATTTAACATTAGACAAAAATGTAGGATGCCAACAATAACAACAGTGACTGACGGGTCTGTGTGTGCCAGGTGCGCCGCTAAGCATTTTGGTCCTGGCAACGACCCACTGCCCCCAGTGGATGAGGAAAGCACGGCTCAGGGAGGTGATGACTTCTAGGGGACACAGTGAGTACAGGGAGGAGTGGGCTCACCCCCAGGTGGGCCTGACTCCAGGGCCCCTCTTACGAGGGCTCTGCTTCCACTGTAAGCTGGAGGGCAATACCCAGCCCCATGGGTTGAAATTACCACAGGGAGCATTTTCGCTGATTCTATGGGAAGAGAAATCTGGAAAAGGAACAGGGAGGTAGGGAGCACTCGGTGGTGAGAAGTGTGCACACGGGGCCGTCCTCTGCCAGATGTGCCAGAGGAGATGGAATCAGACCACAGATGTCCTCAGGAACACGGAGGGCTCAGGATCCTAGTGAAGCTCTCTGCTGTTCGAAACAGGAAAAAAAGATTGAGAACAATACCTTGCCTGCATTCAGTTCAGAAATCGCTGCCAAAATCTGCTGCCTGGATCCATCTGTCTTAATACCCAGCTCCTTCAAGTCACCGTCAGTGAGCGTGAGGAACGCTTCCATGTCCACCTGGAAAGAGAGAAGGGGGATTCGCTACCATCTGCTTTTGGTGCCACACCTTTTTTTTTTTCCCCAACCACACCAGAAGTAGCCTGATTATGAGCTATTAGTGCTTATTAGCAGTGAAGTAATTATGATTTACTACTTCCAATTCCTGACTCTACGATGAAAGTTTAATTGCAAGTATTAAGGACTAACTCTCCTCAGCTCTAGGCCTGGAAATCCCAGGACAGTTGCACTGTGGAAGGACCCTGACCACTGACCAAGGAAGGGGAGTCTCTGAGACCGTAATCTGGGTGGCCGGCCTGCTGCAAATCCAAGGCTGCTCTTAGAAGGTTGATCCCAGTGCTGCTGCATCCCAACAAGATCGGAAACCGCACGGAAAATGGGCATGTATGGCAGGACTCAGCATGGTTCCCCCCAGAGGACCAGGGAGATGCAGACTCTGGAAAGACAGAGTACGCAAGGCAACGAGCAAAAGCGATAAAGGGGAGAAGGGCTCAGAACAAGGGCAGCTCAAAGCCGCACAACCCTGAGCTGCTACAGCTGAAACCCTAACACTCCCGTCATCCCAGCTTGGGCCTCAGCTCCAGGAGAGGAACCAACGGGGCGTCCTGTTACACGGCTGGTATGCTGCGGCGTCCGTCCTGCGAAGGGCAGACGTGGCTCAGAGGCAGCACGCACAGCGGGTGGAGGCCAGCCCTACACACCCCAGGTCTGTCCCGGAGCCTCGCTGTCAGGTGACAGCGGGGAGGACACAGAAGCTAACACCACGTGCGAAGCACTTTCTGAGTATTCGACACAGACTGAGTTGTTTAAAGCTTACGACATAAAGTGAGATTACTACTATCCCCTCTTGGGGGACAGGGAAACAGGCATGGAGAGACTCAGTCCCCAAGGTCACGTGACCGGTCAGGGAAAAAACCAAGACTGGAACCCAGGCAGTGGGCTCCAGAGTCCCTGCTCTTCTCTGCGGGGGCCACGTCACCCTTCGATGCTGCAGCTGTAGTCACTGGCCTGGGGGCGGCGGCCTCCTTGCTAATGTGACTTGATGTTCCCTAAGAATTAAGGGGTTCTGTCCCCTGTATGGGCCCTTGCAAATGAGACCCCAAAATGGCAGTCATCTGGGAGACAGACAGGGCCTCAATCCCCATTTGCTGCCTGGGGCACCTGGGCAGGAAGCTTACCTCAGTTTCCCACCTGAAATGTATGAATCCTCCCTCCACCTAACTTACAGGTGGTTGTAGGGTCTACCCAGCGGGCTTACACAAAGCTTTGCAAGCTAAATTATGAAAATATTACAGTTTTATGTGATATAATATTGCTGTCATTTAAAATTAAACTTTCATGACTTACTGAAAATCCTTAGTTCTTCACTTTAAAAGTAGGCTTTGTTTTCTATTCCCTCAGAGATACTGAAGATTTTTAAAAATTTTCTTCAAAACATTTGGCGTATGTGGAGATAGAGGAATTTTTTTCTGAAAAATGCCCCCCATCTTTCCTTTTCTATTTTAATAGTCATTTTACTTTCCTGGATTAAAACAACCTTGAAGCAGGCGTGAGTCGGTGGAGAAGGGTCTGCTCCCTCCCCAGCCCCAAGCTCTGTGAGGTGGCCCCCTGCATCTCTCTGGGATTTTACAGCTCACAGGGGCTGAGGGCCTGAAAGAGCAGATGACATGGTTTTGAGACACTGCCCGCCCCTGGCTGGGCCAGACACTCCCTTCTCCCCACAGCCCGACCCGCAGGCTGTCCCCAAAGCCAGCTCCCCAGCACCTCTCTGCTCTCTTGCCCAGGGTGCCCCCACCCCCCGTCACCCCCTTCTAACTGGAGTCTCCTTTCCTGTGAGTCTGCCCCTAACTCCCCCACCAGCCCTGGTCCACCACCCACACCAGAGGCTAGAGATCTTGCTGGCCCTCGTCTGCCTCTGGACTGTGGTTCGCAAGATCATGTCCATGCTGGCCAGGCCCTGCTCGGTCAGGCTGTGCTCCCTGCTCCAGATGCGCCAGCCGCAGTCAGGCCCTGAACAGGCCAAAGCGCTGATGGCTCTCTGCGCACGTCTGCTCCCTCCTCCCAGATGCCCTTCTAGCCCTGCTCCCCTCCCTCAAAGCTCAGTTTATGCTCAGCTGAGGTCTCCTCTGGCCCTCATTCTATAGACCCCCTTCCCTGGGCTCCCAGAATGCTCTGGGTGTTTCTGCCTTTGCTAGGGTCAGGCTCTGGTAGAGGGCCTGGTAGGGGGCAGAGACCTGAGTTGTGTTTGCTGGCTGACAGAATGACCACACCAATCAATATGCTACTGCATCCGCACATGCACTGACCTTCTCAATCTCTGACCTCTGTCAACCCTGGGGGGCTGCCAAATCCTCACAGCTCATTTTAGGTGGAGGGAACCAGAGACTAAATTCTCCTCACGTGAGTACTTCTGAAGGGTTAGCACTATGAGGCAGAAACATCTGTGTCCTTTCAATATTCATGCCCTACTTTTTTTTAGTAATAGAATCCTAGTTGTCAGCTAGGCACATTTCCATGAAGCTAAAGCACTATATTTCTGAGTTTCCCTTGCATATGAGCATGTCAACTGACAAACTTTTGGCTAATGAAATATAAGGTTTATGGTACTTTGAGGAAGTCTCTTTAAAAAAGGAGAGCACGTGTCTTTTTGCTATCTCCTTCCATCCTGCTGCCTGGAATGTGGATGTAATGGCTGGAGCTCTAGCAGCCATACTGGACTTTGAGGATGAGGGCCATACACCCTAGTGATGGTGGAGCAGAGAACTAGAAGGAGCTTTGATGACTCACCTGAACACTTTCTGTGGGAAAAATTACCTTCTATTTTGTTTAAGATACTATTATCTGGGGATTTTTCAATATATGTAGCCAAAGCCATCCTAATACAGGTAGAGAGATGAAAATTATTAGTCTGTCTTCAGTTTCAGTATGGCAGGATGAGAAAATGTATTAGCTTCATTCTTCTTCCAAATTCTCAACAAGCACTAAAAGCATATAATAATAGGGAGAAAGTTTTATGAGCCCCGGCAATGAGGGAAAAGTACTATCTGCATGCCAGGTACTTTAAGGAGTTTCTTAAGGGACTAACAAGTACTCTGTAGCTGTGCGGATGGGTGTAGAGGTGAGGGCAGGGGCAATCAATGGTGTTAAAACCTGAGTCCCATGAAGGCCTTCAAGGGAACACGGGATCTCTATATGGATAGATAACAACCCTCACACATTGCTACCTGGCTTATATATTGTCCAGAGAGAAGCTAAGCACAGGGGGGACAGCTGAGCTGGCTCCTGACAAGGGCACTGCCTCAGCTAACCTCACCCTACCCAACACACACAGAAATCCTCCAGCCAGTGGCTCTGCCCTCCCCACAGTCCTGCCCCAGGCCTCAGCACCCTCCTCAACCCCAGGGCTATGGAGATTTTCAGGTGGGTGAGTGAAGACCACAGCAACTCTGCATGGTCTCCCTGCCCTCCAAAACTCTGAAAGTGTCAAATTTCATCTGGAACACACCTCAGTTCCCTATAAGGGACAGCTGCAAGAACCAGAGAATGGTGCATAACAGCTGTGCCCTCAGACACGTAGGCTCCAAAACAGGGATGGAGCTAAGAACTCAGGACAAACGTTGCCTTGTGACACAGAGACACCTCAAGAAACAGAAGTACACCTTGAGATGTGTTCCCTGCATACTCCAAGAGGGCGCAGAACACAGCACACAAGAGCAGGCCGCCAGCAGTGCATGGGAAAGGTTTCTTGGCAATAAGAAACATCGCTGCTGCGGTTTAAAACGCCAAAGAGGCAGGAAGGACCCGCTGGCTCCAGCAGGAAAGCAAGGGAGGAAGAAAGCCACTGCACTCTGTCTGCTGCTTAAGACAAAATGCAAACTGCTCAGCAGCATCTCAAGCTTGCAGGGACGGTGAGTGATTCTCAGGACTGCTACTGCCATGATGAGAGCTGCCATGTACTCGACCGGGCACCAGAAATATTCCAAACTGGCGATTACACCCTGGTGGCCAGTGGGCCTGCAGAGGAGCTTTATGTGGCCGAAATGGTAAGTTTTTTCCAACACGTATTGAGATGTAATTCACTTACAATACAGTCCACCCATTTAAAGTGTACAGCTCATAAGGAATACATCAGTGGTACTGCGACAGCGATGCAGCGGGATGGGGGGCAGCCACGCTTGTGGTGAACACAGTGAAAGGATAAGCTTGGCAAATCACCAAGCTGTACACCTGAAATTAACGTAACACTGTGTGCAACTATACGCAAACAAAAAATTCTTTTTAATTAAAGAAAGCAGACGAGTCAGTGATTTTTAGTATAGTCAGAGTTGTGCAACCATCACACTCTATTTTAGAACATTTGCATCACTCCAAAAAGAAACCCACACCCATATAAGCAGTCCGTCCCCATTCTCTCCTCCCCCCACACCCTGGCAACCACTAATTACTTTCTGTCTCTACAGATTTGCCTATTCTGGACATTTCATATAAATGGAATCACACCATATGTGGCCTTTTGTGTCTGGCTTCTTCCCCTCAGCATAATGTCTGTCCCAGGCTCATCCGTGTCATAGCGTGCGTCAGCACTTTCCTCCTTTTTATGGCCGAATTATATTCCATGGTACAGTGATAACGCATCTGGTCATTCATCGATCGATGGACATTTGGGCTGTTTCCCACTTTTTGGCTATTATGAATAATGCTGCTATGAACATTCGTGTGCAAGTTTTTGTGTGGACATATGTTTTCAGTTCTCTTAGGCACACACCCAGGAGGGGGACTGCTGGGTCACATGGTGATTCTATGTTTAACATTTTGAGAAACTGCCAAACAGCAGAACGGTCATTTAAAAAAAAAAAAATGTGACTGTGAGTGCTTTTAAGCAAAAGGAACTCTCTCGGATTAACACAGACATCCTATATCCAGATACTTAGCACAGAGTCAATAGGATTTGTTTTTGACCAGCTTTAAACCTAAAAACCTGCCAGTCGATCTCCTTCAACAAAAGTGTGCGAAGGACAAACGCAAACTTTACTCACGAGAGCAGTGCGCAAAATCACATAATTCTATCACAACAAAACAAGCCGTAAGGCCCCCAGGATTTCACTGTGATGAACTGAACTAAATGTGCTGAACACAAACTCCATCTCCTTAGCTGTCTCAGTGAGAAAGATCAATCTACGCTCGTAGGATGAAAACTCATATATTTAAGATACTTTGTTTTTTTACAGTAAGATTCAAATGGACATTCAAAAATAACATCCTTACCTCTTGCTCCTCAAAAATGGGCTGATATTTCTCAAGTGATAATTTCTTAAGGATTCCAGTCAGTTCATCTTCGAGAGGGAAAGATGTGAAAAGATATTTTAGAATTTGGCAAAATGCATCAGAACAGTGGTCTTCAAACTCATAAAGTAGCAGCAAGCTTATCTCAAATGAAATGTCACCAGAAACCCCAACACAGGAAGCAGATCTAAGCTCCGCTCGTGGGGATGCAGCTGGGGGCGGGTCTGAGCCACCTGTCAGCCACACTTCCCCTCGGGGTGCACCCTTGGCATCTCCCCAGACCCCAAAGTGGGTGGTGGACACAGAAGGTGGGGAGGTTCGTGGCCAGGTGACCCTCCAATGGCCGCAATCCCCAAGTTCTCAGAGTTCTAGCTGCTGGGACTAAAACTCCACTTTTTGTCCAAGAACAGCTTTTAATTATGATTTCTTGACTGCTGGTCACCGCACCTGTGGCAAACCCTAATGCCAGCAAGTTGTCAGCAAGGCGGAGAAAAAACTTTAAGAGAACAAGCAGGTGGCTTCCGACCAGAACTGGAGTTTGGCTAAGTGTGAGGAGGCTGTGGGCTTCCCGAAGAAAGGACGGCTACATCTGAGTGGAAGAGCAGAGCCAGAGGGGCACAGAGCAGGGGAAAACAGAAGATACTGGATAGCAAGATTTCAGAGCAGGGAGGGTGAAGAAAGGAGACAAGACTAGCAACGGTGGGAGGTGGGGGTGGCTTGAAACAACATTCACTGACACATTCAACAGGGATTTACCAGACTAGGCACTAGGGACCCAACAGAGACCAAAACAGATAAGCAGGCTGCCAGGCCAAAGGCAGTGAGGACGAAGGAAGCAGGGTAGGAGGAGATGACAGGGAACAGGAGGTGGTTAATGAAGGGCTCCTTTATAAGGTACCATTTGAGCAGTAAATGAAGGAATGAACTGGGTAATACCAAGGGAAAGATCAGCAGGCAGTATTCAGGCAGAAGGAACAGCACGTGCAAAGGTCCTGGGGCCATAGGTGCAATTCACAGAAGAGTGGAGGGGAGGTTAGGAGACCTGAGTTCCTTTTTTTAACTCATTCATTCAACAGTGGCTACCAACATGCCTACTACATGCTGGGAGTGCAAGGATGGAATGGTCTGTGCTGTGAAGGAGCTCAGTGTGGCTGGGAAGACGAAGTGATGAGGCTGATACGCCATCAGGCACCCCGCACATGGATAACACATCTGCTCTTTACAACAACCCCATGAGCTCCATCCTATCATCATCCTCATTTACAGATGAGGAAGTGAGGTATAAAAAGGTTGGCTACCACATCCTCGATGAGATCATACTGCTGATCCGTGGCTTTCACACCAAGTCGTCCAGCTCCCAGGCCTGTGCTACGCACCCCATCCCTTCCGCCACATCTCTCACTGGTGACTGGTGCTATGATAAGGGGTATCAACAAGGGAACCGGGAGACAGGGAAGACAGCTGACCAGCCTGAAGGACTGGAAAAGCCTTCACAGAAGAGTGCTACTGAGCTCGGATGTATGAGATGAAGCGAGTCCCAGTCCGCACAGAACCCACTGATTGTTGCATGATGCCAAAGCTTTGCTCCTGCTTTTCCCTCCACACGCAGCCTTTCCCCCCAGTGGTGTGCTGCTAAGTGGTTAACAACCGGCTCTCTGAGGGAAAATGTGTGTGCGTACGTAGGTAGCTATGTCAGTTTACTGCAGATTTTACTGAGGGACACGTGTAAGGGACAGGTAGCACTCAATTTACATATAATAATACACTACACAATATTGTTTCTCACAAATTCCATTTCGCCAATGCTTGCATGGCATCTCAGGCACCTCACTGAATGCTTTCACTGATTTTCGCCCTCCTCTTAATCCATAGCCAAGGACTACAGTTCCAACATGGCTGCTGCTGGATAGTTTCGTCTAAGGGAACAGGTAAGATGAAACAGAACAATGAGGACGCATATAGGAACTTCACGTGAGCAACTGGGCTGAGTGAGATGATGATTTGAAAATCCCGAGAGACTATTTTCTCAATTATTTGTGCTAGTCACACTTTTAACTTTCTCCTGAAAAATGAACACTTTGTCCAACATCGTCTAGATGACATCTAGATGCTCTAGGAGACAACAAACCAAACCCTGACTGGTGGCATTTGCTGACGTCATGGAGTCAACGCCCCCTCCTGGCCGATTTCAAGCTACCAACTACAACCAACGTTCCTGAAAGTGGAACTGGGAAGGGATGTGCATAGTAGCATAACATTATATAGTATTTCTACTGCATAAAGAGCACAGAGGTTCTGTACTAAAAAGTTAATAATATATTTTGTTTTAAATACCACATACCTTTAATTAAATATAATTAGTATAATTACATAAATTCACATAATTTGACTTTTTCTTTTCTTTGGCTTCTTTTATATACACACACACACACACACACACACTTATATAGATTTGTTTTTATACAGATTTACATATTTATATTTAATATACACTTTATATATACTTTATGTTTTTACATATATTTATATATTTTACATATTATATTTTTATATAATATATACATATATTTTTATAACATATGTAGGTATTATGTTATATACACACACAGGTATTGTTGTTTTGTTGTAATTTGACTTTTAATAGCTCTGTTTAATCACTGGCTTGTACATTTCCTATAAATTCGACAACTGACTCTGGTCCGCCACCACCCCGCCTCTCCTCAGCTCTCTGGCCTGAAGGCCTGCTCTTCGGTGAAGCCTGCCATGGCACCCCTTCCTCTGCTGCTAACTCAGATTTGCCCCCATCTGTGTCACAATCCCGTACTGCTATTATGTTGCCTGTACCCGAAGCCCCAGCCAGGCTGTGAGGTATCCTAACAGCCAGCACAGGTTAGGTCACCCAGTACACAGGCTTCACCCCTGTGAGGGAGGGGTCTCAAGAGGGCCGCAGGTGGAAAGTTGGGGCAGGCAAAGGCTTGCATGCAGTCCGTGACTGGGGCCACACATTTCCCACACGAATGTCATAAAAAGTGGCTGTTTGGGGGATGGATTGCAGCTCTGTCCTGTGACAATCTCATGCTGCCTCAGGACACAGGAACTCTGGAAGGGAAAGCTAGGCTTTCTACACCAGAGAAATTAATCTAAAAAGAAATTGCTATCAGCTCCTCTTTTGTTTCTATCCCAACTCAGGCTTTGCAAACCTTTTTAAATGATGAGGGAGAGGGAAAAGAGTGGGCATGGACAGTGCGTACAGATACCCACGGTCTCAACTCTGTTTTGGAGAAAGGTGGGGTATGATTACCTAACTGAACCTCTAGGAGTTTAGATTCCTAAAAGCTTCCACGGTAGGAGAATTCATGAGTGGGGAACTAAAACCCACAAAGAAAACACAGTTAGGGATGTATTTTCACATCCCCATAGGATGGGGTTGCTAGTGACTCTCTGAAGCTATTATAAATGATGGCATTAGATATCACAAAAAAATAAAAGCAGCCCCCAAATACAGAGGATGCCAATGGCAGCATGCATTTATCAACTCAGTCCAGACCACAGCCGGTGCAGTTGGTCTCAGCTTACGCTCAGCCCAGACCACAGCCGGTGCAGTTGGTCTCAGCTTACACTCAGCCCCTTCCTCCCTGCAGCCGGGTGCCCTCGCATGAGCATGAGGCCCTCACACACCTGAGATTTCTCTCCCCTCTCTGACACACTACTTGATTTGCACCTGCCTGGGCCCTGTGTCTTACCAAAGCTCCGCTCCCTCTCCCGCCACCTACCCGCACCCTCAACCCACCCCCCCATCCCCAGACCACCAGACGGCAGTTTAAAGGACAGGATTCTTCATCTCCCTTTGTCTTTTATCTCTTCCTATTCATCTGGGGCCTCGCAGCTGGGCCTCCACTCCCTTGTCCCTTCTGCATCATCCCCACAGGAGGGACTTGCAGTTCACGCGCCCAGGTTCTAAAGTTCTCCTGGTTACAGGGGACAGCTGTTGCTTCTGCTTGCCCACCATCCAAGCCCTCCTCCTTCTAGAAACGGCACTGTGATTTTCCTTTGAGGAGCCACTTCTCTCCGGGTCCATAGGGTAGAGACCCTGATCCCAGCAACAAAGGCAGACACAGGACCTGTGCCTGGCCAATCAGCACATTCCACTATCGCAATTAAGAGCACCTGCCAGTCACAGCCGCAAAGAGGAAAGGGGGGTATTTCAGGACCTTGGGGGACTCACCCTCATCTGTGATGGTGCCACTGCTGGAGCCCCCACTGCTCTTGGACTGCCGATGGGACGAAGAGGATGACACCGAGGACTCGGCCGTGTGCCCTTTGGGTGAGGGGGAGGGTGTGAGCGTAGGGGAGGTGCTCTTGGAGGTAGTGGAAGTTCCAGACAGAGGCCTTTTGCTTGTCTCCAGTTTCTGCCGAAAAGAATAAGACAAATACGTAAGCCGTCATCTGGAGGGTAGAAGTGATTAAAACACACTCGACAGGGAACGTGGGTGCTGACTCAGCAAGGTATCTAACCAGGACGATGAAACCTACTTTAAAACACATGCAAAGCAGAAACAGTATTGTCAGAACACTCACAGGAAAACTGTCCCCTGGAGCAGAGAGGCAGGGGGTAGGATGGAAAAAGTAGCCCTTGAGAAGCCAGGAACCTGGGCGCTAGTCTTGCCCATATGGCTACGAGCATTGTGTCCTTGGCCAAGTCCCTTTCCCTCTCAGCTAACCCAGCTCTAAATGGAAGTGTGTTTTATAAATGCATGAAGTCCCTTTCTGCTCCTGACGTTCCTTCATCTAAACCAGTCATTGCCAACCTTCCACCAAAGAACACATGATTTTTCCCCTTTGTGTGTCATTTCGCTTAAAAAAAAAAAAAGTGCCTTCTTTTTAAATTTTAGACTTACAGAAGAGTTGCAAAGATAGAACAGAGCATTCCCGTGTATCCATCAGACAGCTTCCCCTGATGTTAACAGCTTACATAACTATGGCACAATCATCCAAACTACCAAATTAACAGTCGTGCAATACTATCAGCTAACCTATGGACTTCACTCGGATTTCACTGGTTGTCGCACATGATGCCCTGATTCTGGTCCAGGATCCCACGTTGCATTGACTTATCATGTCCCTCTGACCTCCTCCAACCTGTGACAGCTCAGTCTTTCCTTGTCTTTCATGACCTTGACACTGTCGAAGAGTTGAGGTGTTTGTAGAGGGTCCCTCAGTTTGGGTCAATCTTTTATTTTCTCATAATTAGATTTGCTCATGGATTTGGGGGTTAATGGCCCCAGAGGTAATGAGCCACTCTTACTGCATCATACCATTTCTTATTACTGATAACACTGTACCCATTTCTTATTACTGATAACATTGACCTTCATCACTTAGTTAAGGTGATATCTGTCCAATTTCTCCATGGTGAAGTTACTACCTTTTCTCTTTATAATTAACAAATATTTGAGGGGAGGAGGGTAGATTTTGAGCTAAATATCTTGTTGCTCCCAGTAATTTTAGCATTCTTCAATTGATCTTGTCTACAGCAAATACTACTGTGATGTTCTAATGATAGAAGATCTGCTATTTCCCTTACCTTTCACACTTATTATTTGGAATTCTGTAAGGAAGAGTTGCTCCTTTTCCTGTTTGTTCAGTTATTTATTCCTTATCAGTATGGGCTCATGGATATTTACGCTATTCTTTGGGCTATAATCTAATAACTATTGCTTTTTATTTTATGGTTGTTCAAATTGTTCCAGTTTTGGCCACTGAGATTTTTCAGGTGGGCTCCTACGTCCTTTCAACATGCCCACCTTTTTAATTTAATTCTTTTAAGGCCATCTCTTTTCCTTACTTTCTGAAATCATAAAATGCTTTAGGCTCATCTTGTATTTTCATTGACCCAGCACTGGAATAAACCACTTCTCCAAGGCCCTGGTCCCTTTTCTTGGAGAGTGGTATTTAGAAACCAAAATCTGGGTACTAGGTTGCTCGTGGTTACTGGGATGTCATTTGCTTGCAGGGTGGACAGAGCAAGGAAATAGAGTATACTGAGCCATGTATACACCAGCCACACTTACTACTTTATCAATCTGTATATATATATATATACACACATATTTATAGGCATGCATTCATATTGATTCATACCAACACCTCTGACAACAGTCCAACATCCATGGGGTTTGCTCAGGCATTTCCCCTTTGATTCAATCTCTGACAGTGAAAAAGGGGGCTCGTTATATTTACTTATTTGATCAACCCTAGTATAAATATAAAGTGTATATGTATACAAAAAGTATCTACGTGTAAAGTGGTTTCAGAATTTAACCCATATCCCTACAAGAAAAAAAAATTATCAACTAGAGTACAGTGTTTAGGTACGGTTATTTGTCTGTATTTGGCCTTACCATATCCACTCGACACAGTTTTCCCCCACCCCCACCTCCCAACGCGTGCTTACGTCAGTCATTTGTAATACAGTTAGATCTGTTGTCATGGTCTGCATTCCATCTTTGGTTCCTGGTTCATACTGTTTTTTAAAATCTGCATACAGCACAAATAAGTTGGTTGTGTAAAATTCTCTGGGTTTTGATAAACGCAGAGTTGTGTACCACTGAAGAACAGTTCCATCACTTCCCAAATTCCCTTGTCCAGTGCTTTTCTAGTCACTCTCCCCCTCATCCTGACCCACAGAAATAAAGGATCTGTTTTCCATCCCTAAGGCTTTGTCTTTTCTAAAACGTCACATAAATGGAATTATATAATATGTAGACTTTTGGGGCTGGAGCAGCAAACTGCCTTGAAGATCCATTCAAGTTACTGCACATGTCAACAGTGCGGTCCTTTCCACTGCTGAGCAGCGTTCCATCACATGGATGTACCACAGCTGGTTTACCCACTGGCCTGTTGACAACACGTCTCCAGTTTGGCGTGATTATGGAGAAAACTGCTATAAACAATCACAAACAGATTTTGGCATGAACAGTTTTTAAAAATACACTTGGGTAAATATCTAGGAGGGAGCTGGCCAGTCCGTATGGTAAGTGCATATTTAGTTTTATAAGAAACTACCAAACGTTTTCAAGGTGGCTGTGCTGTTCTGTACTCCCACTGGTATCTGCGTTCCAGTAGCTCCATATCCTCACCAACACTTGTATCTTTACATTTTAATTTTTTTTAAATTTTAGCCAGTCTATTAGGTGTATAGTGCTATGTTGCTGTGGTTTTAATTTGCATTTTCCCCAAAAGCTAATGTTCAACATTTTTCCATATGTTTATTTACCATTTGTGTACTTTTGATGAAGTATCCATTCTGCCTATTTTTTATAATTTGTTGGTCCTTTTGTTGTTGAGTTAAAAAAAATTTTTTTTTAAATAGGTTCCATGCCCTAGTGTAGAGCCTGATGTGGGCCTGAACTCATGACCCTGAGGTCAAGACCTGAGTAGAGAACAAGAGTCAGGGACATAACCAACTGAGCCACCCAGGCACCCCTCTTACTGCTGAGTTATGGGAGTTATTTATTCGGTAGTGTAACTAGGATATGGCTAGGTGTCTTCTTTTTGACATTTAGCCTATAGTGTTTTCTGAACTTCCTGGACCTGTGATTTGTCATTTATCATTAATCTGGGGAATTTTTCAGGCATTATTTTAAGATATTCTTTCCATCCTATTCCATTCTTTCCACCCTGTCTTCGGGGATTCTTATTACTTGCATGTGAGAGCACTTGACACCCCACAACGGTTTTTTTGTTGTTCTTGTTGTTTTTATTTTTTAACTTCTTTTTGTCTTTGTGTTTCCATTTGGGTGATTTCTTTTACCCTGTCTTCCACTTCACAGACTCTTTCCTTGGCTGTGTCAAGTTTACCGAAGAGCCCATCAAAGGCAGGCCTGTCTCTGTTACCTGTTTTCTATTTCTAGGGTTTTCATTTGATTCTTTCTTAGAGTTTCCATCTATCTGCTGAAATAGCTACATGATCTTCCATGTTGAAATTTTCCATTAGAGCCTTTAACAATTAATTGTAGTTCTTTTAAATTCACTGGTAATTCCAACATCTCTGTCATAGCTGAGTCAGGTTCTGACAACTGCTGTGTTTCTTGGGAGTGCAGTTTTTCATGCCTTTTTGTAGGTCTTATAATATTTGGTAAAGTTGGACATCTTAACTAGGATAGCAGGGGCTAAGATAAATAGTTTTAATGCATGGAAATGGGTACACCTCTCCTTCTGCTAAGCCTTTAATGCTCCTTCTAACTACATCCCAGAGTGGAACAAGAAGTCCCTCTCTTAGATTTTGAAAGATTTTTGTCATTTAGTTGCATATATTGTTAATAAATTCTTCTTTCTGCTTTTTTATAAAGAAGGACATTCAATAATACAGCTTCTAATTAAGCAGGAGATAATTAGTGTATCCCGACTAAACAGATCTAGCCCAGCTAAAGCAAAGAAACATAATACTCTGGATCTTGTGGGCTGCATTATTTGGTAGGGGTGGGGAGACAGATAAATATGATTATTTGGGATGCTCTGAAATATTTGAACTATTACCTGGGTTCCCAGTATAGCAGACTGATTGTGTTAATAGCGTCATCTCAATTCCTCCCATGTAACTCTGTGTGTTCTCCTACAGTGGGTGTGCTGACTTCTTAAACGACCTGATTGGTTTTCAACTCATGCCTTTGGCTGTTGTCATGAGAACGCACCTAAGTTTGTTGTTGGCACACATGGCCCAGTTATCCTGGTCACCCCAGCCAACAGCCAAATGTATAAGTGATCCCCCCTAGACCAGAAGGACTGACTAGCTAAGTCCAGACTGAAATGCTGACCCACAGGTTCACGAGCTAAAGAAATGCTTTTTGTTTTAAACCACTAGGCTCTCGGGTGGAAAGAGAGAGCTGATAGACTCAGTGGGACTCTGGGCCTCCAGAGGTCTGGGGAGCACTGACACACACTCTGAAATGCCCCCCACCCCCCGATTCTCCTCAGGTTCACCTCAGGTTGATTCGTGAACATGGCAGAAGCCATGCCTTGACTATTCCACCACTGCGGTGGTGCTTGTCTGAAGCAAAGTTCAAAAACCAGATTCAGGAGGCTCCTACTTTGAATACTAATTTCTAATTCTTCCTAGGGGAGTCTTTGACAAGCACCTCATGTCTCCACTTTGCTGCTGGAGCCTTTGACAGAAAGCCCACTCCTTGTGTCCTTTGATTTAAGGCAGCAGTTTCTGAGAGCCCTGGGCTGGGCTGGCTGCAATACTCTCTGGGGGGAAAATCAGACCCTGTCTTGAAGAGTCTCATTCAATTGTGCTGGGTGGAGCCCAGAAACCTGAATTTTCAGAGAGCTCCCCAAGCATATTGTTAGGAGTATCAGGTGATCACTGAACTGGATCGTTTCCCCAGTTTGTTTCCTGAATGCATCTTTTGACACAATCTCCTTTCATCAGAATATACTTGTACATAGATTATATATAATAGATGCAGCCAAGTGAGATAATAGTTAACTTATAATTTAGACGCCTGCCTATTTTGGGAACACCAGTTAAAGGAAGCTAACAATATCTAACACATCATAAGATCATCCAAATAGAAACAGAAATTCTTAAACAACAGAGAAGAGGAAAACTATATCAAAGCCCAGACAAGAAGACTTACTTTAATTAGTAGCTCTGAGTTTCCTAGCAGCAAAGGCAAAAAGAGAAATACAATAATTATATAATTCTTTTTATCTAAGGAAAGAAAATGTATGAAAGTATCAGTAGAGACATTTTTCTAGAGCTGAATATAAAGGGAACTCATTACACAGATCCTATTACACAAGTAATTTTCAATATAATGGAAAATATGCTAACGCATAGGAACAGAGAAACTTTCTGGAGCTATATTATAATGGGAACATAATTATGTATGTCTGATTGCAAAAGGGACTTTGAATAACCAAAAGTTATGTAACCAACAGTGGTGGGCAGAAAATAAAGATTATTTCTCATACATCCATTAAAACATAATCTCTGGAGGCATTTCTGGGCAAGGGTCCAGGGGTGAGGCTTTCATGTGATCTAACTTTTCTCAGGGAAAAAGCTTAAGACATCTAAGAAATATAAGGAGTGGGATAGTGCCTGGATGTGGGGTCCTCTCAGAGGACAAAATGGGCTACACTGAACCACTGGAGGGGGGCACATGGAGGGCCACGCAAACTCCACACAGAGACTAACAATGTGTTGACTTCTCTTGGGCTGCATCGATGGAGGAATGGTGCCAGACAGACAGGCGGGACTCCAACTCTGTCCTGCCTTCCAACCTTGCTTCAGCTCTTCTCCTCTGGAGTGCCTCACCCTGGGGCAGCCCCACCCCTGTCCCACCCCCGTCTCCATCCTCTGGCTCCTCATCCTTCAGACCCCCTGTAGGTGTCACTGATGCCATCAGGCTTGGGGAGTGGCCTCCATCTGTGCCCCCACGGCAGCCCCCCTTCTCACTGCCAGAGTCCGCAGTGACAGTCTGAGAGCCGTCACCCCCAGTCCACCACCGCACCCTTACTGCTAGCAGCGCTAGGCACGAAGCAGACACCCCAGAGCCGTGCACAGGGAGGGAATAAGGTGGGAGCGTGGGCATGTCAGCACTTACAGCTGCCACAGACCGGCCAGGGGCCGGGCCCCCCTCAAAATGCTCAAGTCTGGGGCTGAGATCTTCTCCCAGGCAGTCTGCTCCTGATCCCACGCTCCACACTTCTTGGCTCTAAGCCAGGAACCAATGTACACAGTGTGAGGCTGAATGAGGCACCTGGAGATACCCTGCAGATCAGGTGGGAGGCAGACGCACACGTGCAGGCAGCCGAGGGCACAGGGTGGGACCCCGGCAACCGCCAGCCTGATCCAGCCCTGCCCAGACAGCCTGGGAGCAGCTGGCTGCAAGGGGCCTGTCCTGAGGCCCGTCCCGTGCCCTCAGCACTGCCCGTGCTCCCCAGCACGTGAGCCACATGAGGACAGAACCCAAGAGGGTAACAGGAGGAGACAGAAACAGAACACACACCTTGCCACCGGGACCGCCACTGCCTGCAGGGGAGACTGGGAGTTCCGATGAGCTGGACCCTGCCGCTGGCCCAAGGGGACTTGACTGGTGGCTGGGCTTCTGCTCCGATAATCCGGCTGCTTTCTTCCTCTGGGCAGCAATTTGTGACAGGACACTGTCTATGCAGCCACCTGAGGAAAGAGGAACAGAAATGACTGCCAGGGGTCCAGGGTCCAGCAACAGGGGTGTGGTGGACTTTGTGTGCTGACCTTACAGAGCTGGAAACGCCTTTCCCAGACGCCCCCCCCGACCCCATGTGGCTGTGGGTTCAGGCTGACCACAAGAGGCCTGTGCGTGAAAACCGAAGGTGGCGAGGACACAGTGGCCATCATGCTCCGAAGGCATCATGGTGAGAGGTGTTGAAAGAGGCAGTGCAGGTACGATCAGCTTGTCCTCGCCTTCCCCACGCCACAGCCAGCTTGTGCGGCCTCCCGCAGGCAGACGCCCTGGCCTGGCCGCCCACAGCAGTCCCCACAGCGCCCCTTCCAGCAGCCTGCCCGACCAGCGTGCGCCCTCGGACCCCCCTTCCAGAGCCGTACCAACACCACTCCCACAGCTGTCAGTAACTTCCTCACCCCGCAGTACTCAGTGGACTGCCATGTTCCCTTGCCCAGTTGCCCCAAACCCACCAGCAGCCTTGCATTACTAGGAGAGGACAGGAGAAAGCGATACTATCCAGGGCTAGAGAGGATCCAAGGGAGGACACCGATGCCAACGTCGGTGAGGGGATAACTAGGTGTCACGTGCTGCTCTAAGTATTTCACGAGTGTGAACAGTGCCATTCTGCTGGGCAGAGGGCAACACTGTGAATTCACTGAAGAATCCCTGAGCCGCATCAAGTAGGAAGACAGGGTGTGTACAGTTGCTCCTGGGACTGTCCACCGAGCAATCGTAGGGGGCCGTTCACACCCGCAGCCCCAGGGGACCCTCCCACCTCCCCTGAGTGGCCCTGCCTGGTACCCACCTGAGCGGGTATGCAGCTCCCCACCGTGCCTGCTCGAGCCCCCTACCCCACTGGAGCCGCCTGAGGAATGAGGTGAGGGGTTGAAGTTCCCAGAACTGGCAGGAGAGGCGGGGCTTCTGGAGAGAGACGGAAATTTAACGGGCCTCACAGGAGTCTGCAAGAATAAGGCGGGTGTTGCGGTTAGGGTGTGTTCTTCCCTCCTCTGGGCACACATGATCGCAGCAGGGAGGGACCCGGATTCCACTGGCTCACCCTAGCTGATGCCTGTCGCCTGGCACACCCCTGTCAACCGGTGCTCGGCCCGCCAGGAGTTCCCTAGCGAGTTCACTTCTAGCCACTGACAACCAGACCATTAGCTCAGGCCATGCCCCCGTGACGTCGGTCCCCGAGTCACCCCACTTTCAGCATCACTCAGCCCCTCCCACAGTGCAGACTAGATGCAAGCCAGCCCTGCCCATGTTGAGCACCTCCAGGGGCCAGGCTCACTCTCCCGCTACAGATGTGCTATTGCAACAGCCCCCAGAGGCAGCAGTGAGCAAAGGTCAGCCCCGTTTTATGGACAGAGATGGGGGCTCTCAGGTCTTCTGGTCACTGATCACACAATGACAGCGCAGGGCCCTAAATCCTCACCTTTGGTTTGCCATTTACTGAATCTACGGTGTGGAGTCTACACACATGGAAATAACCTCCCCCAACAGGGACTACCTCGGGACATTACAGAGACACACCAAGGGCCACAAAGTCACAAGCCACTATGGGCAAAAAGCTACAAGTCCCACTCCTTGTGGTATAAGAAAATACCAGTGGTGCACATAGTTGCCTCTTAGTGTTTGCTCCTGGTCATGGACCTGAGCAATGATGTAATTAATGTGGAAGTTGGTTCGAAACCAAGAACCTCACTCCTGGTCCCCGGCCCACGTGATGTGGCTGGGTGCTCTGCAGCAGGTTACTTCCCCTCTCCGGGTCCCAGTCTCCTCATCTATTCAAGGGAAGGCTGGATTAGATCAGGTCTTCAGGCTGTGCTCCTTGGAGCTCCAGGGCTCCATAGAAAAGGCAGAGAAGAGGGGCCCCCACTTTCATTCCCTTCACACTATGTTTCAATCTGTTTATAAAGTTAAGTCCCTTTGTAGGATGCATGAGACAAAAGGATAACACTCATTTAAAGGGAATTAAAAGCTTCGACCTTGCTGGATTAGCCGGTCTGAGGTCCCTTCTGCCCAAAACCCGCCGCAACTTCAGTGAGTGGTGAGTGACACGTCAAAGCACATCCACCGGGGTGACTTACAGCGTCTGTGCTCCCACCAGCCACGCCCACGGGGGCGCCCCTGCCGGCTCTCTGGGGCAGCACAGTCTTCACGGGCTCTGCCTTCCCGCTGTGACAGGTCCGGGACCGATCGGAGCTCCACAGCTCAAAACTGGAAGGGGGTAAGAAAGGAGGGATGACTGCCTTCAGCTTGTCACTCGGGAGTCTGGGGAAGGGGGCTCCATTGCGAAGCTGAAAAAGACAGGCTGTGGGTTAGACAAGCCCCAGTGGGGCTCTTCACGGAACTCTCCAGGTTTCTCCTGCTTCTCAGAGAATGGCACCATCATTTACCCCCTCACCCCTCCCAACACACACCCGGCCAGAAACCCATGTGGTATCCTCTGCTCTCCTCCCGGCTACCGAGCAATACCCTCCTTTACTCTGCTCCAACCCCCAGCTTCTTTTGTGTCCGTCAGAGCAGCTAGAATGGAGACAGAGGGGATGGGGAGCTGGGAGGGGACCAAGGGATGCTGAGTGTGCTGTGACAGGGACCCCGGGGGGTTGGGGAAAAGGGCACTGCAGGCCCAGGGAGCAGAACGCAGGCAGGCCTGGCAGCCAGAGGAACACGACGTGCGTGCAGAGCTGGGGGTCTCAGGAAGAAGGGGGAGGGCATGGCAGGGGGAACTGGGAGGCCTACGCTGGCTCTCTGTGAGCCCAGCAAACACTCCCTTCCCCATCCCACCCCACCCTTCCTACTCCAGCCACACCTCCCACTGCTGACATTTTTAACTGTAATTTTGTATTTTGAAAATGTGATTTGGGGTTAGTATAAAATCCACACAATGATGACTGGTGGATTGTCAAGGAAAAGCATTCACACAGTCCACACTAACTTTAATTAAGAAAAGACGGTGGACTTGGCACCAGATGGTGCTTTGCAGGGAAGGGCATCCCACAGCTCAACCTGCCTCAGGAGCCGGGCAGGCGTGTATCTCTGCAAGGATGGCTGCAAACGCCCACTCGACAGGGCTCCCTGGCCGTCCTCCATCTGCTGAGGGGCAGGTCAGCACACTGCTTCCTTCCACTGGGCATGAGGAAGTGGGACAGGGACGTGCAAGGCGGGTGGCGGCTGGGCATCCTGGGTCCCACCCTGGCTGTCCTGAGCTCTTCTGAGAGTCCGTGAACGGTGCTGTCCCGTCAGGACCTCAGCAACCTCATCCAGCAATGGGGGATGGACTGGAAGAGGGCTGTAAACCCACCACAGATGGCATTTTCAGTCCTTGGGGACAGAGTCTAAACTGTTGCAAACTTTCTGGAAGGCAAGGACATTCACGCCCACTGACCCAGAAATTCTATTTCTAGATATTTACTCCAAGGGAACAATCAGGAAAGTGGGGGAAACTGAGGCATAAGACTATTCATCAGATCTGTGAAACAACAAAAAAAGAAAAACCCCAGAGCCCAACAGGTGAGCCTTCACTGGTCCATGAGGCACATTCCCATGATGGAATGTCGTATCATGCAGCCATTCAATGCAATGTGGCTAAAGGGTGTTTAATGACACGCAACAGATGGTCGGACGAACTGGTAATAAGTCAGGCTCAGCACAGTACGGGGAAGAGAACAGTGCCAACCTCACAGGCAGGGATGCCGGGGAGACTGAATGAGCGAATATATGTTAAGTGCTCCGAATAGCGGCTGGCACTTAGTAAGTGGGACGTATTTGCCATTGTTACATATGACATAATACACTAGTAGATGCTAAAAAAAAAATGGCTAGAAAAATACTCAAAAAGATATATAGCACAAAATGTCAGTCATGATCATATGCATCATCAACGGTGACCTTATGTTTCTTCTTTATACTTTACTGCATCTTCTAAAATTTCAGTAACAGCCCTTGTCTTCATACAAAAGTAATTACTGCTATTTAATGAGATTATCAAGTGTCAGGCAGCACAAGCTCCCACCTTGGTAAACTGGTCTAGAGACAGGGATTCACACCTATTGCCTAGCAGGGCAGGGCGGAGACAGCAGATCCGTCAGCACTCAGCCCGTGGCGCCTGGAGCCCCTGGTCCCTGAGGCAGCTGAGGCCTTCTTTGGCCGGGGGAGGTTGGGGGGGGGGGGTGCTTCTGCTCCCTTCTCCTCTCCAATACTGCCCTCTCCTGGCCAGCCTCCAGATTAGGGTCTTAGAGCTAAATGGACTTGAGTTCAACCCCAACCAGGAGGCTCTCATTCAAACAAGAGCAACATGAGGCCCAGAGAGGTGAAGTCACATGTCCAAGGTCACACAGCAGATAACTGCAAGCTCATCTGGGCTAGGCACTATGCTAAGAACTTCCTGGGAATAAACTTATTCAAAGAAACAACCAGGAGGGATAGCATCTCTTAAGTCAAAGACTGCTAGCTATCCCCCGGTATCCATCCTTCCACATCTTCCTCAGTAGACACCCTTGGCATTACGATAGGACACAGCCACCTGGAACAGAGACTTCATTTCCCAGCCTCCCGTGCAGTGACTCCCACGTGACCACATGCCGGCCGAACCGATCTAAGTGGAAGTGATGTATCAGTTCCCAGGAATTTTTAAAGACACCTGTTTCTCCCCTCATCTCTCCTGCTGGCTGGAATGGGGCAGTGATGGCCACAGCTCTGGCAAACGTCTTGGTAACAGAAGCCAAGCATGGGTAGAAGGAAGCAGGTCCCTAACTCCATGGGTCAACTTACCAGTCCTGAGCTGCCCTTGAAAAAAATAAGCTGCTGTCTCATCTATGCCATTGTCATTTGAGGACTTTCTGTTACTCATAGCCGAACCTAATCCTAGGTTCATAGATGAGGAGACCGAGGCCTCTCGGGCTGGAAACACAGCCTCCTCTGTGACTCCTCTCCCCCTGACTCCCCATAATCAAAATGGTGAGTCCAAGGTCCCCCATCAAGTCCTACTGTTCAAAGTCCTGTCCTCAGTGCTGCCTCCCTGCGAACACCATCAGGGCTAGTATCTGGCCACTAAGCACCAGCACAGCCTCACCCACGGTTTCTGGCTGGTGTTGATTCCCATTCCTCAGTGCCTGAGCTGTGCCCATTGTTACACATTTCGATATCAACCCCATCTGTGACCACCACAAAGACAGACACATGTCTACATCCAGCCTTGTAAATCAACCAACTCATGATTGGTAGAGACCTGAAATGCTTTTAGAAAAGCCCCGCACTCACCATGGTCGTCAATAACACATCTTCTTTGTCTCCTCTCGTGCTCCCAGGACCTGAGAGACAAATGGAAATTTCCTGAAATGACCCTCCCCAACAAGTTCACGGCATAAGGATGAGTGACCAGGTCGGCCTTCATCCTGGAAAACCAACTCTCCTGGGGGATTAAATATTTAATAATAATTGGTATTCAATATTTGAATAGAAGGAAAGCATTTAAAAGGTATCTCTCAAAGCATATTTTCAGCTTTTCCATAAACCACTGCCATGCTGGGTCAGACAGGGGTGCACCCAGCTCAACAGTCTGTCTTAAACAGTGCTGCTGAAGGAGCTAGTCTGGGTGTGGGGAGTCTGGTAGAAGGGATGTGATCTAATTGATTGTCCAACCAGTGTGGGAATCTCCTCTGATGCCCTGGCAAAGTCATCCAATCTGTTGAATATCTCCAGTGGTGGGAAGCTCACTACCCAACCCCCAAGCCCCCACTCCAGATAACTCATTCTATTTCAAAACCCTTCCAGTGCCAGAGACCAATCACGTTGGACAGGTGGGAAAAGCACCCATCAGAGGCAGGAGAGAGGCAGTGACTGGCCTCAGGTCCCTCAGCAGGGTGTGTGGGACAGCGGCCAGGGACACTTGCCACCAACATCCCCATTCTACCATGCCGACTGCACTGCTGTCCCTGCCTGCCGGTCTTCCCCCAGACCAGTCGCTTTGCTCCCGTGTCACATCCCAATAGCATCTCACCTCTGACATCAGCCCAGGAGGTAGGACAAAGGGCAGAGAATTTGGGTCTGGCCATTCTGGAAATTCTACAGCACATGCAGTGTTTTCTTACCATTCTCTTTCATTGTGGGGGCCACCTCATGAAGCCCCGGGCGGCCTGTCTTGCCCTGGGGGGCAGCCCGCATTGTGGAGTCCAGCGCTGACTCTGGCTCATCACAGAAAGGCAAAGGCTGGTTACTGCAGAGCCCACGGGGCAAGGTCTGTGTCAGTTTGAGCTTCCGGAACCGATTGGACATTCGGCTCCACCAGGACTGCCAAGGAAATGTCGAACAAAGGTCACACTCAGCCCCCAGATGGTGACTATACTTCACACATGCTTCCCCCTTGCTCTCCTGGGCACATGACAAGTTTTTCCAGTTGGCCACCGCACCCTCTCCCACAAAGCCATGGTTCTCTCTAAATCCCTCCTGACTCAGCCCTTAGGGGCCCACCTCTGACAGGGGACTGCATCTGCCACCCCTCAGCTCCCCAATCTCCACACTGCACAGATGGAGAAATGGAGACCCAGATGGGGTGCCAACTTGCTGAGTCTTACAGTGAGTCAGAGACAGACAGATGGACAAGAGATGACACCAAACACCGTAACATCAGTCACTGGGTAACCTCTTCCCCCAACTCCTGTGAGTGTGAGAGGTGCTGGGTGTCCACAGCAAGGCCCAGGCCATCTGCTCCAGCAGCTGATGCCACCCCACCTAGAATGAGGACTGGTGCCACCCCCCAGGGTGTCCCATAACCCCGTGACCGCTCGGAGGCTTCGACACAGCAGGAGGGGAGACCGGGAGGGCCTGGCCCAGGGAGACGGCAGCAAGCACAGGGCTGCAGGGACCTAGGCAAACAACACTGAGAGAGAGGAAGACCCGGGGCTTGCATGAGCTTGCGTGAGCTATGGACAGGAACAAAGGGCGGAGTGTGCAGATCTGCAGAGGCTCCAGAACCCCAGACAGGATAGAGGAGAGGGAAGTTTGATTTCAGACAAGTAGAACAGGATGGGGAGCAGAAATCTGAAGAAAAATACTCGGCAGTTAGAAATGAGCAACTGGAGGTTGTTCTGGTATTTCCAGAAGGCCGTGGATGCAGGCCCGTGGGCTGCAGGGAGACCCGAGAACGGCGCCAGCAGCAGTATCCCACGTGCAGAGGCAGAGGCCGTGCACACACGGCCTGGGAGGAGAGGCATTTGGTCCCCCTGATACCCGCCACGCTTACCACTCACCCCCAGCTTACTTCCTGCTCCTGCTGGGCAGTCCGAGGTCAGCAGGAACTGGCAGGCATCCCCCACCCCGTCAGCCTAACTCTCTCAAGCCCTTGAGGACAGGAAAAGGCCAACCTTAAGCCCGCCTTTGTCATCAGGCAGCACTGGGACACTCCAGGGCTGTCGGGCCTTCGAGTGGGGCAGAGGCGGTGGGTGGCTGGGCCGGCCTTTGTCTTTATTCACCTGCATGCAGACAGATGCCAGCAGTCGAACAAGTTCCGTGTCTATGGACACAAAAGGCAGCGCTTTACCTGCAAATACGTCTATTGGGCCATGGGGAGAGGGCTCCAGGAGACCCCAGTCAGCCTCAGAACCCAGCCCTGTGCCTCCAGAGTCTGTTACTCCAGGAGCAAGGCCCCGCCCTCTCCATCTGGTCTCTAGGAGGTGGCAAACAGACCACGGGCTCCATCCACTTCACCAGAGAGAAAAAGCAGGAGCCCTCTCCCCATAGAAAGACAGAGGTGTGGTGTGGTTTAAAAGAATGGACTCAACAGCTGGATGGCAGGGGCTCCAATTCTGCCTCTGCCCCTCCCTGGCTGTGCAAGTGCAGGTAAATGAGGGAACCTCTTGGTGTCTCTGGAAAAGGGGTGACAGCATGCACCTCATAAAGGTGTCTGGGGGATTCGAGGGCACTTCTGGCATAAGGTAAGGGCTTAAGAAAGGTTAAGTATTGTTATTATTACCTGGGTTACCAAAATAAATAAATAAATAAAATAAACGAAATTGAGAAGAAAATACTACAAACTATTAACAGTGTTTTCCTCTGGATGACTGTCTCTTTTTCTCTCTCCAAGTGTTCAGTAATAAGCATGTGTGTCTTCGAAAATTTCAGGCAAAAAGTTCGTTTAAAAACAAACCCACTAGGAAAAAAACCGACTAGGGAGAGACTGTCGTAATGCACAAGGGAACAGGGAAGTGGTTGGTGGCAAGGGAAGAGACACAGTGAGACACAAGTTTGTCGAGAAATGCACGCATGATGCAGGGGGTAGGTTTTAACAACACCAACTCTCGGCACGGAGTGCGCTCACTGGACTTGGGCAGAAGGCCCCACCTTGCCAGCTGGGTCAAGTCGTTTCCCCTGGCCCTGGTCACCTCCCCTCCACAAGAGGATATGCAGCTCGACTTCCCCTCACACGCCCTGCGAGGATGAAGTGGAACCACGTATGCACCTGAGACACGTGGGGCCTGCGGCGGGGGTGCTGGGGTGAGGGTGGCAATGCCGGCGACAAGGCAGGGCGCTCCAGCCTGCCACCCCATAGCCCAGAGAAGCAGCAGGGGTAACTCCACTTGGGACTACGGAGGTAATGCCCTCTCCCAAGGCCAGCAGGTTGGGATCTGGCTCAGGGCTCAAAGTCTGTGGGGCAGAAGGGACTCCCAGCCTCTCTCTCTCCCTGGGCTGAAACTCCAAGGCAACAGGAGACAGGACAGACAGACTCTGACCCCTGAGCTGACTGGATGCTTCAGGTCCCAGAGGAGGGCCTGTCACAGTGGGGGAGGGCCCAAGGGGACCAAGAAAGGTGGGACTAGGGACTGCGACAGCCCCAGCAGGGTGCCCTTGACCCAGCAGCCTCCACCTACACAATTCAGCAGAGGAGGCCACTGCTCCGTCTCTGACTCTGCTTGTCAAAGGGGGCTTTTTTGTTTCCCGAGTCAGGGTTTCTGGCTACGAAGCCCAGTTACATTCTGGGACTTCTGTGGACTGCTGAGGTAGATGTGTGTCTCGCTGGCCTTCCCTCTTGGGAGACTCCCCAAAGGCTGGAGCTGGAGAAACCCAGGGGATTATCTGGTGCCAGCCCAGCCTTTGCTGAGGAGGGAAGCGACTTGCCTGAGGACACGTGGTGAGCCCTTGGGGCTTGAGAGTGACTTCCCCCATGAATAAGCAAGGGCCGAAAACAAAGGTGATTCTCTCCATTCCTAGCCAGAGAAAGGCCGTGCAGGTTTACGACCCTTTTCCGGGAACAACCCACCAGGATCACTCAGGAGCATCACTAGGTCAAAGGCCGTGTACCCGTTTTTTGCACGAAGAGTGACATCAGCCCCTTGGTTTAGCAGATATTTGACAATGTCCTTATTCCTGGGGAGGAAAGAAAAAGCCAGAGTTAGACGCACTGAAAGCCAAAGCCTGGCTTTGCTCCTGGGAAGCTGCTATTAACCATAGTGCCCCATCTCGGAGCCAGGAAGAAGGGCATGGAAAGCTGCAAACGGCCTCACACTCCTACTTCCCCACCCCATGGGCAGGTCAGACCCGAGTGATAGAAACCAAAGCCTAGGTGTTCCTTCCACAAACAAAAGGAAGACCATGTGGCCACCATGCCACACGAAGGTCCTGACTCCTGTCCCAAATCTGGACCCGCGCACCATGGAAGCCCCACACAGGCCGAGGTATCTGATGCAGAAGCCTGAGGCTGACCAAAAAGGAAGACAAACTGCTTCGAGATGACACAGGAAAGTGCTGTGATCACTTGAAACAGGGCAAGGAAAGGGCTGGTAATTTGGAATCAGACCACCTGGCTGCTGTAAGACGGTCTGCAGCTCCTGGCCTCTGGGCCAGCCTACCTGGAAGAGGTGGCCTCCAGGAGGACAGGAGGAGAAGGGATTCAGAAGCACCAGCCAATGGTGGCGCCTATTCCAAAGGAGAGAGTGAGAACAAGTCTCACTGCCGGGTGCCGAGAAGCCAATGATATGAACGGCCGATGTTCATTTCCAACGGGACATGGACATCAGTGTGAACACTCCAAACAAACCGACCACTGTTCCACTGAAATCAACCTAGAGAAGCTTATCTGCCTGCATAAAACGTTCCTGCTGCATGGTTTTTATGGCCACTGGTGAGTTCTGTGCTGAGGTCACAGGCATCAGGACACAGAAGAATAGGAATGCAGGGTAGATGAGCCTGCGCTGCTTTGGTTTTTTGCGTGTGTGCCTCAAGGGCTTCACAGCCCTCGAGTTCATCTGTAGTTTCTTGGGACCAGAAAAGCCCATCAAGACCCCTCTCTCGGCTCAGGGAGTCGTCAGCCTCCCACGGAGGGAGTAGGGCCAGCACTGACCCGTGGTAGGTGGCCTGCATGAGGGCCGTCCAGCCGTGCACGCTGTCCTGCCTGTCGACGTCAGCATGCCTCTCTAGCAGCAGCTGCACCAGCGGCAGCTGCCCCATGACAGCTGCCAGCATCAGCGGGGTGGCCCCATCCCCGTTGACCAGGTTCACGTAGTTGGGGTCTTCGTCCGCAATCTCTTTGACCAGCTGGAAGTTTCCTGCAAACAGAAGCAGGAGATCTGGTGATCTGGGGGCCCGGCGCAGCCGAATGACTTATCCAGCAGGTTTCGGTAACAAACTGGTGCTCAGCCTGCCTCTGCACTGGGCTGCTGGGCATCAGAGGGGCAACAAAGGTCAGGAAGAGGGAGCCCCCACCCTCAGATCTCTCCATCTGTAAGGGTCGGAGGCAAGCACACAAATGGTTTTTCTAAAACAGAGAAGTGTTATTGATATCCTAAGAGAACAGATGAAGGAAACATGAAGGGCAATGTACACGCAGAGTGCTCAATCTCCCTGGGAGGTGAGGATCAGGGAGGGCTTCCTGGAGGTGGGGTCTACATCAGGAGAGATTTTCAGCTTCATCACAGAGAGAGTGGAGTAGGCAGGTAGGCAGTGAGGCATTTCAGAGGTAGGGAAAAGCCAGAACATAGCCACAGGGTTTGGCTGGGGGGCTGGGGCGGGGGCTGGGAGAGCAGTCTGGAACTTGTGTATAAAGCACCATAATAACTACCGGTCTCCAGGGGCTGAACCTCCCTGTGTGAAACTACCGAGTTCAGGAAATAACAAAATGCCTGTTTCTTTCTCAAACACTCTGGGTGGCCTTGAAAAGAACTACAAATACTAGGTTGGGAGAATGTGTCCCTATATTCATAAATCTCCAAAAAGATTTTCTAAAACGCTTACCCATTTTCAATGCATGGAAAATATCAGGCCGCCTTTTCTCCTCATCTAGGTAAACAAAGATTTTAAAAGTTAACCACAAAAGATTTAATAGAACAGAAAAGTCACACGCATGTAATACAGCCTAGCTTTAAAAGTGATCTACCTTTCAAAAGCAATCTGATCAGAGACCCATGCAACAGACAAACCCAGCAGCCCTTCTGGAAGAGTTATTCTCAGAGTGTCCACAAATGCTCCAGAGATAGATCTCGGGCAGTCATCTGGCCAGCAATAAGCAGAACATTTCCTGATTCCCACACCCATAAAGCAATCATTTGGTGGCATCCCAAACTCTGGGATGTCCTCTCTTAGATGTAATGGAAAAGTATAGTCTTGGAAAAATCTGGATTCTTATGAAAATTTTTTTTAAAAAGCGATTCTCTTCTACTAAAAACTAAATGCACAACCTTGAGATAATTCCAAAGCAGAGGGCTGCAGAGACACTGAGCAGCTGAGCCCAGGCAGAGGTCGTGGACATGGCCACCAGAAGAGCCAATGTTCAGTTTTGTTTTGTTTTTTTTTTAAGATTTTATTTATTTATTTGAGAGAGAGAGAATGAGAGATAGAGAGCACGAGAGGGAAGAGGGTCAGAGGGAGAAGCAGACTCCCCGCCGAGCAGGGAGCCCGATGCGGGACTCGATTCCGAGACTCCAGGATCATGACCTGAGCCGAAGGCAGTCACCTAACCAACTGAGCCACCCAGGCGCCCCGAGCCAATGTTCAGTTTTGTTCTCCTTCTCAAATAAGACGCAATCTGAACGACTCTGAAAGTCAGCCCTGCCCCAGCCTTGCAGACGTGGACCCTGCAGGCTACTGCCCACCTGATGTTTTCATGCTGGTCTCTGCAGCGCAGCTGGGACGGGGGCTCACGCCTACCCCCAAACCGGGGCCTGGCTGTACCCACCCCATGCTCGCCCCTCCCTCATCTGCTCATCGGCTAGCAGGTACCGGTGCTATTGTCAGAAAGCAGACATCCTCAGCAGCAGCCCCCTTGCAGGTGGCCGAATGTAAGACTTCCTGCAGTCTTCGGCTAACTCCTGAGATGGAGTGGCTGTGAAGGAAACCTGTAACTCTGGGCTAAATTTCTGGTCCAGGTCAGTCCCCTCAGGCAGCCGAGAAGAAGCTGCAGCCCAGTGCAGGGATCACCAAGTCTGGAGTGAGCATATCAGAGTTTGAGTACATGTTTCCAGAATGATCAGTCTCTTCATCAACAACAGGAGGATAACACGCTAATATGGGGACCACACAGTGGTTGCAGAGATCAAGAATACAGATGGGAAATGCTCCAGAAATCCAAACAGCAATTTTTGTTCTCTTGACTAGTGACTGGCACCCACCCCAGAAAGGGTATTCCTTAACTCCAGCGTTCTTATAGAGACGTACAGACAGGGCCATGGAACCAAGTGTCTAATTCTGCTTGTGCAATACTATTAAGGAAGGATTCTGCATCTTAGTTTTAAATATGTCACATTCCTTTAAGTGTGTAAGAGTCTAATTTGCTGCGGACGGAGCCTTCTCATGCCAAGACCCTTTGAGGGAAAAGTGTGTCATCTGGCCTGTGTGTTCGTTGCTAAGCAACCATCTGACACAAAAGAATCACTGACCTCTAGCCTGACCCCAGGAGGCTGGGGCAGCTGTGCCACTGATGCCAAGTGACCCTGGCTGGTCCCTTCCTCCTTCCAGATGCCAGTGTTGGCATCTGCAGCAGAGCAGTTCTGGGGACCCTGCCCAGCCCAAGGAATAACCACGGTGGCAGTGGGGGGGGGGTACCCTGTCCTGTAGCTAATGCGATGAAGAGAACTGGGGGTCTTCCAGGCAGATTTCTTGGCATCTCACAAAAACAGCTAGGGGTTAATGGTTATTTATTTAATAATCTATCATTGATTACGCAGCTTTTGCCCTTGCTGCTGTCCTACCTAGAGGCTCTTCCCTGAGATCCTGTTTGGAGCACTCCCTCAGCTCCTGCACGTCAGCTGCAATCTCACCTGCTCCAGGAGGCCACCCACCAGGGACAGCCTGCATTGCTCCAATCACCCCTCCCAAACCTCAACCTTGCCCGCCCCCCCCCACCAACCAGGGCACTGCCCACCTATCGTACTATGGATTTAATGTTTATTTCCTGTTTCTTGCCTGTCTCCCCTATAGAGGCCAAGGTCTTCATAGGCAGAGGGCACATTGTTCTAGAGCAGGGGTTGGCAAACTACAGTCCTGGGCCAAATCTGCTCCCCAACCTGTTTTGGTAATTAGTTTTATTGGAACACCACCATACCCACTCATTGACATATAACATATGGCTTTTTTCACTCTAGCGGAATTGAGTGGTTCTGACAGAGGCTGGCCCACAAAGTCTAAAATATTTACTCTCTGGTCCTTTCCAGAAAAAGTCTGCTGACTTCTGTTCTAGAAAGATCCTAGAATGTCCTGCATCAGAATCACCTGGTTGGAAAGGAAAGGCCTTGCTATGGGGGTTCCAGGCTCTTCCCACAGATACCAAATCACTCTAGAGGGTGGCCCAGGAACCTGCAAGTAATAGGCACTCCCAACTGATTCTTATGCACAGCACATCTTAAGACCCACTGTTCCATAGGCCAGACTCTGATTTGTGCATGCCCTCTGGCCAGGCGACCCTCACCTTCTGTCATTTAAACACAGTTTAGGGTCCTCTGTGAAGCCAGGGCGGGGAAGGGAAGGGTTGGTGGTGGCACAGCCTGACCTGTCTTGGGCCTGACCGTGGTCAGTGGGTCCAGGTAGTCTGCAAGGTCCCTGTGCTTGCGGTCAAGTGCAACCTCGAAGGCGGTCTTCTCCAGCACGCTGAGGTGGTCAGGGTTGGCCCCCTTCTCCACCAGCTGCTGGGCCATGCCAAGCCTCCCGATGAGCGCCGACAGCATCAGTGGGCTCCAGCCCACAGTTCGGGCCACGCAGTTGGGGTCAGCACCCCACTCCATCAGCAGACGTACCACGGCCTCATGCCCATGCTGGATGGCAGCCATCAGGGCTGTGATGTCCAACAGTTCGTCCCTGCTGTCCCCTGCTCCCGGCTGCTCGCCTGAGGGGTTGTGATGGTCTACAAAGGCACCAGCTTCCAAGAGCAGCTTCACCACACCCAGGTGGCCACCCCGAGAGGCCACAGTGAGCACACTGGCCCCTAGCCGGTTCTGGGCATTGACATCAGCCCCATGATCCAAAAGGAGGTGTGCCACGCTCACGTGCCCAAATCTGCCAGGAAGATGGAGAATTAGTGACGCTAACATGGAGCAACGACATGGAGACAGCTTATGTAATCCTCATTTGTCATCAATTATTAAAGCCATAATAGTTACTTATAGTAAAAGGTCTTCTTCTGGCGCCAGGCACTGTGCTGGCCCCACATGTCCACCATCACAAAGGTGAACAACTGCTCTGTCTAGGTTCAAATCCAGCTCTGCCAATCACTAGCTGTACAACCTTGAGAAAGAACTTTAGCTTCTTCATGCCTTCATTGCCTCATCTGTAAAATAGGGATGTAATTGTATCTACTTCAAGGGTTGTTGAGGATTAAATGAGTTACTATATATATATAATATATACAGCACTCAGAACAGTGCTTGGCCAAAGGAGCACCGCGTAAGTGTTAGATGTTATAATAATCATTTGACCTTTTATGTTACACTAAGTACCAAAGTCACCCAGCTGGTAAGAGGTGGTGTCAGGGTCAGAAACCAGGTCTCTCTGAATCCTGATGCCCTCACTCTTTCCCCTATACCATGCTGCTTCCCACATCTCAAGAGAGTTCATTTTATTCAACTTTGTAGCCTTGTAATCTACTTTTCTGCCTGTGCTGATTCCCATGGGCAGGGCTCATGTCTGACTCATGTCTACCCATCCCCAAACACACACAGAAGGTCCTTCAAGATGAGCCAGTGCACCCCATGCCAAGAGGTGTAGCCCGGCTGTGGTCAGGCACCTCTCACCAGAGGCCTGCTGCCACCTGCTGGCAGGAATGTCCGCTACCACGGGCTAAGAAATGGGGCTGGGCGGAGCCCTCCTCCAGGAAGCTTGAGCCCGCCTTGGAGACTGGCGACCGCCAACCAACTCCACTACCAGGAAAACAGATGCCGCTTCCCAGCAAAACCTCTGCCTTCTTTTGCCATCAGAGGGCAGAAAAGATCTGTTTGGCAGGGTTTTGGTTGCTGCAGGGCTCTGGGCAGCGAAGTGTCAGGGCTGGAAGGAGCCTTGGACTAACGGGGGAAGAATGACCAGAGACGGACCATAATGCCTGCATAACGTCCGCATCTGCGAGGCAGCGTTCTGAATCTCTTGTTGCATACCGCCCCCCTCCAGAAGTGAGTTTTGTACCTCCTATAAACCTAGGGCCTCCCTTCTCCCTGTGGAGGCAGAGCCAAGGCCAAACTCTGATCTGAACTTACAAATACCTTCAGAGACATGAACCTTAACGGCACCAGGTCACCTCAGCCTCTGGAGGGAGAGCTTGGCGAACGGGCTCCTCCAGCTGTAGGGGGACCGGGCCTGTCCCTCCTCTTCTCCAAGAGCACAGAGGGAGCAAATCAAAAGGACAAAAACTCAAATGCAGAAAGCTGCAACCCCAGCCTGTCCCCCTGCCTGCCTCCAGTCTTGTTCCTTCCTGCCCATCCCCCATGGTGGGGTTGCCTCAACCTAAAATGACATTCCCCAAACCTGATGGCCACTGCCCGGCTTCCCACTGCCTGAAGAGGCCTGTCCACCCTGGCTGGGCCAACGTCATTTCTGCCCAACCCCCATGTCATCCACTCCACGCTGGCCTGTGCCCACCAATTCTACTCCTCCCACAACTTTGCCTTTGCCATCCTGCCTCTCCACCCAGAGTACCCTCCTGTCCGCCTCTCGTAAGTATACCCTTCATCCTGCTTCAGGATTCAGCTCAGAGCTCACCTCCTCTGAGCAGCTTCCAGAACCGCCCCCCTCATGAGTTCAGATGCCCTTCATCTGGGCAGGCAATCCCCGGTCCTCGCCTCTAGGATGCACCTGAGCCTTCCTTCTACCATTATGTCTGCTTGTTAGACCGACAGGAATGGTGGCTGACTGACAGTGGGGCTCAGTGTCAGTCAAATGAATGACTGCCATAACCAAGTAGAGGACGGTCCGGAGACAGGCCATGGAAAGGACTAAAGAACTCATGTATCCTCCATGGAAGTAGAAAATTTTTAAAAACCACACCTATTTAGTTATCAAGCGTAAAATAAAATCTAGTATAATTCCTCACAGCATATTAAAAGGTATTGTCACATTTTTATCTCATTTGATCTTAATAACCCCTGAAATAAACTGATAATGCCCATTTCACAGATGAGGAAACTGGAGATTTGAATGGAAAGCAGAGCCTCTCCTTTTGAAAGTGATAGAGTCAAAACTTGAACCTAGATCCTAAAATCCCAAACCCCAGCTCTTCTGACATAAAACATTATGAGACAGAAAGAAAAGGAGAGAATCTGAGCATAAATGCTGACATTTGGAATACACTCTGAACCCATGGGTAGCCCAAGAGGTCATTCAATTAGGCTGAAAACATAAAAGAATTCAAGGAAGGCTGAGATAATTTTGCGGATGCTAAGTTTCTAATAGGTAATTACTGAGGACAGGGAAGTGTGGGGCTTTCTGAACAGCTGCTGTGATTACCAATTAATTTCAGCAATTAACACCTGTGTTTAAAGACCTGGCACAAACCTACCACCCAAAGCACTGGGCCGAGAGGCCACACTGGCAGGCAAAGAAATGAAGGGCAGGAGAGGGAAAGTAAAGAGGCCAAGGATGAAGTTAGGGCCAAAGTAAACACCACGCATGCAACCTGTCCCTTTAGCATTTGGCCAGTTTGGCAAGGAGCGTCCCTGTGGCCAACACCAAGAGGAAACAGTCGGTTACGGGATTTGTGGCCGAGAGCAGAGGCTGGGAGCACAGGCTCTGGAGCCACCTGCATAGGTGTGAATGTGGCTCTGCCACTTACTAGCTGTGTGGCCTTGGGCAAGTTAACTCTCTGAGCCTTAATTCCTCATCTGTAAAATGGGGATGACAACAGTACCTACACAGCCTAAGGTTTCTGTGGACTGAATGAGATACTTCACTTAAAGCACTGAACACCGTGCTTGCCACAAAAAGTGCTCAAAAAAGCTTATTTTCAGAATCGGATAAAAGATGAGTGTAACCATTTCTGATACTAGAACACCCACCAGAGACCCACCAGAGACCAAACTGAGGGGTAGGTGGGGCCTAAGACGATGGCCAACAGGGGTGAGCGACTTTACCAGAGTTCCTTCCCACCAGCGCTTCAAGTCCTGCTCATCCTGCTTCCTGAGTGTATCTCAAACATCTCATTGCTCTCCACTGCTGTCTCTGCTCTGGTCCAAGCTACCGTCACCTCTCCCTAGACTGCTGCAATCCCCTGTGAACCAAGCTTTCGGACACTAGCCCATCCCTCCACTCTGTATTCACACTGCAGGGAAAGTGATGTTTCCAAAACATAAATCTGATTCTGTCACTCACTCTGCCTAGAACCTTTTATTACTCCCCAGTGCCCTTAGGAGAGCTCATCTTCCTTAGCCCTGCCACACAGCATCTGCCTCCTCTCCAGGGGAGGCTCCTCTCCCACTACTTCCAGCCCCCTCCTAGCACTGACATTTTTCTAGCAGTCCTACCAATGCCTTATGTTCGTTTTTGCTTTCAGACCTTTGCGTGGGGCCTCCTATCACCCCGTTCCCACCTCCCACTTCTTCCGTCCTGGTTAATTCTTATGGAGTCTCCACCTGAATACATACATCATTCTTACCAAAAACCTTCCTCCACTTCCCCAAACCGGGTCTGCCATCCCCTGCCCTTTCCCCATCAAGCCTGATCTCTTGTCTGGCCTGCCCACTGGCCCCTGAGCTGCGCCTGGTGGGGCTGTGCCTGTCTCCCAGGGTCCCCGTCACCCAGGCTAGGGTGGGTAGGTTCTTAGGAAACTCCTGTTGCAAGAAGGAATGAATGAACACCCCTAAGATAATGTGTCTCTAAGATTCTATTCAACGCGGTCTTCAGACTGTTTCGAAAGGCCCATTGTTTCAAAGATTCTGATTTTATGATCAAAAAGCGCTCCTACTTCTTGTAGTATCCCAAGCTGCTCAAAGTTCACCATTCAGCTCTCTGGCACGAGTCCTTGACTCTTTACCTCCCGGGCCGTCTGCAGGGGCGCCAGGCGGGGCCGGCCACCTGAGCCCGCCTGGCACCGGGGACGGCCGGCCGGCCACCACCCCTGGGGATCCCGGGCCCCTCACCTGGCTGCCTGCATGAGCGCGCTCCAGCCGTAGTGGTTGCGGCTGTTGACCGAGGCGCCGCGGCGCAGCAAGAAGCGCACCAGAGGCTCGTGGCCGCCGGCCGCGGCGAACTGCAGCGCCGTGTTGCCCGCCTCGTCCGAGCAGTCCACGGGCACTGGCGCTCCGCCCGCCCCTGCCGCCGCCCCGGGCCCGGCCGCCTCGGCCCCCGCCGGCTCCGCGCCCGCCTCGGGCTCCGCGCCGCGCTCCGCTGGCTCCGCCACCCCGGCCTCCAGCAGCCGCCGCGCGGTCTCCGTGTCGCCCTGGTCGCAGGCGCGCAGCAGCAGCTGGAAGGCCGGGGGGAGCCCGCCCTCGCCCATCGCGGCCCGGCGGCCAGCTCTGGTCCGTCTGGCCTGGCCGCGCCGGCTCCGCCCCCGGATGCCGCGCGCCAGCGCCCCCTTCCGCCCGCCGCCCGCGCGCCTACTGTGTGCCGGGCGCGCGCCGGGGGGCGGGGCCGCGCGCCTACTGTGTGCCGGGCGCGCGCCGGACGCCGGGCCGCGCGTCCTCGCCGCGCGGGGAGGGACTGAGAGTTCCGGGAAGCACGGAGCGCCTGGGCTAGCGGGCTCGCCTCTACCCGTGCGGCGGACGGTGGCGGCCCTCCCCGGCTGCTCCGGGGACTTCCTGCCCCGCGCGGAGGTCGGAACGGCTGCTCCAGCCCACTCACGCTGCGAGCTCGGAACCACCGGGTCTGGGTCCCCCGCCACTCGGGCCCGGCCTGTGGAGCGGCACCGTCTCCTAACCCGCCGGCGCCGGGCGCTTAACCGCAGCTTCCCAAATAGTTGTTGGCTCGGATGGGTCCACTCTGTACTCCGCCCCCGGGACGTCCTGCGGAGCCAAGCGCCTCCTGTACCTCCTCTCTTTTCATCAGTGAATCTTGAATAGGCACCATTTGGGACAGTGTTACAAATGCAAATTTCCTGACCCCACCCCAGACCTACGGGATCAGAAATTCGGCAGGTGGGGCCCAGCCATGTGTATTTTAACAAGCCCTCCGGGTGATTCTGGTGCATACTAAAGTTTGAGACCCATGTTTGATCCTCGCAGCATCCTGTCAGTCACCAGGGAGGGCTCAGGTGACCACCCCCAATTTACAGAGGAGACACCTGAAGCTTAAGGAAGATTAAGTCACCCGAGTATCCTGCAGGAGCGCTGTGACTGGGACCCTGGTCTCCTGTGCTCTGGTCTCAACAAATATTTATGGAGTGCCAGCTATGCACTGTTCTAGATGCTGGAGAAGCTGAAGGAACGAGATAAAATCCTTGCCTTCCTGGAGTTAACAGTAGAAAAAGCAAGCTGTAAATACACGAACAAGTAAGTAACTTGTACGTGTGTTAGTGATGAGCGCTATTGAGACAATATATAGAGCATAACCTGAGTCCAAGTAAACAGGATAAAGGATGGGATGTTATTTTATAATAGGATGGGTAGAGAAGGTGTCACTGAGAATGTGATACTTGCACAGAGACCTGAAGAAATTGAAATAATGGAACCATGCTGACATTTGGGGAGAGTGCCATCCAGGGAGAGGGGGAATAAAAGCTTCTAACCTGTTTGCAAACTGCTTACAACCGCCTGCTCCTTGTGATAACATTAACATTCTGATAAGGGGTAATTGGCTTCCACAGACTCCGCGCTGTGGTCCGAAAACCTAGCAGAAGGCCAGATACAGTCGGTGTGTAAATGGCTAAGTCGCATATACATAGAATTATAACACAGATCAGCACTTGATGAGATCCTGAAGAAGGAATAAGGGTCATGGCATTGGCAGATCAGAAAAGATGATAATACCCTTACGATCTGGGCCAGCAGGGCTGGAAGAAAAAGTCTTCTAAGCAAAGCGTAAAAATGAGGAGAAGTCTTGAAAGTACAGAGGGCTCAGATTGCCGAGGGCCAGTGAATGCCCGGATGAAGACTGTGGGGCTTATTCTGTGAGTAATGGGGAGCCATGGAAAGGGAGCAGGTGAGTTACAGGGCTAGAGCTAAACATGTAGGCCCAGTTTCTGCGGTGGTACACTCTCACTCACTTCCAGATTTGGCCTCATTCACCAAAGAGGTGAGGACGATTTCCTTTTGAAGGTCTAATGAAGGCATTTGTCTCTGTGAAAATCCTGAATAATTGCATCCTTTTTAAATTCTATTTATTCGGCTTTTTACTAACTAGCTGTTTCATTATAAAAGTTATATGTGTGGTAAAAAATAAATTCCAACAGTATAGAAGAACATAAGGCAAAAGTAAAAGCCCCTTTCCCTCTTCTCCCAACTTTCCTGGTCCCACTCCCCATAGGTAACCAATATTCACATTTGTTTCATCTTTCCAAGGATGTTTCACATGTATACAAACATGCATACGTAAATATAGGCATTGGTCAACTTTCTTGATTGCAAGCTATAGAAATAAACCCTCTGGATAATTTCAGTAGAAAGGGGATTTAATGCAAGTTTCTTTTTGTAGCTCACAGATCCCATGAGGGCCAGAGAACCAATCTTGGAAGGCCCACAACCAAGAACGATGCACCACATCACACCATGGCTACACCCTATACTTGGATGGAGTCTGCACAGGCCCTTTTTGGAATTACCAGCTCCAGAGCGAGAGCCTGAGATGAGAGCGTGTAAATGGCTCAGCCTGGGTCACATGTTCTGCCTGGCAAAAAAGGGAGGGTGAGAAAGTGCATTTCTGGCCTTCTCAGCATGTATAGCAGAAGGCAGCCTCCAGGATAAGTGCCCTAGAAGGTAGGGGACTCTCCAGAATAGGGAGGGGGTTCAGATATTGGGCAGCCAAAAAGGATAACAAATGTCTACTACAAATATTCCCTCAAGAGTGAATATCTGCTGCTTATACCTGCCCTGCTTCTCCAACTCTGGGAAGAAAAGCCTCTTTTCTTTTAGGGAGGCTCCCTCCCCACTCTCAGTCTGTCTGGCTCAGTGGTTAGCATATGTCCAAGCCCATCCTAATTGCTTCAGCCCAGGAGTTTTTGCTAAAGCAATTGGGAACAAGGGTTTCTGTGCTCAGGTTGTCAGCTGTCAGGGTGTCTGGATGTTGTAAGCCACACTGTGCTTGCCCTGCCACCACTTGAAGACAGTCTGCCTAGGGGTGAAGCAGAGACAAGTGATGGAAAGAGATGGAGTCGGAAGATCCTCACAGCTCCCCCCCTCCTCCCCCATTCTTTTTGGTAGGTTTGTTTTGAGCAGGGTTGTCATCCCCTGCAATCCCAGCCTTCACAAATGCATATTTTACTTTTTGAATGAATGAAGTCATACTATGCAGCCTATTCAGAATCTTACTTTTTTAAAAAGATTTAACAAATAGCTTGGGCATCTTTCCACGTAGGTGAATATAGATCTACTGTATCCTTTTTTAGTGCATGTAACACCATTAAGCAGACGTACCCTAATTTATTTAATGATTTTTTAATGATGCACAATTAGCTTGTTTCCAGTGTTCTATTATAAAAAAAATCTTGCGCTGACAGTGCTTATAGCAGTCAGGGTCCCAGCAGGAGACAGATGGTACACTTGGCTGGAGAAATGAGGACCATTTACTAAAGGACTAATTACAGAACTGTGCGCAGAGTTTACTAAGAACCACCAGAGCTGGTGCAGTACTCCAAAGCTGCTAACAGTGGGGAGCCATTGCCACCCCAGGCCTGAAGGGGGAAGGGAGAGGAGCAGTTACTGGAATTCTGCAAGAGAGAAAATGGAGACTTCTGGCTGATAGGAGTTAGGACCTTTGGTAGAAGGACACAGCCAACCTACGGTAACCTAGTAGGGAACAATCAGCAGAGGAATAAAATCCTCCGACGTCCCCCCCACCCCGCCCTCTAGTGCTCCTCCTTGGCCAAACCCAACTGTTAGCTGAGGTTTGAGCCTGCTGCTGTGGTTCCCACTCCCACCCCCAGTCATCCTGCCAGGGTTCAGAGTAGGGGGGAGACTCAGTGGTGCATATAAACATTCCAGCACCTTGCTGCTCAAAATGGGGTTCTTGGACCAGCAGCCTCGGTACCACCTGAGAGCTTCTTAGAAATACAGCATCTTGCATCCACCCCAGACCTACTGAACCAGAATCAGCATTTCAACATGATCCCCAGGTGATTCACATGCACATAGTTTTCAAAGCATGAATCCAGCACATCTTTGTACACAAACCTCTTATACAAGTGTATCTGTAGTATTATTACGTATGAACTCTCTTCCAATATTTTTTCATTGACCCTGTGTTGTTTTGGGTCGTCTGAGAACCAAATGCCAAGGTGTTTTCCTCCCAGGAGAAATGCTTGGATAAAGGAGGAAGGAGGAGGAAAAGGGAAGGAGGGCCTTCAGACCCTAATGCAAATGCTACAGCTGGGAAATGGGAGTGGGAAGGAGGAGGCTGGGGTAGGAAGGCTCCAGAGTGCTGTGCGGTTTTGGAAATGTCTCAGCCAAGCCACTGGGGAGTCCCCAGGCAAAGGTGGCCTGCTAGGGTGTCCTGCAACAGACAGAAGTAGCTAGGTTCTTTTACCCCCCCCCCCCCCTTAGTCACTGACTGGGAGAAACCAGGGGAAAAATAGCCTCAGGAAGAACTTCATAGAGGATTAGAAGGCATAACAGCTGGAGGCTGTCAGACAGCTGTGCTCCCCACGGTGGGTTCTCTTGAAGGGTGATCTGAGCAGTGTATCTCTATCACCAACACAATCCTCATCCGACCAACATTGATTGAGTGCCTTCTATGTGCCAGGCGTCGGGTGTGTGATGGCATATTATGGATGATAGAGAGGCCCCTGGCTCCCGGGGAATTCCCCGTGATTGTGGAGAGGGTGGTTTATGAGCTTTCACTGTCAATTCAGAGGAAGCTGTCACAGGTCGGGGGTTATCACTGACAGCTTCATGGGAGAGCTTGGCCACAGATTAGGCAGAAAGACTGGGGGAGATCTGAGTTATGGTAGGAAAAGCGAGGAAACAGGTTGGAAAGAGGGAACAGGGGGACTGGCTTCCAGAGACCCATGCAGTGGCTTAGGGAGAAGGTACGGAGGGCCTGGAAGTAAAATCATCTCCAAAGAGTGTTTTATTACTTTTGTTTTAAGCTCATCTCTTGAGCACTTGTGAATCTATTTCTGTGGATATGACATTGCAGATTCAAAAGGATATGAACATTAACATTTCTAATAAATGTTGCCTAATTGCTTTCCAAAAGGTTATACCAGTTCGCCTTCCTACCAACAGTGGTGGGAATAAACAGCCTGTTTATTCACATCCTTGCCAACACTGGAATGAATAACCTTTTAAATCTTTGCCAATCTGATAGATGAAAAAATATTTCAGAGTAAGTTTAATTTGCATGCATTTTAAATAGAGAAATTGAACACATCTTGATATGTTTCTAGACCATTTGTATTTCTTTATTGGGGGAACTGCCTATTCAGATCTTTCAGCCATTTTTATTTCTGTTCTTCTTATTTCCCTGTTGATTTACATACTGGGTAAATGTCATCTGCAGATGTCTCTTTCTGATTTGTCTTTGTCTTTATATTATTTTGGGCCTTATAGAATACTAAAATTTTTATGTAGTCAACTTTATAAGTCTTTTCTATAATGGTCTCTGGGTTTTTTCATCCAATACTTTTATTGTTGGATTTTTTTTTTATTATTTTACTTTTACATCTTTAGATCGTTTGGAACTTATTTTGGTGTAAGGTGTGAGGATAGCCAAGTGGTTATCAACTTGCTCCAATCATTGATTAAATCAGCCATCTTTTCCCCACTAATGTTTGAAATACCACATCTACCATATATCACATTGAACTCCCAAAGGGGTGAAATGATCCCTATGAAGGGAGCTAATACGACAAATCAAAAGTGCCTTCCAGAGAAATCCGTTTGTTGGTTGAACCGCTGATGAAATGAGATGGTGTGGTCAAAGAACAAATAAGCTCCCCAAACGAACAACAAACCCAAGGGAAGGACAAGGTACTCAGTTTGGGAAGAGGTACAAAAAGAATTAAGGTCCCAGGTGAATTTGTCCTCTGTGGGTGCCAGCTTGTCATTGTTAATAACCATTCCTTGTGCTTTTCCTCTCCTAATGAGCTGTTGTATTTCCAGTAGCTCCCAAGTGGTCCCAATGCTGCTGGTCTAAGGACCACACTGAGTAGCAAGGGGCCAGACACCTTCCGTTTGCCCTTGCAGAAACTCTTCCCACCCTGCTTTGAGCCTGGGGAGGCTGGCTGGGTGGACTACATCACTCAGTCCTCCCAAAAACCCTACTTGGGAGATACCATTATTATTACCACCATTCTACAGATGAGCAAGTTGCCTAAGGCCATAGAGCAGTCTGTGATGGGGCTGAGGTGTGACATCAAGCACGTGGGCTCTGAGGTTGTGCTCCTACACATGAAGCTAAGTTGCCTTTTGGCCTGACAGCAGTCTGCCAGTGAATTGTGGGGTGGAAAATCCTGAATTCAGAGTCAAGAGCCCTGGACACAGACCACTGCTCTGTCACAGCCATGTTCTTCGAGCCTGGCTAGATCACCTCCCTTCTCTGAGCCAAAATTTCCTCCTCTGTCTACCTTGCAATGCTGTTGGGAGAGTGAAATGAGATGGGACATGAAGAATAAAGTCTGATGGTTTACGGCACACACAGATGCTCACTAAATGACAGCTCTTACCATTAGCTGGGACTTGAACCCGTGTTGTGTCAGATCAACACTTGCTTCTTTATAGCTAAGCCTGCATCAGGAAGCATTCCAATGTGGTAAGCTGATCCAAGACATCATGAGTTGTAATCCTTGTCTGTTTTCTAATCTGACCGCAGATCTTAATTGTGTTGAGCGTCTGGACGGAGGCCAGAAGGCACAGCTCCAGGACTTTCCTCTCACACCTGCCTTCTAGTACCATCCAGCAGACTCTGTTCCGTGGGTGGAGTCACTTCCCACTAGTCGAGTCTCTGCAGCAGGTCATCCTGTGTAGGGGCGCTTTGCAGGTTCACCCCAGGCCCATCCCCCTCCTGGAGCCTGTGGGGAGGTGCTCAGGGCAGGACGCTTTCCTCCAGGGCGGCTGTGAATCTATGAGGGTGGCAGGTGAGATCCTCCCTGTACCTGAGACACCAGCTTGTTCGAGGGCCCTTTCCCTACTCTGTGTCTCAGGCTCCCCATCCATAAAATGAGAGAATCAGACCAGATTTATGTCTCTTAACTTTTTTGGCTGTGGTCCCTTTGAGAATAGAGAATATTCGATAAAAAGCTTTGGAGTAGCTTTCCAGGATGTAAAAAATTAAAAAAAAAAATACAGCTTACTTACTCTATCCTTCTCTGGGAGATACAAAACTGTTCATTGCCCTGAGCTGGGATCCAGCAGAGGGAGTTCCACATTAACCTAAAATGTGATTTCAAATCTCTGATATTACTTTAACATTCAGGTATCCATATAAACATTACTTCCTCAGAGAAGCCCTCCTAAACCCCTCAACTATTCTGTTATAAGCCCTTTTAGCACCCTGTAATTCTTCTTCAACACACTAACCACAACTCTAGTGAGTTACCTTTTTAATATCTGTCTATTCCATTGCGCTATAAGCACTGTGATGTCAAAAATACATCTTGTGACAAAGACTCTCTCCTTGATCAAACTCTAGCCAGGCTCCTCTGAGCCTCCTTCTCAACTAGGCCTCAACCTTGGCCTATAACGAGGACAGAGTCTGAACACAGATGATTTTATACATCTACCTCCCTTTACATTAAAGACTTAAACATTGACAGTTTTTAACAGCTCAAGGCTGCACTGGTAGGATGACCCCAGCCCCCCTTAAGTATCTGCTGGAGGAAGCTCACGGCTATCCAAAGAACTTACTGTTTATCATAGCTAACACCTAACCGTCCGCCCCTAATCACCCTCTCTTAGTGAGTTTAGGCTTACAATTATAAATCCTTTCTCTCTTCCTTTGAGATGTATGTGTATCTCCTACAAATCAAGAGTGTCTTTCCCAAGGACCGAAAGCCCTTCCTTTACAATGTAATCATCAGGAAGGATAGGGCCTCTGCCTCCCAACCTCTGTGAGGATAGAATCCTCACTCTGATACTTGCCAGCCACAGACACAGCTCTAGCATTTTCAGCATTTACGCTGATCACTCCTTTGTAATTTTGCACTTCCCTGACTCTGTTTAAAATGCCCAGTCATTCTGTGCAAATCAAAGTTGAATCCATTCATGCTGGACCCTCTCCCCTATTGCAACAGTACGTTACTGATTAAGATCTGTCCTTACCACTTTAACTGGTGTCTGGTTTTGGTTCTCTTTGATACTTGCTCATTATAGCATGCCTAGACCCTAGCATGGTGCCTGGCACATAGTAGATGCTCAATATATACTTCCTGAATTAAAAGATTGTCGACTAAAATCATCCATTTGTTCTAGTTATCTATTGCTGAGTAGCGGACCATCCCAAAACTTCATGGTATGAAATGCCAACTACCTTATCATACTCATGGATTCTGTGGGTCAAGAATTCAAAAAGGGCATCTCTTTTCTCCACCCCATGACATCTGGGGCCACAGATGAGGTGACCTGGATGGCTGGGGTGACTTGAATGGCTAGGGTGGAGCCACTTCCAAGATGGCTTCTTCACTTACCTGTCTGATGCCTGGGCTGCCTGGGCCGGCAGAGGTTTGGGCGCAGCTTGCACTGTGGACAAGATATCCTACCTGGGACTTCGCCAGCATGACGATACCAAGATAGTCAGATTTCTTCCCTGGAAGCTCAGGGCTCCAAGAACAGGGATCCTGTAAACAAGATGGAAGCTTCGTGGCTTCTTATTCCTAGTCAGTGAAGTCACAGAGCTTCCTTTCTGCCATCATCTAATGGTTGAAGCAGTTACAGGTCTGCCCCTATTCAAGGCAAGGGAGTATCCAATAATTTGCAGCCTTGTTTTAAATCCACCACACTATCAGGGCCAGATTTGGGGAGAATTCTTGTGCCATTTATCCTGCGTATCACTTAGGATTATATTTGGCTGCATAGGACAGAAAACCATAGGAACAGTGGTGCAAACAAGACAGAAGCTTATTTCTCCCTCACATAAGCAAAGCCTGGATGGAGTCCATCAGGACTGGTTCAGTGTCTAGAGTGTACGGACCTGGGTCCTGCTGCCTTGTTGTGTCCCCAGCCTCAGTGCGTGCCTTTTACCTCATGACCCGAGGTGGTTGCTTGAGCTCTAGTCTTCATATCCACAGTCCAGCCGGCAGGAAGAAGGAAGGGTAAGGAAGTTTCCTTTAAGGACATTCCTCAGAAGTGCTGTCTGACAACCCCACTTACAGCCCGTTGGCTGCACACTCAAGTCATATGGCCATGCCTAGCCGCAAAGGAGGCTGGGGATTCTAGTCTTTAGAATGGCTGGTCTTTAGACCATGGGCCCAGAGGAACAAACGAGCAAAACTCAGGGTTCTACTCTTAAGGAAGGAGAGGCGAATGGATGTTGGCAGACATCCACTGGTGTCAGCCACACCTTTTTACACCATTTTATTTCCTGTTCTGCCACTGACCTGCTGTGGGCTTGGACAACATACTTTCTGTGGTTGTTGTTACCAGTTTCTCTGGTCATTAGGGAGGAGGGTGCTATAATCTAAGAAGGAAGCTCAAAGTATTAAGCAGATAAAAGTGTCAGTGCTCTGTTTTTAGGGAAGGGAACTGGGGCCCCACCCAGCCAGCCTCTTTTTACTTTCCTGGGTGGTCCCTTGGGGTTTCTGGGAGCAGATTTTTGAAAACTCCCATATTGGGTTACCACTGATTGCCTTCTAGCAACAAGACCTCAAGAATTCATGTTCATTAAATTTTGGGAGTAACTCCTCCCTGCACTTAACCAGGTTGTGCCTTCCATCAGATACCTCCCCAGCGAGTTCAAACAGATGCCACCAGAAGGCAGCGTGAGACACAAAGCCAGCTATTAATTGAGTACTTTCTGTGTGTCTGACACCATACTAAGCTCTGCGATCATGAAGTCACCACAGCTCATACTCTAAGTCCCTTACATTTTTTTTGTTGTTGTTACAAGGCTAGGGTAAATTAAGCACGATCCAATGCACCAAGCATTTTAACAAAGTATGATGGTGTTATGGAGTGAATTGAGCCCCTGCAACAAGATATGTTGAAGTCCTAATCCTTGGTACCTATGAATGTGAATTTCCTTATTTGGAAATAGGGTCTTCACAGACATAATCAAGTTAAGATGAGGTCATTAGAGTGGGCCCAAATCCAATTTGACTGGTGTCCTTAGAAGAAGAGTAGGAAGAGACACAGAGACAGACACAGATGCACATCAGAAGAATGACAATGGGGGCAGAGATTGGAGTGACGTGTGCATAAGCCAAGCAATGGCAGGATTTCAAGCAACACCAGAAACTGAGAGAAAAGTATGGAATGGATGCCCCCCTAGAGCCTTCTGAGAAAGCATAGCCTTGCTGATAGGACTAATTGATTTTGGATTTCTAGCCTCCAGAACTGAGAGGGAATACATTTCTATTGTTTTCAGCCACCCAGATTGTAGTACTCTCTTATGGCAGCCCTAGGAAACGAACAGAGGTGGTCAGTTTGATGTGTCAGCTTATCTAGGTTTTAATCCCTAGTGTATTCAATCAAACACTTAGGTTTTGCCATGAAGATATTTTGTAGATATAACGTCTATAATTAGTTGACTTTAACTAATGGAGATTTAGCTAGGTGGGCCTGATTCAATCAGTTGAAAGTCTTTAAGAGCAGAACTGAGGTTGCCTTAAGAAAGAAGAAATTCTGCCTGTGAACTGTAGCTTCAGCTCACGCCAGAGAGTTTCAGCCTTCCCTTCCTGATGGCCTACCCTAAAGATTTTGGACTTGCTTAACCAGCCCCTGCAATTGTGTAGATCAATTCCTTGCCATAAATCTCTTAATATATTTCCTGGTTCTTTTTCTCTGGTGGAACCCTAACTAATACACAAAAGGATGATGCAATCTTGAAATGCATTTGCCTCAAGGGCCGTGGGGTTGCCCAAGGCTTCACAGAAGAGGTGGCTTTTGGCAGGGCCTTGAAGGGTAGAGAGGGGTTTGCCAGGTGGGGCAGGGCCTTTCAAGCAGGGAGAACACCATATGCAAAGGTTTGGAATGGTGAGACCCCTCTCCCCTCCGCCCTAGTGGCATGGGGGTAGGCCTTGGAGTCACATTCTGAGGACCTCTTCCTGTCAAGTTGGGGACTTGAGCGTTGGTGCTGGAGGCCAGGCCTTTTTTTTTTTTTTTTTTAATTTCTCTTAGTTCTGTCTTTTTATTTATTTTTTATGTTTTGAATTGAGATAAAACTTTCATAAGTCAAGTGCATATTTTTAAAAGAAGAACATGATGATTTTTTACTTATGTATCCATGTAATCCACACTGAGATCAAACATGGAATCAAGGCTGGGATAAGGGTGAGTGAGGTCAGTGACTTGAGCTGTGCAAGCACAGGGTCAGATTCTGCCTTTGTTTAAAAATTTGGTGTTTTGTTCAGGGATTTTTTGCTCTCATTTTGATTTTTAAAAGTATTATTTATTTTTGATCACTGATTTTGTTTTGTTTTGCCCATCCTATAATTTTCTGCCTTGGAGACAGCCTCATGCCTCACTTTAGTCTTGACCCTGTTAAATATTTCCAGCACCCCCACTGGCTCCTTCATTTCTTCAGTCCCCTCAAAGGAAACCTCTAGCCAAGGTCAGGGGAATGGATGGCCTGGGTGTGTGCGATCATATTACCGGTGCTTATGCATGTGTTTCTCTTGGGCGGGGGGGGGGGGGGGGGGATTCATTCCTTTGATCAGTTATTGGAGTCCTTTGGAAAGTGAGGACTAAGAAATGCAGAGATTGACTAACAGGGAGCCAGAGGAAGGTTTGTTATTCAAGGGATCTAAACAGTATTACGTCTTTGGTAGGCCTGCAGGCCTCAGTGACACAGTCTGGTGTATATTAGCCTCACTGTGCCTCAGTCCCCGCATCTGTAAAATGGAGTTGATAATCACTACCCCTGTTACTGGACTGCTTAAGGGTCCCATGAGATAAGGGAGTAAAATTCATAGCACCCTACAGGGCGCACTCAGCCAGTATTCACTGAGCGCTACGATGTGCCAGGCGCTGAGCTGAGGGTTTTACGGCCGTCACCTTGTTCATAATGCACACAGCCCAACGAGGAAGGTGCGAGTTCCAGCAAGCCCGCGGCGGAGGCGGGGGCCAGCGAAGACCAGCCACGCTCCGCGACGTGGGGGCCGCGCTCCTGCGGGCGGGGTGGGCGGGAAAGGGGCGGTGCGCAGGTGGGGCGGGCCGGGGGCGGGGCGGCGCGGCGCGGCGGTTCCGGGATCCGGGTCCGGGTCTGAGCCGCCGCCTCCGGGCGAGCAGAGCGCTGGCCCCAGCTGGCGGGCGCATGTGGGGGCGCGCGGCTTGGAGGCGCTGCCCGCGGGGGCTGCGGCGCAGCCGCGAGGCGCTGCTGACGCTGCTGGCCTTGCTAGTGTTGGCCGGGCTGGGCTCTGTGCTGCGGGAGCGGCGCGGGGCCAGGGCGGCTGAGCCAGGACCCCTGCGCACCCCGCGCCTGGGGCGGCGCGACCCGGTCCTGCCGCGGCCGCCGGTACCCGGCGACGCTCTGGGCGCGCGGGGCGAGGCGGTGCAGCTGCAGCTGCAGGACGAGGAGCTGCGGCTGCAGGAGGAGAGCGTGCAGCTGCACCAGATCAACATCTACCTTAGCGACCGCATCTCGCTGCACCGCCGCCTGCCCGAGCGCTGGAACCCGCTGTGAGTCCGCAGGTGGCGGGGGGGGGGGGGGCGGCAGGGAACACTTACCGCGGGGTCCCGGGGCCTCAGTTTCTGCATCTGTGAAGTGGCGGGGTGGAACCGGGGTCTCGAAATACCTGGGGATCGCGCATCTTACTGAGTCTTTCTCGGAAGTGGGCAGTGGAAGGGGTCATACGGGATGGGGGGACGCAAGAAAGTTTTAAAAAATGAAAATAGGAAAAAAAAACCTCAGAAATTGACGAATCTTTTACTGGGTGGTCTCTTGTCTCCTTACCTCTTGAGAAGGTCTGTCATTCAGCTCTAAAAAAGTGGCGGGAAGGTGGGGGCTAAGCAGACAGGTGTAAGATGAGACAGGTGTAAGATGAGACCCTCTTTGGGTGCTCTTCCTGGTTTCACAGCACCCCCAGTCCAGCTCTGCCAGTATGGACTTACCTTGGTGAAACTAAGAACTCTTAGGTTTCGAGGTAGGCTCCACTTTCACTTATCTGTATGCCAGGCCCTTGAATGAACCAGGAGGGGAGGGCGCTCCAGCAGGAGAGGTAAAGGTCACTGGAAGGCCAAGTCCGAGTTTTCCCCCTCACTGGGAGCTGGATTCCTGAGCATTAGGTAGAGGAAGGCAGGAACGAGGTGGTGGGAAAGGCTCCTTCTGGCCGAGGTCCAGCTGGGCTCACTCCTGTGGATGGTGCAGGCCCTGAGCCCTTGTGGTCAGAGGCCTAATTCCTCTGAGAGCTGCTGGCTGGGTGGGTTGTGGCCCCCCCTCCCCCGCCTAAGTGGGGGAAGGGAACAAGCTGGTAAGATGACAGACCTCCTGGCCTTCTTTCTCCTTCCCTCCGTTGGTGGGGATCTTCCAGGTCCCCACTTGAGCCCTGTTCTTAAAGACTTTGAGGAAAAGAGGACTGCAGGGAGGGGGGGGAGGCGGCAATAGCTAGTGGGGCCGCCTCCTGTGTTCCCTGAGCACCTGCTGCTCCTCCTGGTTCCCTGGCATGCCTGCTTTAGAGGTGTGGCAAAGGTCTCAGGGAGGACAGTGACTCACCTAAGGCCCCACAGCTGGAAAGTGGTGGAACTGGCTGGGGGGGATGGGACCCTCCTGGCCCCCTAGGCATTGTGCTGATTTCAGGATTTGGGGAGCGGTGAATCCTTGGCTAGGGAAAGCATGAATACCTGCTCCAGGAGTTGCTCCCCACCCCCTTTTGGCAGAGCTGGGAAGGACTTGGGCTTCACGGTGCTCCCTATTTTCCTGTGTCTGTTCATGTCTAGCCTCATGCTTTTGTCTGAGGCATTTTCACTGTTACTACACTGCCTACTCTTTTTGAGTAGAACTTTGTTAGTGTTGGTAGCAGTTTTCTCCACTTTCCCTATCTGCAAAATAAGGAATGAGTAAAAAATAACACAGCTTAGGAATTCATAAAACATCGAACACACCGTGCACTCAATTCTTCCTAGTTTTCCCCCCTTCCCTGTTGCCAACGAGGTACTTAGGAGGTCGCTTTTAAGAGTCATCCAGGGATTGGTTGTAAAGTGTTTCTTTTCCGGGTTCCAGCTTCCTTTATTGTCCCAGGTTGAGAAATCTCTTTCAAACACAGTGGATAACCTGTGGGCGTATGGTTTCCCGTCTCCATGGTGACACAGCTGCCCTGTGTGCTATCAGGATTTGTTTATAGATCCTGCTGTTGCATTGACTCTGGGAAGTTAATCCAAACCCAGCATGATAAGAAGTATGAATGCCTCCTGCCTTTAATTCCTGCAGCAAGGCCTGTTGGATTATTGTTGCCTAGCTGGAGAGAAGGGTGAGCTTGATCTGTGTTGCTCTCAGCCAGGCCAGGCAGTGAGGCATAACTTCAGTGTGGCCCGTAAGGTCAGGGCCTTTTATGGAGACTCACTTTTTTTTTTTTTTAAGATTTTATTTACTTTTTTGACAGAGATAGAGAGCACAAGTAGGCAGAGCAGCAGGTAGAGGGAGAGGGAGAAGCAGGCTCTGCTGAGCCAGGGAGCCTGATATGGGGCTCAATCCCAGGACACTGGGACCATGACCTGAGCCGAAGGCAGACGTCCAACCACCTGAGCCACCCAGACGTCCTGAGACTCACTTTTATTATAGTTCATACAAAGGTGAGCACCTAATCAGGGTCTGCGGTTTTAGCCTGAGAAATCAGAATGACAGAATATAAATTTATAATTGGAGTGGCGGTGCATGTGGGGGAGTCCCTTGGGACTTTAACTGATAAGCAGAGGGATGGTTAAGATCCTTGAATGTCAGAAAGGGAAAGGCCCTGAGGGAGATCCAGTCTAACCAGAGAGTAAAAGCTGTGCCCTGTGCCCCCAAAGTAACATGTAGATCCGGGACAGAGCTGATCTAAAACCCAGATCTTTTCTTCCCTCCTCCCTTTTGGGATACAGGCAATGATTTATCTATTTATTTTAATTATAAAAGCAATACATGTTCACTCTAGAAATTTTGGCATATACAGAGAGGCAAAATAAATAAATAAAAATCATCTATAAACCTACTGCCCCAGGAGAACCACTGTTAACATTTTGCTGTGTATCCTTTTAGACTTTTCCAGGTATAGAAATAGATTTTGAAAAATACACGTATGGGTATGTAAATGAGAATCTATTCAAACATGGGTTATGTACATAGGTTCACACGCATTTTTAACCGGTCTTTATACTACATTGGATGAACCTGTTACCATAGGCAAGGAGTCGGGAACTACCAAGGGACTCTGGCTTCTTCTTCTTGGCGACTGCAAGCCTTGAGACTGTGTCCACTCTCTTGGACAGGCCAGACCCGTAGGGATGCTTCAGCGTTGGCTCTAATTCCTTGCAACTTGGTGTAGACCGCAGCTCTTCGGTGAGTCTGATAATTCACAGGCCAGTGAATTAGAGCACAGTTTTATTTCTGTTATTTCTGTTGCGGAACTCACAAACACCATCTCCTTTGAGCCAGGCAAGGAGATGGAACTTTCACTCTGAGATGGCAGTAGGCCAAAGTGGGGAGCCAGAAAGCTGGATCTGTGGCCTAGGGGAACTTTGAGAAATACTGATGCCGAGGACTTTCCCCAGAACAATTAAATAGAATTTCTGTAGGTAGGGCCTAGGCTGAGGCTGATGTGCAACTAAGGTTGAAAGCTACTGTCTTAGGGTCCGTGGGGTTTAAAAAATTACTCAGAAGATTAAGGGTGGGTGCTTTTGAGCAAGTGGGAGAATACCAGAATTAGGGAAAGTAGGGATTCAAAACAGATGGCCTGTCCTTGAAACTAGCGATGACATCACAGTCAGTTGTAAGGTGTGTCACTAGTAAATGATTGCTAATGTTGTGCCAATATTTGCAAAGAGTTTCAGTTTTTATAGCTCAGAAAAGCCTTGAGATAATCACTATAATGTCATTCTTGTTTGCATTCTGACCTGTTTAGCAAGTGAGAAAGACACTGTGGAGTGACAGTGCCCTTGGGGCTGTGCATTTCCACAGGCACGTGGATGGAGATGCCATGTGTGAACATCAGACGTTCCCTGCCATAGCAGAGGGATTTTGAACAGCTGTTTAGGAAAGTGTGCCAACAATACATAGGTGTCCCTTGAATGCTTGCTCTCGTGTTAGCCTCATTAATGCTATACCTGCAGATGTGTATCTGAGTTCAGGGATCAGGACTTGGGTGCTGGGATGCTGAAGAGTTTCAGAATAGCTCTAAATAGGTAATTCAGCAAACAGAGTAACATCCTTTCTTTGAATCAATGCTTTCAGTCTGCAGAACATGTTAGGTTTAGTTAGTATTTTCCTGATACCTTTTTCTATCCTTTTACTGTCATTCATTCTGTGTCCTTATGTTGTAGGCGTGTCTCTAAATAGCATGTCACTTGATTTTGTGTGGTCATTAAAGAAAACATCCAGACTGACAATCTTTGACTTTTAACTAGTATGTCCATGTATATATATTTTTTCTCGTACTTACAAGACACTTTAGGTCTGATTTGATTATGCCATCTTATTTTATACTTTCTAATTGTTTTTGCTTTCCCCCTCCTTTTTTTTATGCTGCTTTTTGAGCCGACAGAAGTTTTTCTCTCCCCCTCTTATTCCACTTTTTTTCTCTACTAATTTGGCAGTTCTATTGTTTATTCTTATCTTTAGCAGTCAGTTTGAAACTATATATTCGAGTCAGCAGGATCTAAAGTTAATCACTAGCTGTGGACCTTCGGGTGCTTTAACATTGGTCACCTTCCTTCCCAACTTACGTGCCATTTTACTCCAGGGTTTTAATTCTGTCTTGCTTTTTAAACCAACACATTAAAACATTTAAAAAATGTGGTATTTTTTTGTTTACGTTTACGCACAAGGTTATCATTTTTCTCTGCCCTTCATTCATTCCTGAATGCTGGGTGGTCTTTGGATCTCAGAGAACTTTCTGGGGTTCTTTTCCTTCCTGAAGCATGTCATGTATTCATTACTGTAGAGAAAGTCAGTGTTGTGAATTCAGTTTTACTTAGCTGAAAATGTTCTTATTTTGCTCTTGTTCTTGAAAGATAATTTTATTTGGGTATGTAATTCTATATTGGTAGTTTGGCATTTGAAGAGAATATTCCATTGTCCCCTGACTTGCACCATGGCTGTGAGATGTCAATCCTGAGTGAGATTTGCGGATCATTCTTATTTCTTTGTCATTCATTCAAGGGTGTCTTTTATTTATTTAAGCATCTTAAGCATACTTATGCTCTGTGTCTCATAACTCTAATATCTAGATTTGTATTTTCTTGTTGTTCCTGGACTCTGAGGACTTTTTTTTTCCCTTTCCTGTAAGCTGAGCCATGCATTTAAAAGATGTTTTTTAAAGTATTTTATTGAGAATTTTTTCCAGCGGGTTTCCCCAGGCATTATAAATCCTCCATATTGCCAGAAGTGGAAGTTCTACATTCACTTAAAAAAAAAAAAAAAAAGACCTATTTCTCTATTAGTCATAGTGCTTTTGGTTGAAAGTGACTGAAAACCCAATGCAAACTGATTTAAATATAAAAGAAAATATATTGACTTTGATCACAGAAAAGTCTGGGATGAGGACTAGGTTCAGATTATTCTGGGCCCTGGATTCAGTGACTCACCTGATATCATCAGGAGAATGTTCATTGGTCAGACCTAGGGGGCATGTGACCTTCCCAGAGGGGTCTGTGTACGTGTGTGTGTGTGTGTGTGTGTGTGTGTGTGTGTGTAGCCTTGCACAGACCATGCACACTGAGAGTCTGGGAGACATGGTTCCTGAAAGAGAAATCAAAATGCAGTAACGTGAAGAAAGGAGAAAGGATTTTGGGCAGGCAAAACACATCAAGGTACATTATGACCTCCCTGGCCTGTTCTGCAAAGGATATGGGTTTTTCTTTTTTTTAAAGGACATTTATGTGATAACATGAATACAAACATAAAAGAAGATGAGGAGGCATTTTCTGCACCCATTCGTTCACATCCTTATCATGGACATGTATTGTGCTAGTGAAGGTTATGGTCCCCACCCAATAGGGTTGTTACGGAGGGAAAGTGGAATAGTGCATATAAAATGCTTAGCACACTGCCCATGATGTGGTCAGCACTCAGCACATGTTATTATTACCAGGTACAGTACAAAGCATGCAGAAAATAGAGCAAAAACCAGAATTCAGCCGCTGCCCTTACAAAGCCCATGAATTATACCAGAAAGTTAAAGAGAGGACGGCTCACTCTGATTTAGCAGTGAATTTGGCTCTGAGCTTCCTTTTGTCCCCTAGGCAAAAGTGGAAGCCTGAGTGAAGCATGCATAGCTGTTCTTGTCTAATTAGAGGGTGTACCACTTTTGATCAGTCAGGAGAGGGAGAATGAGCAATGCCATATAATTCTTTTATATTCCATCATAGTGGCTAGGATAGGGATAGGCACATAGGAATGGTTAATAATTTTTTCAGTGAATTGATTCAAACTGAAAAGTTGGGTAATTGAATCAAAGACAGTTAATTCACAATTCTAAAAGGTTGGACTTGTACATTTGTAAAAGTCTTTCAACTTGTTTTGGTCATGCAATGAAAGTGAATTGCTTATTTCTTTTCAGCAGCGTTTGTTTTGCAATCTGAACTTTTGGAAACTTAGTTTAAAAAGGAAAAGGGAAAGTATTTTTCCTGCAAACAAACTTAGACATTCCAGAAGGATATATTCAACTTCATGAAAGAGAATGCCTTTAAGGTATGTTTAAAGAAAGAAGGAGAAACTCTATCAGGCCAAGAGAAAAGGAGTGGTCAGAGTGTGATATTATTGCCCAAAGAGGACATTTGCTAGGGGACGCTAAATAAATAGGATCCAGCCTTTTAAAAATAATCTTTCTTTGTGATTATAAAAATGATGCGTGTTCATTGTAGAATAATCTTAGAATGCAGAGAACTGTAAAGAAGCAAGAATCCGCAATAATCCCGCTGCTCAGAGATCTCCATTGTTAACATTTTTGGCATATTTCTTTCTACTGTGTATTGTTTGTGTGGGAGCATGCTCGCGCACGCATGCTGCTGTTTATAGATTTGTACCCTTTTTTTTTGTGATTTACCATTACAGTGAAGTTATTTTCCTTTACTGTTAAATAGTCTCTGAAAACGTGGTTTTGGATGGTCTTGTAGCCTTTCTTCACCCAGCTGCCCCGCGTTTCACATTTTCTTGTTAGACCGTTGGAATTGTTTATAGCTTTTTGCTGTTATAAATAATGTTAAAAAGAAAAAAAATTTTTTTTAATATTTTATCTATTTGACAGAGAGAGACGCAGCAAGAGCAGGAACACAAGCAGGGGGAGTGGGAGAGGGAGAAGCAGGCCCCCCACCAAGCAGGGAGCCCGATGCGGGGCTCGATCCCAGGACCCTGAGATCATGACCTGAGTGGAAGGCAGACACTCAACGACCGAGCCACCCAGGTGCCCCACAAAGAAAAATTGTTCACCACAGGTTTCCTTTGGGGTATCTCTGATGATTCCCTTAGGTGAGAAGTTCTTTGATATATTGATACGAGATTAAAGAGAAGAGGAACATTTTGAAGCTCTGTGTATGTTTTGCCAACTGGTACCTGGCACTCCTCTGATTTAAAGGGATACAAATAGAGTACCTAGACGTTCTAGAACAGTGGCCTTGGGCTTTGGGGTTTTGCAGAGCCGTGAAAACATGTAAAAACACTGAGGAGGGACAGACATCTGGTCCCAGTGTTATTTGGTCAAGCAGAGCTTTTTCTGCCCTCCTACTTACTCTCATTCTAGAAGAAACACATTTTAATACTGAACAGTAAGGATGTGATTTCACACGAAAGGACAGTTGTTAAAATTGAATAAAACTTGATATTTAAAAACCTATTTACTGTCCTTATTTCCGTTCATTCCTCCTTGGACCTGTGTACATTTGGAACTAAATTTTTGCTTTTTTTTAAATAAACTATTTTTAGGTTGCACAGAAACACATTTTTTTTTCATGGAGTATAAGCAATTAATTTTTTCCAAATCTTCTAGTAGGCTCTGACTCAGTGCTACATAGCTTTTCCATGCACCCTGGCTAAGAGTCAGGGGCTTTTAAGATGCAGATACATTATCAATATGTTTCTACATATATATGTTTTCCATTTGTTGTAACATGTATTTGGAGGAGGGCAGCAATTTTGTGGAAGTGGGGAAGAGTGAGATAGGAGAGGGCCTTAGGGCCACTAAGCTCGAGATACATATTTTTAGAATCAGAATTGGCTTGGTGTTTGGATATACCCTTGGCAACATTAACATTTTTTTCTTCTTATTGTATTACACTTTTGATTTTGAAAAAATTCAAAGCCAGAGAAAATTTAAGAATAGCATAAGAAGCTCCTGTTTATCCTTCACCTAGATCCATTCATTATTTTGCCCCATTTACTTAATTTCTCTCTCTCTCTCTCTCTGCTATAGTATTATACACATTTGAGAGTAAATTTCAGCAATAAACACCCTTGATCCTTTGTTACTTCCACATGCATTTTCTAGGGACGGGGACATTTTCTCGTGATACCATGATGTACTTATCAAATTGAGGAAGTTTATACAATACTGGATTTTTTTCAACTGTGCCTATTTTTGGAGGAGCTTTTTCTTCCAGACCGGTATCTAATCCAGAATCAAGTGTGACATTTATTTGTTGTGTCTCTTTAGGCCTGTCTCTCTTAGGACACCAGCATTTTTTAAGAGTACAGGCCTATTGGTTTATAAAACATCTTTCAGTTTGGGCTTAGCTGAAAGATTCCTGGTGATTTATTTCGGCGTATGCAGTGCCATACACTTAGTAACTTAAAGCAACAATAAACATTTGTGATTTCACATAATCTCTGTGGGTCAAGAATTTGGGAGTGGCTTAGTTGGGTGGTTCTGGCTCTGGATCTCTCATGAGATCACAGTCAAAAAAATGCTGCCCGGGGCTTTCATCATCTCAAGGCTTAACTGGGGCTGGAGGATTTGCTTTCAAGGGGCCTCATCCCATGCTGGACAGTTGGGACTGGCTGTTGGCTGGAGGCCCTCACCACAGAGACCTCCCCAAAGGATGCTTGAGTCTCCTCGCCTCACTGCATGGAGCTGGCTTCCCCCAGAATGGGTGGTCCGTGGGCAGGAACAAAGAGGAAACTTCAGCGTCTTAGGACCTGATCTCGCAAGACTCATCCTCTTACTTCTGCTGCATTCTGACCCTGCACGGTGGTTTTAAAACATATCCACAAAGTCTTTTTATTCTCCCCTTCAAAGGATGGAGCCGCCTTCTCCCCTGGAGTGCGGGCTTGACTCTCCTCTGGGGAGCGCAGTGCTAAGTGACAGCTTCTATGCACCGGGCTGGGAGCCTGTGTGTCCAAGGACTCAGGTCCTGCTGCTCGGGCTGCTGGGGATGCCCTCTCGCTCCACAATACCAGAGCTGCCACGCTTGCAGCCTCGGCTGGCTTTTCCTCAAGTGTCCAGAGCCGGGCCTGCAAATGCAGCAGGAGTAAGAATGTAAAGGTGGCTGAGAAGAGCCAGCCTCCCACAGAGTCTCCCGGAGAAGGCTGTTTCTATACGAGAGCCATCCCAGTCACAGCAGGGCCCTCTGCAGAAGCTGACGTTTAGGAAGAGGGCCTGCAGCAGGACCCTGAGAAAAGCACAGGAGAAATTGCCCATGGCTTGTCGGAAGGAGGGCTAGGCAGGGAGGGATGGTGTTGGGATCCTCACCTGAGCGCCCTGGGGGGCGAGAGTGAGCCAGAACCCTACGACAAGGGCCCTGGGCCCAAGAACCTTGGGCAGGTACACACCCTCCGGCATTCTGTGAACCGCCCATGTTACTCACCTCGCTGAGCCCCGTTTCAATAAATGCCAACATAGCACGTGTTTTTGAGTTAAAGTATTAATATCATTAATTTTAAGTCTTTTTTTTCATATTTAAACATTTCTGAGATTTGGAGACTTCTTAAAATCAACACATCCTACAGTTAGGTGACATGTGTCCTCTTAGAGATTCTTAAAAGAATGGTGTGTCTTCCAACCGTTGGCATCTTAATTTTTATGAAATACTGTAGATTGGAGTTATGGTAGCGCTAAGGAATCACTAGTTTTTTTAAGGTGTTTCGGCTTTATAGTGTTTTATTATAAAAAAGAGTCCTTATCTCTTAGGTCTATTGAAGTATTTATGGATGCTGTGCTATGTGGGATTTTGCTTGACACTAGTCTGGGATGGAGGGTGTGGGTGAGGGCTTAGATGAACCAAGATTGACCATGCATTGAGAATTGTTGATGTCGGGCCCAAGGTCCCAGGACTGTCTTATAATATTCTCTCTACCGTTTGTATGTTTGAAAATTTTCATAATGAACTAAAGGGAGAAAAACCACAAAGAAATAAAGTGCGTACCTAAAGGGCTTTCTGTCTGCTTTTTGCAGGACCGGGTCCCTCAATATTCAGGTCTCATCCTCCATGTCACCTCCTCTAAGAGGCCCTCCCTGATTACCTGTTCTGTGGTTACTCCCCTTCCCCCTTCCCACACCCCTCAACAGTTGCTGTTTCGCATCCTGCTTTTCTTCCTAGCACCATCGCCTACTGAAATTACTGATATGTTTGCTTACTTGATTATTGTCCCCTTGCATGTAAGCTCTGTGGGAGCAGGGCGATTGTTGTTTTTTTAAACCCAGCACCTAGTAGTCTATCAGGAGATATTTGGTGACTGACTGGTAAGGGCCCCCTGGTACATTGCCTGGCCCGTGGCAGACAGTTCACAGAGCTAGCTTCACTCCTCATGCTGCTACGTTCTGCATCTCTTCGATGTGTCCCCGGCCTGTCTGTAAGGCCTTCCCTTTCTGTCCAGACAGCCTGTCCTCTCTTCAGCCTGCATGCCCCTCTCGCTTTGCCAGCCCACCCTTCCAGCCCCGGGGTCCTGCAGGTGCCCCTCTTGGGCTTCTGTTCCTGCCCCTCTCTGGCCATTTCTTGCTGATGAGTTCCAGGCATGGCCCAGTCCCTGGGATGACCCTGGGAGTTTGTCATCAGCTATTGTGAGGAGAGACTTCTCTGTCAAGTAGGGAAACTTCCCTGTAAAGTAACAGGAAACCCTACTAAAGAATGAGGAAGCTTATTGGTTCCTGTCACTGCCAGTCAAGGCACATCCCCTCACCCTCCCCTCCCCCCCCCCCCCCCGCCCGGGCCACCACAGAGTGGATTGAGGGGTGGCGTGGGTACTCAAGGGGGGGTTAGTCCGGGTCCTCTCCGGAGCCCTTCCAGACTGTTCTAGCATTCTAGCGGCAGCTCCCGTTTCTGCGTCCAGCGCACTGCCTTTGTGAGCAGGGACATGCAGCTGGGGTGGTGCTGGGAGGGCAGTGAGACTCCAGCCAGTGGCCAGAGCACAGCGAGTGACACCTGCTGGAAGGGACGCGTGGCTAGGGGCCCCTCCTGCAGCCAGCAGCTGCCTGCACCCTCGGGCCCAGGGACAGAAGGAGGCCAGAGTGTGCCAGGTAGAGAAATGAGGAAAGGATGCTCCAGGCAGAGGGCACGGTCTGAGCACAGGCCTGGCGGTTGGCCGTGGGGTCAGAAGGGAGCAGACCCCGGTGAGAGAGTGGCAGTCTCCCTCCCTTCTGGTCTGCTTCGCTTGTCTGTCACTCAGATCTGAAAATTGCCCTAAAGCCTGAAAACAGCGTCCCACCGTTCAAGCTTATAGGATAGGGTGTCATTTTAGAGCCTTTCTTAGAATCTGTTAGGGTTCCTAGTGGAACACAAGGTGGGGATGGGGGGCTCTGGAAGATGCCAGCAGATGATTTTCCATTCCCAGGAAGAGGCCTCGAGACTGTGACCTGTGTCCCCTTTTCGCCTCCCTCCCCAGCACCAGCCTAGGCCTGGTACACACAGTCTGCAGCAGGTTCTCGATTCCTGAAACTGTCTCGTATTTGCAGGTGCAAAGAGAAGAAATATGATTATGATAATCTGCCCACGACATCTGTTGTCATAGCGTTTTATAACGAAGCCTGGTCGACCCTCCTCCGGACAGTTTACAGTGTCCTCGAGACGTCCCCAGACATCCTGCTAGAAGAAGTCATCCTTGTAGATGACTACAGTGATAGAGGTGAGCCCCCGCCGTGGGCTCTTGGAGGGGCCTGGCTTTCCACGGCGGTGCCTGGGAGGCAAAAGCATGACTTCAGAGGGGTGGAAATGTGGGCAGAATGGGCTTCCTGTGTCCCCCTGGGCCCGACCCCTGCCCTCAGGGGGCTCAGAGCCTGCTGGGGATGCAGGGGTGCTGACAGCTCTACCACATGGTGCTGCAGGAAGATGAGGCAGTCGGGAATAGGGGCTGACCTTACATCTTGGAGGGTGAGTAGTTTGTGGGCAGCAAAGGTGGAGGGAGGGGTTCTGATGGAGGCACAGAAGGTGGAAAGGCTCAGAGGCACAGTGTCACATGGGTTGTGTAGGATCTGTAGGTAGTTCAGGAAGGCCAGAGGAGCAGCTGCTTCAAGGGGAGCAGGCAGAGGAGAGAGGTGAGACCTGGGGAAGGGTGCAGGCATTAGAAATGAGGTCAAATTGGGACTTTGTCCTGAGGGCAGGGAGACCAGAGGTGGGATTTTAAACAGGAGAGCGGTTTTGCCCTTTGAGGTATCCGTCTAGGCCCAAGATACCTGTGGGTGGAGAATGGTGTATGGGGGAGCTCTGCGGGGAGGCCAGGGACTGTAGAGGTGGCCTAGGTGAGAGATGGAGGCTGGGAGTCAGGTGGGAGTAGAGGGGAGGGGTGGGGAGGGGGAGGAGGGACATTTGAGGCATGACATCTGGAGGAGCTACAGGCTTCTGGCTTGGGTCTCTGGGTGAGTGGTGGTGCTGTCCCAGAGCTGGAAAAGCCACCCAGGGCAGGAGTGACAGGTCTGGGAGAGGAAGGGGGCCATTTGGCTTTGGATGTGTTGAGTTTGAGATGAGATCAAAAAGGGGCAGCCCAGGGGTGCTTAGGTGGCTCAGTCTGTTGGGCGTATGACTCTTGGTTTCAGCTCAGGTCATGATCTCAGGGTCCTGAGATCAAGCCCAGCGTCAGGCTCTGTGCTCAGCAGGGAGTCTGCTTGAGATTCTCTCTCTCCCTCTCCCCCTTGCCCCACTCTCTCTCTCTCTCTCAAATAAATAAATAAAATGTTTTTAAAAAGTGGGGGGCAGCCCAGACAGAAGAACTGAAGCCAGGGAGAGACATTCCATTGAGAGGGTGGCTGGCATCCCTACAGGCCTGACCAGCGACCTGGGGTCCAGCAATTCACATGCAGTTCAGGGCTGGCCTTGATTTATTCAGTGAACACTTTGTGAGTTTCTACTGTGTGCCAGGCACTGTTCCAGGCACCTGGATTCTGTGGGAAACACAAGTCCCTGCTCTCATAAAACTCACATTCCGGTGGGTAGAGATGTGAGTGGACATGGTCAATGAACGTGTAAAAAATAATATAAGACAACACAACACAATGTAAAATAGCATAGCATAACATGATGATACAGCAAATGTAATATAGCAAGGTAGAGAGTGCTATGAAACAAAGTGGGAGCAGGAGAGTAAGTGGAGCTTGGGCACAGGCCCTCCTCTAGCTGGTGGAAGCCTCCCTGAGGAGCTGGTTTTAAGCCAAAGGCTGGGATGTAGAGAAGGAGGCAGCCCAGCAGCCGCAGGCGCGGGAAGGAGCTGGGGTGAGCAGGCATTCCTCGGGACTGACCATTGGCCGGTGGGGAGGCGGCATGGGAGACACTGTTGCAGGGGTGGGCAAGCCAGGCCAGTAGGGCCCTGGGGGCCACTATAAGAGGTGTAGGCTAAAACAGGGGCCTGATGGGAGCCGGCTGAGGGCCGTTGAGGGAACAGGAAGGTCACTCGGTCTTGGGCTTTCTGCACTGCCCCGTGGGGCATCGCTGATGGATGGGGGGGTGGGGCATCGGGGCCGCTGTGGTCATGCCCCGTGCCACATGACGAGCTGAGTGAGGGCAAGCTCAGCTGAGGGGACATGTCAAGGCCATAGCCCATTTCAAGCCAGATTACCATCCCTGGGCCACGCATAAGGATAGCAGCTCCTGCTTCCTGGGCATCTGCTGCTTCAGGCTCTGGGCCTGGCCTGTCGGACTTCAAAGCCTGGAGTATGTGTCCTAATTGGGGGGTGTGTTTGGCTGTTCTCACAGAGACTCAAAATAACAGTGATTTACACAGGATAAAAATGATGTCTCCCACATCACATATCTTGCATAACCGTCTAGGGCTGGAGTGGCGGGCTTCACAGCGTCAGGGCCCCAGCTCCTTCTGCTCTGTAGCTCCACATTCTCCAGGATGTTGTGCTGCCTTGTCTGCATGCCCCAGGCTGGTTCTTCACCTTCTGCTCGCTCCCGTTGGCAGAAGGGTTGCCAGGGGCTGGGGAGCCAGACCTGGAAGTTGCCCTCATATCCCACTGAGCAGAACAGGGTCACTTGGCTGCACCTGACTGCAAGGGAGGCTGGGAACGGAAGGCTCTATGATGGGTGGCCATGTGCACCCACGGGAAGAGCGTATGTTCGGCCTCAGCTGGCCTTCTCCGTGAGAGTATGCAGGCCAGGCTGGGGTTTGATGTGGAGTGATGCCACCTGGCACCGAGTTCTGGGGTGAGGGCACCTGGGCCTGAGGTGAGCTTTACCATGAACCTGTCATGGCACCTGGGACAAGTCACTTGTCTTTTCCGAGCCTCGATTTCTCATCTGTGAATGGGTTTATCCACACTTATATCAGAAAGCGGTGAGGAATAAATGAGGTCGTGCACAGGACAGAAACTCCATGTCAGCCGGCACGCAGTAGGTACGCATCTCTGTTTCCTCTGGTCCTTTCCTGCAAGGGCTGTTTTAAATCAGTATTGGCACTGGTTCTGGATCACACTGCACAGGCATCCCAGCTCCAACACTTTGTAGCTACACCACCTTGAGCAAGTCCAGTGTCAACCTTGGCCTCAGCCCCCGTAAAATGGGATAACAGTTCCTACTTCATAGGGTCATTGTGAGGATTGAGAGAAAGGTGGGTCACGTGCTAGGCCAGTGCCTGGTGTATTGTTAGTGTTTGTTAAATGGTAACTTGTCCTTTTATGAAATATTAAACTGTGGAATGCCGAAAACATTTCAGAAATGCATTCGTTCAGAAGCAAAGATCAGATTATTTATTTTGTCCTCATGGGATGGAACAGCTCCTCAGCGGGCAGGGCTACGGGATGAAACCCTCCCCGCGCAGCTCCGTTCTCTCGAAGATGCCAGTGTAAGGCACTGTGGGGCCGAGACTCCCTCCCCATCGTGGTAACTTGTAGAGTGGGCAACATGCCCACTCAGCCTGTAATGAGATGGGAGCCCTGCCCTGCCCCTCCTCCCTGCTGCCTTCTCTGTGTGTCAGTCTGAGCTGGATGAAGGGGTGTCAGCTCCTCAGGGCATGGGAAGACCATTCAGACAGACATAAAATTGATGCTGACCAAATCCATAAAGAGTGCAAGGAGACTACACAGGCATTTCCTTTTTTTTTTTTTTTTTTGCACCTGCAATTTCGTGTATGTTTACTGGGCACTGCCACTAACTAGCTTTGCTTGGGAAGTCACCTCCCTTATTTGTGCTGTCAGCTTATTTGCAGTTATATTTAGGATTGAAAAAAAAAATCAACCAATGAATGCTTTTTTTTTTTTTGAGTGTTAGGAATATTTAGAGAAACATTTTTACAAACTATGAAGCAACCTAGAACAGTTCATAAAATTTCCCTTTTTGCTGGGGCGCCTGGGTGGCTTAGTTATTGGGCATCTGCCTTTGGCTCAGGTTGTGGTCCCAGAGTCCTGGGATCGAGCCATGCATTGGACTCTCTGCTCTGCAGGAAGCCTGCTTCTGCCTCTCCCACTCCCCCCGCTTGTGTTCCCTCTCTTGCTGTCTCTCTCTCTCTGTGTCAAATAAATAAATAAAAACTCTTTTAAAAAAATTTCCCTTTTGCTGATGATTGAGGACTTTCAGACAAAGCCCACATCAACATGGGTAGATCCTCTTATTTTTATTTTGCCTGATGGGTTCCCACCCACCTCCACGTGACCCACGGAGGGGTATGAACCAGGGCCTCCAGTCCCGGTATGTGTGTGGAGTCACAAGTCCTGGGGCCAGCCAGGGCACAACCTTTCAACTTTTAAAACCTCATTTCCTCTTCTGCCAAATGGGATGAGCACGTGCTCCTGACAAATTTTGGATTTGTTTCACAAGGGTGAGAGATTATACAAGAAAGCTCTGGGAGGCAGTGTTAATTAAGCCTGTGGATTCAAGCCAGGGGCACCGGGTTAAAATCCTGGCTCCTTAGCTCACTTGTTCTGAGACCTTGACACATTACTTAGCCTCCCTGGCCTCAGTGTTCTCATCTATAAATGGGGATTGTTGTAGTGCCTACCTCATGGGAAAGTTATAAGACTCACGTGACTTAGAGATAAATCCCCTAGACAGTAATTAGCACAGGAGGCCCTCTGGTGTGAGCTGCCATTATTACTATTACCGTGTCCAGTGAAATGTGCTCCTGAGAAAATTTATGTTAACATAAATATAAATAAAATTTGTTAACATAATTCCACATAAATTAAAATTTTATAACATTACATAATTAACATAAATCGAGTTTATATGAAGCCAATTTTTCTGAAAAATTGTGGTTGAGCAATTTTTGTGTTCTTCATTTTTAAATGTTCACAAGTCAAGATGTGATGTAGTTTTGAGGGGGTAACAGCTTTGTTGAGATACATCCACATACCATATGCACCCATTTCAAACATACAATTCAGTGTGCATGTGTTGTGAAGGGGAGCATTCCGGGGTTCTGGAATTCCTCCGCCCCAGCCTCCCCTGGCCTTCCTGCGCTTCCAGCCTCGGTTCTGGGTGAGGTGAGGACATCCCAGGTGCAGAGCAAAGGAGGCTTCTGTCTATTCAGTTTTCTTCTTGGGGATAGCGAGGCCCCAGAAGGACATGGCTCGGGATGTGTGGCGGTGACCCTGCTTGCCTTGCTTGCCTCCCCAGAACACCTGAAGGAGCGCTTGGCTGATGAGCTGTCTGGGCTGCCCAAGGTGCGTCTGATCCGCGCCAACAAGAGGGAAGGCCTGGTGCGAGCCCGGCTTCTGGGCGCTTCCGCGGCAAAAGGTGAAGTGCTGACCTTCCTGGACTGCCACTGTGAGTGCCACGAGGGGTGGCTCGAGCCACTGCTGCAGAGGTGAGCATGCAGCCGGGGGCCCCACATGGTGCAGAAGCAGAAATGTCTTACCTGGGCATAGGGAGCTGCTGGGCGCCTGGGTTCAGATGCTCCTTGGGCAGTCCTCTGTCACTGGGCATGGTAACAGTCCATGCCCCATAGGGCTGCAGAGGCCATTCAGTGAACTAAGACACATACAGTCCTTAGAACATGCTAGCATGTGGGAGGCCCTATGAGTGTTTGCTTTTATTCCTACTTATTTTATGTGTTTACTGTGGAACACCTTAGAAAGTATGATCAACCAAGAAAAAAAATATCAATCATAATAGAATCACACTGCTAAAGAATATATATTTTGGCGTATTTCCTTCAAGCAAGGCTGTCTTATCCATTATACCCAGTGCCTACAATGCTTAGGACCCATGAGCCTTTAACATACCCACAAAAATGTTTTTGCAGTAATTGTTTCTTTTCAATCAGAAGGAAAAAAATGAATATCAATAATGACTGTATAGTAATGAATTTAGCCTGGATGGTGTTTGTCCCTATACCAACATAGTCGTAAAATATAGTTTTTAATATATGTATTTTTTATGGAGCCATGAAAAGTCATAATACAGCCCTGTCTTCAAGGGTATGTCTCCTGCTGTCCCACAGTGTCTTACCTTGACCCTCCCAACCTGTCTGCCCTCTAAAACTGCAGTCGCCGGGCCTTTTGTTCTCTTCCCTCTTTTTCTCCTTACTCTCCTGATTCGGCATCATAGTGGTCAGGAGCTGGGCTGGCCAACTCAGAGTTCTTCTGGGTGGGGGAGGAGCGGCCAAGGTGGGGGGTCTGCCTCTGGTCCCTCCCTGTGGAGCTGGGGAAGGGTTGGAGGACCAGAATCTCTGCAGTTGGCAAACTGCTTTTCCGTGGCCTCTGGCGCTTTGGTTGCCAGAGTGTGCCTGGAAGAACTGGGGACCCACTGGCCTCCCTTCCTGTGTGAGACCAGGCTGTCCCCTGTTCTGCCACTTCTGCTGTCCTCGGTCCTGTCCCCTGTGGGTGCCCCAGCTGCCTCTTTCTCCTCCTGCTGAGCTTCACTAGCAGCAAGAACCCAGGGTTCCCCAAGCCTGTGATGGAGTCTGAGGTTACTTAGAATATGGTGACAGCTAAGAGTTCCCCCTGGAACCTGGACCAGTGGGTTTGCCCTTCGCCCCCTCCCCATGTGCACACAGATGACTGCCTTTAGGCCGGTCTAAAGGCAGCCGATGCGCTAACGCTGCCCAGAATTCCGCTCTAGCCCATCCCCTGAGGGCAGCGAGGCAGTCCTGTCCACAGACAAGTTCCTTGTTCCGTATCTCCAGACAAATGCACCCCAATCTGGGGAATTGGTAAAACATACCAACTCCTGTTCTCACGGCAGACTCTTTGGACCTGAAGCTCTGGGGGTGGGCCTGGGCTTCTGGATGTTTCTAGAGCTCCCCAGGGACCTCGGTGGGCACCAGAGTTGGCACACACTGGTCCCTTAGACGGTCCAACAGGAACAGTAACCCCATTCCTCCAGGGGCTTTTGGATATAGAAGATGTTCTTTGGCTCTCAAGTCAGGTGAGTCGTACTCCTGGCGTTTTTCTAAGCTGGGGACTAGGGATGCCGGACAGCCCACAGTGCGCAACTCAGCCCCGCACAACAAAGAATGGTTTGCCCCAGATGCCAGTAGCATGCCTGCCCCCCCGCCCCCCCCCCCCCGCCCCGCTGTGGGGCGCACTGCTACTGGGCCTGCTCGTTGTGTGACCGTGCTCCAGGGGCCTTTACGCCAAGGCTGGCTCCCCCTAGTTCTCCTTTTCCTATAAAAATTAGGCTCCCCATGGTTCTAACCAGCTTGATTCCAAGTCACAAGTTCTTGTCTCTGCCAGGGGCTAAGCAGCTTCTTTGAACCTGCTCAGCGGGTCTGCCATTGGTCCCCTCAAACCCTTTAAGAGCACCCTCAGTTTATTTAAAGAATTGGGTGTTGATAGGTACCTGGTCTGCATGTCCCTCACTTTAGAGAATTCCCAGGTTTTATTCATGCAATCTATCCCGAACAGTGCAATTTCACCTAATAGTGTAATTCTTACCTAAGTGTGATATTCACAACACCCCCTGTGGTATTCTGGTATTATTCTAAAGACACAGCTCAAGTCTGCTTGATCTCTGTTTCTTCACACCATTGCTCTGTGTGACTTAGGATTTTTAGGTCTCAAATCCCAGAGAAAAGCCCCCGAAATGTAACCCAGAGAAATCCAGTGTTCACACACAGCCTAGTCCCGGTTCATCTTTCCTGGTATGCCGTCAAATGCAAAATACCGACACGACATGGCAGCGTGCTGAAGGATGCTTGAATCTGCAGCGGTGACTGTGGAGAGCAGCTGAAGCAGACACGCAGGCTGATATCTACGGCGGGAAGGCACGGGGTTTTTCAATGTAATACCATATAACATTGCACAATAACAAGAATTAAAAGAATAACAATAGTTCCAGGTTCTCTGTCAACCATCTTTTACAAACATTCCCTCAGGGAGTCCTCACGTTAACCCTCTGAGTAGGTATCAATGCGCCCGTGATTAGGCTCTGAGAGGTTAGGTGACTTGGCTAACGTCACACAGCAAATAAGGGGCAGGATTCGAATTTTTATTCGAGCTCCAAAGCTGATCCTCTGGTCTGGGTGCATCTCTTTTGAAGGGGGATAATTATTTCTTGACACGAAGAGGTTTCATTGCGATTACAGAAGAAACCTCTTGCCATCTTTAGAAACTGAAAATCTGTTTTCTGTTTTAAAAGTGACCTTTGATTTTCACATGTCCCGACTTTCATGGAGGGATTCAAGTTTATGCAGAATAGTCATAGATGGAATCAGAACATGAAAGCTGTGGGACCTTCCATCTTCAGGCCAGAAGCCTTCCTTCCTCAGCTTCCCCCATCACCTGAGCATTCCTTCTGATGAGCACCGGCCAGGGCCTGACATGGCTGCAGACACCTGCAAGAGAAGGCACAGGCCTTCTCACACAGGCTAGGAAGGAGGAGGAGAGTTCATCCCCAAGTTCCCTTCCAGTCCCCCAGCCACCTCTCTGCACGGAGAGGCACACAGGGCATCCTGGTGTTCGCAGGATCCACGAAGAGGAGTCGGCAGTGGTGTGCCCTGTGATCGATGTGATCGACTGGAACACGTTTGAGTACCTGGGCAACTCCGGGGAGCCTCAGATCGGTGGCTTTGACTGGAGGCTGGTGTTCACTTGGCACATGGTCCCCGAGAGGGAGAGGATGCGGATGCAGTCCCCCATTGATGTCATCAGGTGAGGGGTGACTTCCAGGTGCTCACTCTTGGAGCGTGCCTCGTCGCATCTGGCATCAGGGAGTCAGCCCTTGGAGGCTGGTTGGCTGTTGCTCCCTTGTTTTCTCCAGAGCATTTGCTTACTTTTATTAAAAATCTTTCCTACACACATGAATTTTATATTGGTATGTTTTATTGATTTGGTTATTTAAAAAACTGGTAAAATGTGCATAACAAAATTTTCCACTTGCACCTTTTTTGAGTGTTCAGTTCAGTGGCATCAAGCACATTTACAATATTGTATAACCATCACCTCTACATACTTCTAGAACATTTTCATCATCCTATCCAGAAACTCTATACCCATCAAGCAATGACTCCCCTTTCTCTCCTTCTCCAACCCCTGGTGACTACTATTCTACTTTCTGTCTCTACGGATTTCCCTAGTCTAGATTGCTCATTTAAGTGGGATCACACAATACTTATCCTTTTGTGTCTAGCTTCTTTTACTTAACATAATGTTTTCAAGGTTCTTCCAGAAGCCCATTCCTTTCTTTTTTTTTTTTAAGATTTTATTTATTTATTTGACAGAGAGAGACAGCTAGAGAGGGAACACAAGCAGGGAGAATGGGAGAGGGAGAAGCAGGCTTCCCGCTGAGCAGGGAGCCCGATGCGGGGCTCGATCCCAGGACCCTGGGATCATGACCTGAGCTGAAGGCAGACGCTTAACGACTGAGCCACCCAGGCGCCCCAAGCCCATTCCTTTTTATGGCTGAATAATATTCCACTGTATATACACCCATGTTTGTTTATCCATTCACCTACTGATGGACACTTGGGTTGTTTCTACCTTTTTTTTTTTTTAAGATTTTTATTTATTTATTTGACAGAGAGAGCGGTCACAAGTAGGCAGACAGGCAGGCAGAGGGAGAGGGAGAAGCAGGCTCCCCACTGAGCAGGGGGCCCGATGGGGGGCTTGATCCCAAGACCCCGGGATCATGACCTGAGTCGAAAGCAGACGCTTAACCACCTGAGCCCCCTAGGTGCCCTGTTTCTACCTTTTGGTTATCGTAAACAGTGCTGTTGTGAATGGGGTACTGTTATCTGTTTGAGTCCCTGTTATCCATTTTGGGGGGTGTATACCTAGGAGTGCAATTGGGTGAGTCCTATGGTAATTTAAAGCTTAACATTTTGAGGACATGCTGTCAGGCCCTTTTTCAACTGGGTTATAGGTGGGCCTGGGGCTGAACCAGTCACCTTTGGCCAGTCAGTGAGTGAGCCTGGGTCTGAGAAGAGTGGGCTCAAAGGGGGCTCCGTTGCTCTCATTCTTCGAGGTGTTGAAGTAATAGTATGGCTTCTTCCTCTCCTTCCAAGTTCAGGACCAGATGGGAGGCAGATACAAGAATCAGGCAGATGGAGGTCAAACATCAGCTTTATTACTGGTGTACCAAGCTGGAAATGTTGTCTTAGATCTGCACCCATGTTCGGCAGGTGGGCTTCTGGATCTTCCACCTGAGCTCTGACCCTGAGATGACTCACTTCTGGCCGGAGGGAAATGCCTGTGGGGACAGTGTTGAGAGATGGGGGAAGAGAGACGAATGGGGCCAAGTCACGTCCAGCCTGGAAGGTCAAGGACAGGGCTTTGGACTTTACCTGGAGAAGGTGGAAGCCACCGAAGGGATTTGAGCTGGAAATGACCATTGCCTGTTGCATTCTTTAAAGGTTGCTGGATGCCACATGGTGAGGGGCCTGCAGGGGGTGGGGCAGGGGGCAGGGACATCGTTAGGAGGCATCGTAGTCTTCTAGGCAGGAAGGATGGTGCAGAAGATGGAGGGAATGGAGGACCCCAGAGATGTTGCAGTGGAAGAATTGAGGGAGGCTGAAGGAGAATGAGGAAGGGAGAGGTTGGGTGGTGCCCAGGCTTCTGTAGGAGCCCTGAGGGACATCCTACCCAACGTTTCACGGATTTTTGTAAACTGAGGCTCAGAGTAGGAAGGATCCTATCTGGGGTCACATATGCAGCTTGGGATGCTTACATGAACTCCCATGCCCCCACCCCATGTGTACACGTAAACTCAGGGATGTCGTGGCCAACTCCCCTTCCCTTCCTATAATATCCCTGGGCCTCAGTTTCATCACCTATGAAATAGGTACAAGCATATCCACCCTGCCTACTTAGACTTTTAGGAAGAACACACATGGAAGTGCTTTGTAGTCTAGAGCCTTCCCTTCCGCAAGGAATCTTGCTGCCCTTTTCTTGTTGGCCCCGAGCTTAGAGCGCAGGGAAAGCCAATACTTTCTCAAGGGCCAGAAGTGCTGCTTTGTAGTCTAGAGCCTTCCCTTCCGTAAGGAATCTTGCTGCCCTTTTCTCGTTGGCCCTGAGCTTAGAGCGCAGGGAAAGCCAATACTTTGTCAAGGGCCAGAAGTGCTGCTGTAACATCTGTAGACAGTTAGGCTCTTAATGAAGTATAGGTCTCCATTTCCGAATGCATCCTTTTGCATCTGCATCTCCTGGTGTGTTGACCCCACAGCTTTCTGCTGTGGTAGGACAGAGGCCTTGGGCCCTTTCTGGAACCGGTACTGGTTCTAGAGGAGCCTGGTGAGGAGAACATCAGGCCGGCTGAAGAAGCAGGCCAATGCTAGCCGTCTGGGTCCTGCAGGGGAGGCCACTCCTGCAGGAGAGGAATGGGCCCTGGGGGAGCTTTAAGATGATGGACTTGCCTTTCATGGTCTTCTATAGCCCTGAGGGCATCCGTGCTTGCCCGCCCTGTGACTGCACGGCCAAGGCCACCGCAGCCCGGTGCTAGCCATCCTCTTGGGGAGCACATCTCTGTCCTTGGCTTTCATTGTTGTCTGTGCTTCTAGAAGGACAAGGTCTTCTCTCACCCTCAGGCCTTTGCTCATGCTGGTGTCTTCCTGGAAAACCACCCCATTCCTCTTCTCTGCCAGCTCCCCTGTGTTCTTCAGTCTGAGCCCTACCCCCCGCCCCAGGTCTCTTCCTGGGTGCCCCCGGGGCTCTGGCTTGACCTGAGTGCTCTCACACACAGTGCTGGTTGAGGTGTCCGTGAGCTTCCCCAGGGCAGGGACTATGGGACACATGTATGTATGCCTTCAGGCCCAGCCTAGTGCCTGGCATGGAGTGTGAACTCAGGATGTGCCTAGAGACGGATGGGCAGGAGTTCAACCGTGCTGGCTTCCTGCCACTCACATTACAATACAGTTCTCACACTTTTCTAGGTCTCCAACAATGGCTGGAGGGCTGTTTGCTGTGAGTAAGAAATATTTTGAATATCTGGGGTCTTATGATACAGGAATGGAAGTTTGGGGCGGAGAAAACCTCGAATTCTCCTTTAGGGTAAGTATTCCAGTCTTCTCTTCAGACTCATTCTAACCTGTTCTCTCTCTTTCTCTCCCGTGAGAAATGATGGGATTTTCCAGGAGACCCTGGTGGACTTTTCCTCCATGTTGGCAGATTTTATCTAACAGTACTGAAAGATGTTAGTAGTGGTACACACATCCTAGAGACATGCTTGTCTTCTTGTTTGAACCTTTAAAAAAAATGTACTTTTCATAGATTTGGGGCAGGGAAGGGCCTTTCAAGTTACCTAGTTCTTTTCTCTCACTACAACAGGGAGGAGCTGGGGCCTGGACAGGGGAGGTGACTGGGTCAGGGTCACCCAAATTGTGAGTGGCAGACCCTGGGCTCAAACACAGGCCCCTGCGTCCCAATTCCATCTTTTGGAGCCTTGATCTGCTTAATTCCTCATGAAGTACCCTGTTTGGTACAGTGACTTTCCAGCTTTGCCACATATAAGAATTGTTAGGGAGACTTGCTAAAAAAGGGCAGATTCAGGTACAGTCTCCACAAAGTCAGGTTTGATGGATTGTCAGTAGGGACCAGGAATCTGGTTTTTGGAACAAGCCCACCTACTGATTCTGCTGCGTATGACCCACAGATGCCCCTTGGAGAGACCTCCAGCATTTCATTGGGGTTTCCAATTCACCAAATCCTGCATTTTGAAGTATCAAAAAGTTATGTCAATGTCTATACTTTTTAATAGAAAATTTTAAATTTCAATAATGTTTTATATGGTTTCCTGCTTAGAAAGAATTCATAAGAATTGGCCCTCCACTGAAGACTCACACCCCCCATTCTAAGTACCCTGGTCACACATCCTGGGGACAATGGGGTGTTTCCAGCCATTTGCCCCCGCATGAAATGGTCTCAGACAGCTCAGCCTGTTGAGGTTTAGGGTGTGCTTTTAATGGTCTTTCTGCCTCTTCCCTAGGTGTCAGGCTGCTCTGCCTGCCTCTAGAAGCTCTTCCTTTCCCCCTTCCAAACCTCTCTTCTTACTTGCCGCTTTCCTATCTTCTGTGGCTAGGAGACCAGGTAAAGAGCCTGTGTTTTACGTGATGAGTAAATGGGCTCTGGTGAGGTCAGCTATGGGTACTCCTGTGGGTCAAGTGCATGAACTTTAGTGCATGGACTTTGAGGTCTCACTTCCGATGGCTTATTCATTTTGGGGGCTGTGTTCTTGCTCTTCGACTGCATTCTGTGTTCTGCGTGTGCTGGGGAGGTGACCTCCTGTCCCCTGGGGAGCGAGGCCCTGGCAGCATTCATTGTGACGTCTGTGTGCCCAGCCTCCTGGCTGTGGGCATTGTGAACCAGCAGCCCGCCCCCCACTCACCCACCAGCCTCCTCCCTGCTCTGTGCACAGATCTGGCAGTGCGGCGGGACCCTGGAGACACATCCCTGCTCTCACGTTGGCCACGTTTTCCCCAAGCAAGCTCCCTACTCCCGCAACAAGGCTCTGGCCAACAGCGTCCGAGCCGCCGAAGTGTGGATGGATGAATATAAAGAGCTCTACTACCATCGCAACCCGCATGCCCGCTTGGTGAGTTCCCTGGCCCGCCCGCACCCCGGCTGGCCTCCGCACCCTAGCAGACCTGGCTCCAGAAATAGAGAATAGATCGGGGCACCCCTGATACCAGCATGGGAAACCTTTATTCCTCCCCTTATAATAATACCTACAGTTGCTTCTCATTGGTCACAGTACTTACTGTCCGTGCGGTCATGCCCAACCCTGATTTCCAGACTCCTGAACCACTGCTCCTGAGGGTCAACAGGGCTAGGTCCCTGCATGCCTCTCGCGGGCTGACATTTTTGCCAACTGATCAATTCATAACTTGGTTTCACATGTATCTCGGTTGGAAGACATTAGGAAGTACCCGTTGTCGATTCTTCACATCGGACGCACGGCCAACAGCACTGTAACGCATGAATGAAGCTCATCTCACCCACGTATTTTCTCCGTCAGGCCCAGCGCAGCCTTCTTGCACCTAGGAACGCTACCCAGCCCTTCAGCACCGTGCTCGGGGGGCTTTTGACTAGTGAAATCACCAATACAGAGCAGCAAAACCTGGAAAATGTGGCACGTGGCGGACCCGGAACAGGACACTTGTTTGTTTTATTTTAAGATTTTTTTTTTTTTAATTTTTTCCTTTTGACAGAGATAGAGAGAGCATGAGCTGGGGAGGGGGGAGAGGGAGAGGGAGAAGCAGGCTCCCCACTGAGCCAGGAACCTGATGTGGGGCTCGATCCCAGGACCCCAGGATCATGACCTGAGCCAAAGGCAGATGCTTAACCATCTGAGCCACCCAGGCGCCCCAACAGGACACTTGTTGACAGTATGGGACTGAGATGTGACCTCAGCTAGGAGCGTCCCATGGGACTGTGATTTTCGGCCGCTCTGCGCATGTTTGCGAACGACGGTGAAGGTGTCGAACCACAAGTACTGACACTAGGGCTACAAATAAACTTCAGCAAGCAGGTCCATGGCTTCTGCACTGGCCAGCTCTGCAGGCCCCGGGACAGGGTGTCCACCGGCATCTGCATAACTAAGAGGGTCGCTTGGCAAGACGAGGTGTGCTCTAAAACCTCTCAGTTCTGGCCACTTGATGAAAATCTCTTCTTCTGAATCCTTAGCAGCCCTTCAAGATAGCTACGAGATTCTCATTTTTTAGATGACAGAACTGAAGCTCAGAGAGCTTGCCCAAGTCCTTGTGGATCATGCAGGCAGAGCTGAGCCTGGGGCGTGTGCCCTCCCATGGACCCTTCTCCCTGCTTTGTAGAGCCCTGTGGACCTGCCCCTGACCACCCCCTTGGTCCCTCTCTGCCTCTGGGCTCCAGGTTTGGCTTCCTCTGTCCTGCTCAAGGCTGCAGGGTGGAAACATCCGCTCCTTCCCGTTACCCAGTCTTCCCGAAGCCCCAGTTCCCTCTTCCTGAGGGTTCCCAAAGAATAACGTGTTAGAGGGCCACCACATATGCCTTTTGTCTGGATGCCTGGGACCCAGTGTTAAAATGGGTATTTGGTTGAAGGTGAGGACACCATGACTCACCAAAGAAAGAACCACTGGGAAGTAAGTAAAAAATCTGAAATTTTACTCAGCCATCTTCCTATCATTACCATTTTGCTAAATATTTAGCTTGTCAGATTTTAATACTTTAGCATCATGGTGCTTGGACAGCAATATGTCAGCACTCAGCATCGCCCCTCTGGCCATGCTGAATAGACACTTGCTTTTGCTCAGTTATGTGGAAGTTCTTAATCATCGGTCTGGTCCAGAAAACTAACCTTCTGCAAGTATTTATCATCGTGGCACTTTGCACTCACCACTCTAAGGATATATTTCAACCTCAGTGTGTTGAGCACGTAAGGCCTTTGAGCATGATTACATCGAGGATGCTTAACCTGCGTTTGAAAGTGGGTGCTCAGGTATCAGCAGCAGTTCAGCACGTCATGGTGTGCGTACGGACGGACGTTCGCTGATCTGTGATCACGCACTCACCAATGCACGGGCCTGGGGTCCAGCGCGGCCCCAGGACTTGGCAGCTCCCTCACTTCATGACCAGGCGCTCTGTGTCCTTCCCTTGTACAGCTGGCCACACGTCCCTGTAGCGAGGGCCCCCGAGAGGGCAGATGTTTGTGTAACAGTCTCTCCTGCCAGGGTGCTGTAGCCGTGTCCGAGGCCGTGCAGGGCCCAGCATACAGTAGGTGCTCAATAAATGCTGTTGAGGAAGGGAACATCCGAGGAGATGGGGCTTTGACAGGAAGTTCGTAACCCGCAGGGACTCACTGTTTTTGCTGTTTTCTCAGGAACCCTTTGGGGATGTGACCGAGAGGAAGCAGCTCCGTGCAAAGCTCCAGTGTAAGGACTTCAGGTGGTTCTTGGAGAACGTGTACCCAGAACTGCATGTGCCTGAAGACAGGCCTGGCTTCTTCGGGATGGTGAGCAAGGCAGGCCTGTGGCAGGCAGGGGGTTCCCTGATCGACAAATCCTGGCCAAGACAGGGCCCTTTTATGGGGACTGCTGGCCTTCCTCTCCCTCCTTCCCCTCCCTGCATTCATGCACTGTCTTTCCCTCTCCCCACACCTGGGCCTCCGGTCCAGAATGTCAGCACTCGAAGCCATCTCCAAACTGGTGAGTGTAAGCCTCCCATTTGTATGGACGAGGAAACTAAGGCTCACTTAGTGCTTCCATGTCCAGTGTCACATTACTTCAAGCTTCAATGGTTGGACCAGTTAATGATCCCCAACTCAGGGATTCATAAAGGCAGTAGTGGAGGGAGAAGGGTCACTTCTGTTATTTTAAAGAATCTGAAAGAAATGTTTCTGGGATGAAGTCAACTAAAATGTCCAGTGCCTTTGGCTTTTGGGAGGAATTACACTAACTTAGGGAGGTCTCCTCTGCTGTGTGGTTTGAGCAGAAGTGTCTGTGTTCTATTCTCAAAGTCTGATAAATACAAAGCAGGACGCACTATGGTCAACTAATCTTCATCAAAGTAGGAAAGAATATCCAGTGGGAAAAAGCTATTCTCTTCAACAAATGGTGTTGGGGAAATTGGACAGTCACATGCAGAAGAATGAAACTGGACCATTTCCTTAAACCATACACAAAAATAAACTCAAAATGGATGAAAGATTTAAATGTGAGACAGGAATCCATCAAAATCCTAGGAAACAACAGATGTTGGCAAGGATGTTGAGAAAGGGGAACCCTCCCACACTGTTGGTGGGAATGCAAACTGGTGCAGCCACTCTGGAAAACAGTATGGAGGTTCCTCAAAAAGTTAAAAATAGAACTACCCTATGACCCAGCAGTTGCACTACTAGGTATTTATCCAAAGGGTACAAACATAGTAATTCGAAGGGGCCCGTGCACCCCAGTGTTTATAGCATCAATGTCCACAACAGCCAAACTATGGAAAGAGCCCAGATGTCCATCGACAGATGAATGGCTAAAGATGTGGTGTGTACACACACACACACACACACACACACACACACACACACACACACACACACACACAGGAATATTACTCAGCCATCAAAAAGAATGAAATCTTGCCATTTGCAATGACGTGGTTGGAACTAGAGGATATTAGGCTAAGTGAAATAATCAGAGAAAGACAATTATATGATTTCACTCATATGTGGAATTTAAGAAAACACATGAACATAGGGGAAGGGAAGGAAAAATAAAATAAGATGAAAACAGAGAGGGAGGCAAACCATAAGAGATGCTGAACTCTAGGAAACAAACTGAGGGTTGCTGGAGGGGAGGTGGGTTGGGGATGGGGTAACCAGGTGATGGACATTAAAGAGGGCACATGATGTAATGAGCACTGGGTGTTATATACATCTGATGAATCACTAATTTCTACCTCTGAAACTAAAAAAAAAAAAAGAGAGAGAGAGAAAATTGCAAGCACATTGCATGGAATGTAAGTTCTCCACAACCGTGAACTAAATTAGAACCAATTACATCTTTAGTCATCTAAAAAAAAAAAAACAACAACAAGTAAACACCATAAACAACTATCTCCCTAATATGTGTGGTCTCTTGATTGTTTTTAAATCTCTGCCTCTTTTAATGAAGATTTCCCTTACTCACCCAACATATTTGTGCTTCTCAAGAGTATCTGTAACTTTCAGAATTTTCCAACTTTAATATTTATGTGGAATTTACCCTGTGCTAGGCACTGCTCTGGGCATCGGGGGTTTGATGGTGGAAGGACAACCACTGTCCCACCATTAAGAAGTATATTGTCTGCTAGGGAAATGGACATTCAATAAATAATCACACACACAAAATAAGTACAAAGCAGGCCATTAATGCATTAAATTCAATTTTCCTTGTGAAAATGTCCAAGCAGAGGGCATGGTGTAAGGAACCCTGTCCCGAAGAATCTAGAATCATCATGATTTTGCCTCTCTTGCTTTCTGTCTCCTCGGCTCCATCCTCTCTCATTTTTCTTTGCTCAGGCACACCCCACGCATCCTGTCATTTCACTCCTAGTCACTGTCACATGCACGTCTGTACGGACATGATCTTACAGGACCACAGACCACTATCACACCCAGAGGAGCAATCATTTCTTCATATCCTCCACTATCTAGCCCTTATCAGGTTCCCCCGATTTTTCACATCTTTCTTGGGGTAGTTGGCTGGCTCCACCTGGGATCCACACCCGGTCTACCATTGTATTTGGCTGCCATGTCTTTCCTCCCGTGGCTCTTTCAGCTGAGGCAGACCGCTTCCCTTTCTTCCCCCCCTTTTGCTAATACATGGTGAAAAAACAGCATCCGTTGTCCCATAGAGCGTCTCACCCTTGGAGTTACCTCATTGTTTCCCTGTGGTATCTTTTAAACTGTGCCTCTCCCCACAGTTCTTAAACTGGAAATGAGGTCGAAAGGTTTGATTGGAGTGGGACTCGACCTTTTATGGCAGGAGCACCTCACGGGTGTGCCCTGTGTTCCGACTGCGTCATGGCGGGGAGCGCCTAAGCTCTGGTCATCCTGCACTAGTGATGAGGGAGCCTGTCCTGGACCAGCCGCTGTCAGGGGCTGCTTCAACTTTCTCTTTCCTGTTTTTGGTGGCCGTTGATAACCATTGCCTAGACTCGTATTTCTTTTTTTTCTTTTTAAATATGAAAGGCTTCACAAATTTGCATGTCAGCCTTGTGCAGGGGCCACACTGATCTTCTCCATACCGTTCCAATTTTCGCATATGCTGCCGAAGCGGGCCCTAGACCCGTATTTCAAATGGCATTGCCAAACGGTGCTTTTTCTAGTCCTTTCATTTCTTCTGTAAAGAATGTTCCCTTGTTAACCAGGACAGTTTGATGTCTATGAAATTTAGGGTTCATTCAGAAAAGGCATAACACATTTTTAAGTCTTTCTCTTTATTTGCCTGTTTTCAGGGTAAGAGTTGGCACTCCACTGTCCTCCAGCTGGGCAGAATGGGTTGTTTTTGTTGTTTGTTGGCTCATTTGCTTCTTGGCTTTTTCTTTGCTTGAGCATCATTGTAAACCAGCGGATTTTTATATGGCCAGTGTGCTTCAATCAATTAACCTGTTGTGTGTGTGTGTGTGTGTGTGTGTGTGTGTGTGTGTGTGTGTGTTTCTTTGATCTGTTCAGATTGCCCATCTTTGGCTAGTGAGAATCTCTTTATTTTGGCTTCTATGGTCTTCAGTCCTTATAGTGGTTTGATCGCCTCCTTGAATCTGGTCACACTCATTTTCTACATCTGCTGCCATGCCTTACAGAAGCCCCGACCCTTTCCGTGGGGAGCTGTGGTCAGAGCCCACAGTCTAGACACCAGTGGTGGTCTTTGTCTCTAGAGCACACTCCACAACAGAAACATAATGCTAGCCACATAAGTAATGGGACATTTTTTAGTAACCGTGTTTTAAAAAAGGAGCAAGTGAAGTTTATATTTTATTTAATTCAATATATCCTCAATATTAGCATTTCAATACGTAGTTGATGTAAAAATTTATTGAGATGCATTACTTACTTTCATACTGCGTCTTGAAATCTGCTGTGTATTTTATGCTTACAGCATATCTCAGTGTGGACTTAGTCCCATTTCAGGTACCCTGTGGCCACACACCGCCAGTGGGTACCACGTGGGAGAGCACACTACAGCTTTTCAGTGGGCAGAGAAAGGCAATGCATATTTTTGAGAAACAAATCGTGAGTTCATACTGATACCTCAAATTCAAATATAATCTGACAGGATTTTTTTCTTCTTTGGTATTATACTTGTATTCCTTTTTCTTTTATTTTTTTGAAGATTTTATTTACTTATTTGACAGAGAAAGAGAGAGAGTGCACACAAGCAGGGGGAGCAGCAGAGGGAGAGGGAGAAGCAGGCTCCCCACTGAGCAGGGAGCCCGATGCGGGGCTCGATCCCAGGACCCTGGGATCACGACCCGAGCCAAAGGCAGACACTTAACCAACTGAGCCACCCAGGTGCTCCGATACTTGTATTTCTTTTTTCTTACACTGAAAATCTTAGTTTCAAAAAATATTCACATATTATTTGCTTTATCTTAAACTATATTTAAAGTAGTTTCAAAATAATAACACACCATTACCACTGACAGTGTGATACTGAATGAGGTTTAAGATTTCTTTGCAGATCTATTTGTTTATAGAATGTAGTTCACTAAGAAAATGTAATCAAATATGGGATAGTTAAAAAAACATGGAATGTTATAAAGTCATTTAATATTTTTTCTGTGTCTCACCAACTTGATACAGCTAGCTTGGTTAGTTAATCTCAGTTTTAATCTTTAGAGGTTCCCACCTCTCATTTAGTGTTTTTGTAGTTTGTTTCAAATCTTTCTGAACATAGGGAGCTCATTTGAGGTCAAGGTCCTTTGGTGGTCAAGACATGGCTAGATGACATTTGAACCCTTCCAAGTCTAAGATGCTCTGATTATTCTAAATATCTCCTGTTCCCAGATTCATTCACAAAGCAAAGAGACTCTAAGAACACAGAAGTCTGTGCTCTATGAGCTGGTGGATTGTGGAAACTTCTTTCTATATAGCTGAGTCTTATCTTCAGAAACAGACTAGTCAAGGTTGGACAAGGGCCAGGACAGGAGTGGGGTTCACAAGGAGTTCATTGAGGGGTCTTTGAACTCTCCAGAAAGGGATTTGGAAAGGTATGTGTCTTTCCCTAGAGGCTCCTGAAAGGGAAGAGGGAGCATGTTTTTTTGCTCTTAGAATGTTTGAAGGGTTTTAGATCTAAAAGACACCTTAGAGATGACATTAGATTAGACAGCATTGAGTGATGGAGAGAACACTGGACTTGGAGCTGAGGTCCTGGATTCAGACTCAGGTGTCTCTACTTGTGTGACCTTGGGCAAGTCACTGGCTCTGTATTATGCTATTCTTGTAGTCTAGAATGGTGGACTTCTAATCTGTGGACTGGTGAGTCTCTCAATCGGGATATCTTTTTGCAGATGCATACTCGCAGGCGTCCTTGGGACATATGTGAGGCAACATCCCAGCTATGCTTGAACTAGTGCAGCAATAAGGCTTCACTAATGAGAACTGGAGAGATATGAGCTTCCAGGCCATAAAGAATTAAACTGTCTGCAACTCAGATTTGTCATCTTAAAACAGGGGTTATGCTTCTTGCCTATGGTATAGAATGGGAAAGCACTTTCTAAACTCGAAATGTAAGGGGATCTTACCATTAAGTTCAGTTCGTGAGGCAGACACTCTTCTCTGATGGAGTCATTACCCTCACAGCCTTGGGTGGGATCGTATGTTGCGTATAAATCTGGACCAAAATGCCACCTTTATGTTTTGTTTAGCTCCAGAACAAAGGACTGAAAGATTACTGCTTTGATTATAACCCTCCCAGTGAAAACCAAATCGTAGGACACCAGGTCCTTCTATACCTCTGTCACGGAATGGGTCAGAACCAGGTAGGTGCTGCTTCTCTAGCTTAACATTCTTGGGCCAGGGGACAGCAGACAGCAGGAGGCTCTATGCTCAAGGGACTATTGGTATGAATCTCCATTTTTAAAAAATTAAACATTTAATAATAAAGATCAGAGTAAAAAAAAATTAAAAAATAAAACATTTGTGATTTTTTGCATGATCCAGGTAATATATGCTTATTGCAGAACATTTGGAAAATACAAAATAGAAGCAGTAAGTGAATGACAGGTTCCAGCAACCGTCATAAGAATGAAGACATATTTACTTCCCATCTTTTTGTATGCAAGGCCTTTGGATTATTGTTTGAAATCGTTATTATCATAATGTCTATACATTTTCTATCCCGTTATTTCCACTTACTTCATCATACTTTTCTTGTGTTATTAGACATCCTTTGAGACTATCATTCCTAAGGGCCTCTTGATAATCCTTCATGTGGCTATATTACTATTTAGTTATAACTGAGTCCCTGCCTGCCTGTCTTTGCAATTTTAAGTGACTCTGCCACTAACTTCTTGTCAGAAAAAAAAATAAAAAGGAAAAAACAACAGATCTGCATTTCAGATGACTTCCTTAGAATTAATGCTTAAACAGAATTCTGCGTTTTGATGCACAGTGCCATGCAGTGTTTACGGTAATTGCCGGTGGCCTGGGCAGGTCTGTTTGGGTGAAGCGCTGAGCTTCAGGCTGGGCCAGAGAGTGAGTCCTGGAAGGTCTGTGGCCTGGAACAGGACCCCAGCCCAAGCAGGCAGATACACCAGCAGGGCAGGGCCCGTGGAGGACGGAGGAGACAAAGTGCCAGGAGGAGTGGGATTAGAGTTTCTTCCAACCTGCAGTCTCCCCAGGTTCTCGTCCAGCGATCTCCCTCTTTCCACATCAGATAGTAACTGGTGCACGTTGGTTGCTCCGTTTTTAGTTTTTCGAGTACACGTCCCAGAAGGAAATACGCTATAACACCCACCAGCCAGAGGCCTGCATCACTGTGGAGGCAGGAACGGACACGCTCGTCATGCATCTCTGCCAGGAAACTGCCCCAGAGAATCAGAAGTTCATCTTGCAGGAGGTGAGTGAGCTGTCTCCTGCCTTCCACGCTGTTGGTCCGCGGGCTGCCGAGGGGGGAGTAGAAGTAGAGCTCCCCAGCCTAGTCCTCTCGGGTCTCAGGGGTGCAGCCACATGCAGGAGACCCAGGACTTCCCCCAAGGTGCTAGCAGTGTGGTTGGGGTCCCACTTCCAGCATCAGCACCCAGCATCAGTAGCGCTTTGGCTCCCCTCCAGTTGTCCCACCCTCCTTAAACCTGGAGCCACAGTCATGGAAAGAGGAGCTGTTGCAAACACATTTGAAGATGAAATGGGGTTGAAATGATGAAGGATGTGAGGTTAGACCCAGGTATGAGCTGCTCCATGTCTGTAAGCCTCATTTTTCCCAGCTGTAAAATGGGAGCGATCATAGAGGACTAGATGTGTGGCAGAAATTGTCCTTGGAAACCATGAAGCTCTATAGCGATCAGCTGTTACTTGCAGGATAAGAAAATACCAAGAAAACATCCTTCTGAGGGAGTTGGCTCTCCATCAGAATAGTTATTGTGGATTTGAAACTGGATATTATTTCAGGCCTGAAAGGCACTACCCCCCCCCGCCCACACACACACAGCCATAATGGGACTTGTGAATCTGTCAGATCCTTTGACTCACAAAAAAGCACATGAGGGAATAAATCCAAAGAAAATAATTCACAAGAAAAAATTAGTTCTCTTTTATCTCCATAGGAAGCTTTCATTCCCAGCCTGGCTCCAGGGATGGAAAGATTGGTCTCTGTTGCTTATAAATGGGTTAATTCTAAGTATGATTAGAAGCTGCAGTCCATTTTCCTGTAGACGATATTATGATTAGCTATGAAATCTGCAGGCTACCAGGACAAGCCTTGCACTTGTTGCTATCCATCTGAAATATAAAAAATAAGAGGGAAGACACCCGCAGTCTGTGGTTCTCTGCAGCGCCCGCCCCCATCTCCTTCTCTTCTTTCTTCTAACTGGAAGCTGTTAGTAAGCCCTCGAGGAAGAGTCATGCAAGCTAGAAATCATAAAATTGGTTTGAAATGTCATTAAAATTTTATCTTAAATTTCAGTGACCATTTAAGGAACAGTAAGTTTCCTTAGCAGGGTGGGAGAAAGGAGGCTGTATTTAATCATTTTTCTTTCTTGGTACTCTGAGGGCAACTGGGGAGCTCTCTTAAGGGTTTTAAAGGTTAATATTTTTGAGATTCTTCTGCATATAATTCTATTTCCAAAGTTTCTCTTTCCCTAGAACAGGTATGTCACTCGTTCTGCCCATTTGCTCCTCAGCCACGATGAAGTTCCCTGGGGGTGTACAGCTTATGACAGAGACAGGTGGAGGGGGAAAAAAACTCCAGGACTGGGGGAGAGGCTTTCTGAGTTAACCCAGCAACAGTTGAGAAAAAGAAGAGAAGGCGTTAAAGAGGACCATGATCTTTGGGGTTGGGGAAATGGGCACGGTCCCACAGAATCCGTGGCCTCGCTGGTGACTTCCCCTCACCCAGCTGTTCTCTGGTCGACCTGGGACTACAGCCAAGTTTCCTGAGTCTGCATTTAAAAACCTAAAAGAAAGAGACCACCAGGGATGTAATTAGTTGACCTGAGGGAAGTGAAAGAGGATAATAAGGGATCTTTGATCCTGATTTCCCTGAACGGAAAGAAGAGCAGTAGGGAGACGTGGAGTCTGACAGATCCCCAGAGTGGCCAGCAGGTGGCACCACCGGCCCTGACAGTGGAGTTGGGGACCCTGGAGCTGAGCTTCCGGCGACTGGGGAGCCTACCACACCTGCACACGCCTGGCCCTCCCTATGTACGTGTGGTCCCGAGTCACCTTAGTACAGAGCAGATACTTAGCTCTCACTAAATGCTTCTGCAGTGATAAAAATCACCTGAGCTCTTAAGAACACATTGTAAGGAAAAAGATATTTTCTGGGGAATTATTTGCATTTCTCTTAAATATCCACAGTTATTATCTCTTGTAGGATGGTTTGTTATTTCACGCACAGTCCAATAAATGCATTCAGGCTGAGAGGAAGGCGTTCAGTAGTGACAGTTTTGTACCCCTCTTGCGGGACTGCACCGACTCCGAACATCAGAAATGGTTCTTCAAGGAACACATGTGATAAAGCGTCGTGGTACAAGGAGCTCATGGAAGGAGTGGGAAGGCCCCTGGACTCTGCCCAAGAGAGACTCAGCAGAGTCCAGTGACAGACCCACCCCAAAGCTGGCTGCTTTCCTTTCATAAGGAAGTCACTTTACAACCTGTGAAAGTGATGTTGGATTTAAGAAGCTTTGTACTGATTTTGAAAACTTCAAAATTGCTCCCAGATACCCTATTTTCAAAGGGTAGTCATAAAATGTTAACTCTTGGTATTCAGAGAATTAAAACCTTAAAATATTTTTCTATCAAGATGTGTCTTCTACTGTCATGCCTTTCAGTTACAATTCCTGGCAAAAAAAAGGTAGATATTCTATTTTTGGTGTCTGCAAGGATTCCCAGGCATTAAGATGTTTGCGTGGGTGGAAATTAGACTCATGTAGCATACTCTACATAAACTGACAACACCTCAAACATTGGGTTAGTTTTTCTCAGTGTAGACAGATGGACACTAGGAACATTGTATTGATTCCTTCACATTGTTGAGATATTCCAGGTTTATTTAAATAAGGAATGCTATTTGGTTATGTGTCATCACCATAGTGAAGACTCCAGCGAACGTCTCTGTTAGCTAAAGAGGACTAACCGAAGCTGAAATCTCAAAGGCACAGCGCGACTTAGCGAGTCACCATCAGCGTCTAGCACACACGGTGACCTCCAGACAGTGCCTCACTGTTTCATGGCTCGGGGCTTTCAGAAATCACCTCTGTGACTTTAAAACACGTTTGTGTCATTTTACATTTTAATTACACATTGGCATCCAGGGGAAATGCACTGTGCTATACGAAACGAGGTTTTCAAATGTGTTCATTAATAGTATTTGGTCCTTACACCTGTGTTCAGTTCTGTGCGGTAGTAGCTGCTGCCGAACTAGCCCAGATCCACTTCTGGGATCTTGTCAACCTGATGACATCACTGTGAACAATTCGAAGAACAATAGGAAGACATTGCAGATCTTTGCTTTTGTAGCCAATCAGATGTGAGCGACGAAGACGCAGGCTCACTTGACTAAAAAGTATCAACCTGTGTGCCCTCAGGCTCTTTTTTAAAACATCCTGCCTTCTCTGGGGGGTCCAGTTTAACAATCACCCAGAACGACTCCAGCTGACCTGGCTAGCATCAATCTGATGCCACTTTGAACTTGGGTTTCTTCTTCTGTAGAATGAGAATAATGAAACCAAGCATGGAAGGGAGTCACGAGAATGAAATAACAGAGCAGATGTGGGCTTAGTTTAGTCCCTGGCATGCAGTATGGGCTAATTCAATTTCTAGTTTCATAAATAACACGTTATAATATGTGAAGCACAATAAGCATCAGTGGGTGTTTATTCAAAAATAAATATTAAGTACTTTAGTTATTTTATCTTTATGGGATTAAATAGCTCATTGGCAGGCAGGGCGATGGTATAAGCCCCTTGCAGCACAGCTCAGTTCTCTCGTAAGTGGTTAAAGTGAGAAATTTTATGTTCTGCATATTTTACCCTTTCTGCGTGTCAGTCTGAGCTGGATGAAGCGGTGTCAGCCCCTCCCAGGGCGTGGGAAGACCATTCAGGCAGGCGTAAAATGGTTGCTGACCAAATCCATAAAGAGTGCAAGGAGGGGCCGCCTGGGTGGCTCAGTCGGTTAAGCATCTGCCTTTGGCCCAGGTCATGATCCCAGGGTCCTCGGATCAAGTCCCACATTGGGCTCCTTGCTCAGCAGGGAGCCTGCTTCTCCCTCTCTCTCCCTCTGTGCTCTCTCTGTCAACTAAATAAAATATTTAAAAAAAAAAAAGTGCAGGGAGGCTACACAGACATTTTTGTGTGCGTTCACTGGGCACCGCCACTAATCAGTTTGGTTTGAGAGTCATCCCTCTTACTCCTGCTATCAACTTACATGTGGTGGTTTTTAGGGTAGAAAACTAATACAAATAATATTTTTAGGGTGTCAAGGGAAGTATTTTTACAGACTGGATGGCAATTTACATTTTGAAGAACATTTCCCTTCACTGATGGATGGGGAATCTGAGCCTGGGTGTCTCCACCTGATCCGCTGGAAGGTGTGAATTGGCCCCCAGTCCTGGTGCACGGAGCCAGGACTCCTGGGGGCCAGCCTTAGCTATGGCAGGTCATTTCACCTTCCTGGACTCATTTCCTCATCTGCATCATGGGGATAAGAATGTCCTCAAGAATGTTGATTTCTCAGCTACATTTTTTAGTTACCCTAAGGACTGCAGTATGCTTCCCGAATTTACCACAATCTTCTTCAGTAGAGTATCGAGTTAATTCCAGTAAAATTTAGCAGATTTGTATTAGTGTAACTCCATTTCCTACCCCTTCCTTTGTGTTATTGTAGACATACGTATATGTTATAAACTCAATCAAATGATGTAATTATTACTTTAAATTATTTTAATTATTTAAAGAATAAGAAGAAAAGAGGAAAATATATACGTGTGTGTGTGTGTGTGTGTGTGTGTGTGTATACACACAGTCTCTCATATTTACCCACATCTGTATCATTTCCATGCTGTTCATTACTTCCTGTGAATCTGAGTCCCCTCTGGTGTCATTTTATTTCAGTGTAAAAACTTTTTGGTATTTCATCTAGGATGGATCTGTTAGCAACACAGTCTCAGTTTTTATTTGTTTGGGAGTGTTTCTATTCTACCTTCAGTTTTTTGGAAGATTGTTTGGATAGAGAATGCCAGTTGACAGGGACCCCACCACCACCACCTTCAGCACTGTGAATTTGAGATTATACCGCCTCAGTGTTGCCTTTGTTTTGAGTGAGAGGTCATCTGCTAATCCTTTGGTTACCTGTATGTGATGAGTCATTTTTCTCTTGCTGCTTTTAAGATTTTCTCTTTGACCTTAAATTCTCTTTCTCTTCAGTCTGTCTTTGGCTTTCAGTGGTTTAAGATATGTCTAGATGTGGTCTGTGTTTATCATACTTAGGGTTTGTTGAGCTTTGGGGAATATAATGTTTTTAAAATCAGTTTGGGAAGGTCTACAGCCATTTTTTCTTCATTATTTTTTCTGCCCCTCTATTCTTCAAATTGAATAAAGCCTATCTGTCTTCTTTAAGTTCATCTGACTTCTGCCATCTCAAACCTGCTACTGAGGTTACGCAGTCATTTTATTTCGGTTATTGTACTTCTCACCTCTGAGTATCCACTTGTTTCTTTTTCGTAGTATCCAGTTTCTGTGTTTGAAATTTGACTCATTGTTACAAGCACATTTTCCTTTAGTTCTTTGAATATAGTTTTTAAAAATTCTTTGAATATATTTGTAATAACTGCTTTGAAGCCTTTGTACCATAGCAGCTTAAAACATTAGAGACATTATCTTGCAGTTTCTGTAGGTCCGATTTGGGGCATGGCTTGACTAGATTCTCTGCTCAGGGGCTCCCAAGGCTGCAGTTGAGGTGTCCACCTTGGCTGTGCTCTCATTTGAGACTCAGGGCCCTGCTCCAAGCTCCCTGGTTGTTGGTGGAATTCAGTTCTCTGGGGCCACAGAACTGAGTACCTCAGCTCTAAAAGGTCACTTTCTGCTCCCCGCCGTGTGGCCCTCTCCACAACGTGACAGTTTGCTTCTTTAAGGCCTGTGGGAGAGTGCCTGTCGCTTATTCTTAGCTCTTTTAAGGGCTCACTTGATTAGGTCAGTTTGACCCAGGATAATCTTCCATCTCTTAACTTAAAAGTCACCTGATTCAAGACATGAATTACATCCACAAAATTTCTCCAGTGCAGTGGTACCCCATCACATTCCCAGGTCCTGCCCCCACCCCAGGGGAGGAGACCACACAGAGCATGTTCGCCAGGAGGCAGGAAACGTGGAGCTCATCTAAGCCTTCTGCCTACCACAGCCCACCCTCTGGCCCCCATGTAGTTGACGCCCCTTCCACGTGAAACATACATTCACTCCCTCCCCAGGTTCCTGAGTCTCATCTCATTACGGTATGAGTACAAAGTCCAAAATTGCATCATCTGAATCAGCTGAAAATCCAAAATCTAAGTCAGGTCCAGGTCCAGCTGAGGGCTCCTGTGTGTCCCCCAGCAGGTGCAGCGGCCAGGACATGGTTCCCCACCACCTGTGGGCCTGGAAGCCAAGGGACAGCTTCTCAGCCCTGCCACGGCCAGCACACGGTAGTGGGAAGGCGCGGGACAATGGTTACAGACATTCCATCTCAGACAGGGGGACCTGAAGGTCGGAAGGAGCCATGGGTCCGTAACGCTTTTGGAATCTAGCCAGGTAAATGTTCCGCTTCTCTGGACTCAGCTTCAAGACCTGGGAAGAATCCTCTGGAACTCTTGCCCTCCTTCCTTTTTTAGGAAAGGTGACATGGTTGCGATGGAGGAGTTTTACCAGTCTGCACCCCGCAGTGGAGTTTTGGGGGTCTGAGACTCTCATTGTGTACTCTCACTTGTCCCTTTTTAGTCCAAGGTGGCAGGCTTTCTGCTGAAATAATTTTCTTGAGGACTTTGGGCGTCTCGTATCAATTCATTGCTTTTTACCCCACTAGACAGAAGCCACTTCCACAGATCTCTCTTTTTCTCTGCAAGCTGCCCAGATGCCCCAGGCTCAGCTGAGAAGACCTTTGAGGTGCCCGCACCCCAATCTCTTGCAAGGGCCCTCAGCGGGGCTGAATGTTCTGACCTTTTGATCGCTTAGAGGTTCTAACCAAAGGTGGTGCAGTCACATACGGGGCCTTCTCTCTGTGCCACACGTTCAGCAGCCCTTCTGAGTTTTAGCACCTTTTGCCATCTGGAGAGGCTGAGCATTTTCTAAATCATTTAGTCCTACTTCAGTTTTGTGTAACTCTGTCTCCTCTTGGGTTCTACTGTGAGTATTGGGAAGAGAGCTGGCAGCCACTTCAGCGCTGCCCGGAAATCTCCTTCACTATATAACAGGTTCATCCCTTATCAATTCTACGTAACTGCGGGCAGTTTTGCTAAGCTTTTTTTTTTTTTTTAAGATTTTATTTATTTATTTGACAGAGAGACACAGCGAGAGAGGGAACACAAGCAGGGGAAGTGGGAGAGGGAGAAGCAGGCTTCCCGCGGAGCAGGGAGCCCGATGTGTGGGACTCGATCCCAGGACCCTGGGATCATGACCTGAGCCGAAGGCAGACGCTTAACGACTGAGCCACCCGGGTGCCCCTTTGCTAAATTTTCTGCCACATATAATAAGGGTTCCCTTGCTCCTGTTTCCAATAATGCGGTCCTCACTCTCTTCTAATCAATCCTTCTGATGCTTCACCAACAGTGTCCTCAACATCCATATTTCTACAGTCTGTTCAAGGAAACTTAGCCTTTCCTATCACGTTCTGCAAAATTCCTCCAGCTTTCTCCCGCTGTTCATTGCCAAAGCCACTCCCCCATGCTAGGTATTTGTTACAGCAGCATCTCACGTCCAGGTACCAAAATTCGTATTCGTTTCCTATTGCTCTGTAACAAATTGCCACAAACTTAGTGGCTTACAATAGCCCTCATTTACCTGTAGGTTATTAGCCTGGGCATCACTTAGCTAGGTTCTCTGCTCTGGGCTCGTGGGCTAAAATCAAGGTCTCTGTGGGGGTTGCTGTCTCTTCTGAGGCCTGGGGTCTTCTTCTAAGCCCACTCTTTGTGGGCGGAATTTGGGTCTTTGTGATTACAGGACCAATAGAGGTCATTTGCTGAGAGATTCTCCAGCTGGCTCTGAAGAAGCCAGCTACCATGTTGTGATGGGTCCAGGTGGCTAGGACTGAGGATAGCCTCTGGGAGCTCAGAGTGACAGAGTTCATGTTGAATTTCTGGAAGCATGCTCCTCAGTGTGATTAGTACCTCAATGACAATGTAGATAATGCAGGTGCATCTGAAAATCAAGTTCAGGGATGCCATTCTTGTGATCAGATGCCTACTTACCATTTAAGAAGGTTCCTTTTTGGGGCTCCTGCGTGGCTCAGTTGGTTAAGCGTCTGCCTTTGGCTTGGGTGTGATCCCAGGGTCCTGCGATCGAGCCCCGCATCAGGCTCCCTGCTCAGTGGAGAGCCTGTTTCTCCCTCTCCCTCTGCCCCTTCCCTGGCTTGTGCTCTCTCTCACTCACTCTCACTCTTTCTCAAATAAATAAAATCTTTTTTTTTTTTTAAAGAAGGTTCCTTTTTGAAAACTTGTAAAAATTCCCAAGAAATGAAACCTTCATCACATGAAGAGCTCCTTAGATATCAGCTGGGAAGGATTTGTTTTATTTATATGAGTCAGTTCTGAATTTCTTTACGGGTTGAGTATGTGTTAAATTGCTTGCACCAACTAGCTTCCTTTCTCCTTTCTATGAAAGCCGTGCTTCTCACACTTGAACATGCACAGGATCACCTGACATCTTGTCAGGCAGATGCATGTTTAGTAGGTCTGGGATGGGCCTTGCGATTCTGCATTTCTCACGAGCTCCTGGGTGATGCCAATGCTGCTGGTCTGTGGGCCGTATTTTGAGTAGCCGGATATTCAAGTGAGAAAAAGGAGAGAAGAAAGCTCCAGGTTGGCTAGTCACTAGTGTCTTTCCCTCACACACACGCCAGATGGTGTTGTCAGCTCAGGAAACATAACAGGGCTTTCACTGAAGCCACATCTATTGGTCTAAACAATCCTCAAATCATGGGTCCACGGGAGGCAGACCTGGAAGGCACCCAGAAGTCATCCTGTGCCCAACGTAGCTGATGGGGAAGCTGAGGCCAGGGAGGGAAGGGGTTTGCCCGAGGTCACACAGCAAGTTAGGGACAGCGTTTTCTTTGTCAGTCCCTGTCATTCCATCTGGTCACCCATATTTTAAATTTGGTCTGGGTGTGTTTTTCTTAAAGTGTTCAGTTGGTACTCTTTTTAAAAAACATTGTCTCTTCAGAAATTGGCCTTGCCATATTCTGTTAAATTACAAAATAAAATGAGTTACCAATCTTGATAGAAAGTTCTAAAGACCTGGCCACGTGCCTCGCTATATCAGAGTCACAATATTTAACAAGTGGGGTTGGAAATACTGGCCTCTTCTGTCTCCTGATGTCTAAGAGGGTTAGCGCACTACACACTAAATCTCTCACACTTGTACACAACTTTAGTTTTGTTTTCAAGTGTTTTATTTTGTTTGATCCTCTGAAGTCAACTGGCTGAGGATTGCTCGCTCCTGTCTGCTGCCACAGCTACTGCTGCCGAGGATGAGAGGATGATTCGTGAGTTGGGCACGTGCTCTAGGCGTTCATGTAAAGGATCTAATTTAATTCTCAAAACCCCTGGTGAGGAAGGTGTTAGTCCTCCCCTCCCCACCCTCCATTTTAAAAGGCGAGGACACTGAGCCTCATAGAGGGTAGGGAACTTGTCTAAGGTCACACAGCTAATCGATGGCCGTGCTGGGGTCTGAACGCAGATGGTCTTAGGCCAGAGCTCAGTGATAAGGGCTCTGTCCCTCTGGCTCCTGGAGGGCAGGGGACGACCTGCCCACGTCTGCAGCCCATACCCCCTGCCAGCCGCGTCCCTTCCCTTTTGGTCCAGTTACGCCACACTGCCATTTATGGCCTGAGGATTACTGAGTCTGTCCTGCTTGGAGGGCGCAGGAGGTCACGGTGGATTCCTGTCTCTGGGCAAGCTCATTTCTTTCGAAAGCGCTGAGTCCGGGAGCAGTACCGGGGACAGGGGCCCAAGTGCAGAGTGGCCAACGGTTCTGACCTGCTCCTTCATGGGCAGCTGTCCAGGTACCATCCCCTTTTGCCCACACCCACAGCCTGCCCTCTCTCTCTTCCAAACGAGGCAGGAAAGGGAATGCAGGGTTTGGGAGGTATCTCTGCAGCTTCCCCCTTGAGCTTCTTGCTGCGGAGCCAGGAGGCCTGCAGTCCGTGGCCAGGTCAACTGCGATTGCTCCATCCAGCATCAATCTGCCTTCCGGGGTGTTTAAAACCCGTGGGACAGAGAGTTGTGTCCCATCTGCCATGTCATGATTCCTCTGTGAATCATCTCAAACCTTCTTTTACGAGGCAAAGGTCAGTGGAACCGATTGCTCATTAGAATTAAGACAGTTATTTCAGTATCCCAAAAAGAAATTGCCAGAAGGGTGTGTCTATTGGGCAGCTCTGGTTATTAACTCAAGAGTGATGGCAAAGCAACACTGGGGTCTAATTGCCAGCTGTTAGAAAAGGAAGCAAACTACTGGGTTATGGAGTTTGAAGGGACTTTAGAAGTCATTATGTTCAACTCACTCGCGATGCAGGACTCCCACCTGGCCCCCAGTCTGTGGTCAGCGACCCTAGCTTGTCCACTGCCACTGGGAGGGAAGCTCCTCCCTTTTCAGGCGGTGTGTTCTGTTCTCAAATGGCTCATGAAGCTGAAATCCGTCTCCCTGAAGTTTCCTGTATTGCTCTGGATTCCCCCTAGGAGGCCACCCAGCGTGTTTGCTTTCTCACCCCTCGGAGATTTAAGGAGAGAGAAGACGCGTCTGAGTCTTCTCTGCTGCAGGCCAGCCAGCCTCATTTCTTCAAACCATTCTTATGGGATGTGGTTTTCACTGGAGTTCTGGGAGCAGGGAAGATAGATATTTGCATTAAATCTGCTCCATTTAACCAAAGGTCAAGACTCCATTCTCCATTGCTGCAGAGGTCAAGGCTAGCTAAGGCTGCCCCAGATGCCCTGAGAGCAATAAAATGACATTAGGAAGGCTGTGGGGCAGGGTGGGGCAGTGCATGTGTGTGTGCCCTTGCGCGTGTCTGTGTGTGCGTGTGTGGGGGTGGGCAGCAAGACTGGAGAGATGGTGTAAGGGAACCTTCATTTTCCATAACAGGAAGTCAATAATAATGATCTAAAACAGAAAAACCATGAGAAAGCAGGGCTGATGTATTATTTGAAATACAGGGACAAATACTGGAAGAAATAACTTGAAATGTTGAATAGAGGCTCTCTTGGGAGCCAGATCTAGATGGGGTGGGGATGGGTGGGGCAGGGGACTACTGATTTTATTACAAACCTTGAGGACTATTAGGCTTTTTAAGCAAAGTACATGTACTCAAGCTAACTGAGTACATTTGGTAAAAATTATCTTTAAAAATTCTCCCAAATGGAGTCTCAGTCCAAACTCTTGTTAGTAGGGAAGTAATTAGGGACCTAGATTTGGCTTTATTTGGCATTTGCGGAAGGACAGATCTGGATATAAATTCTGATTGGTCACTCACCAGCTGTGTGACTTTGGGCAAGTGTCCTAACCCCTCTGAACCGCAAGTCCTCATCTGTAAGACAGAGGCAATACTAATACATCACTCTAAGGGGGTTGTGAACATTACATGAGATAAAGTGGGCAAAGCTGGGAGCCTAGAGCACCCAGCAGAACAGGTGCTCAGGGACCACTTACTGGCCAAAGACTCAGAATTGCTGGCACTCAGAGATCTCCTGGGTACCAGGGAAGCCATCAGAAACAACGAGGCTCATCTCGGACCTCTGCCTGCGGAACAGTTGCCCTTCATAAAAGTCAGATTCTGTGTTGTTTGCTGCCTTGTGGCTGAACAAATAAGCAAAAGTCCTTGGAGACTTCCCAGCCTCCTTCCCTCTCCATCTGTAGGGAAATTAACTTTCAACTTGTCTCTCCTTGTAATTATTCATCTGTGGGAAAACTCTGAACTCAAGAACTGCAGGGGGCTTGGGGGGGGGGTCATTTTAGTCCAGTCTTTTCACTGTCCAGTGAGAGCACCGCTTCCTAAGAGGGGCTCGGAAGGGGGTCCCCAGGCTGGTTCATCCTCTGTACCCACAGGTAGGGGACAAGAGTGTGAGCCTGGACCACTCTGCAAAACCCCAGCAGGCCATGGGATTGGGGAGACCTGGGGAGCCTGCCCTGACATGGAATGGGCTCAGCAAACTCCTTTTGGAACCAGAAGCTGAAGGGAGATAAAACTGCCCATTCTGGGTAAGATTCTGGACAGTTCTGGGAACTCATCTGCAGAACAAATTGATTTATGGGGATCCAGCTGTAAAGAACTGTACAAAACAGCGATCAGAGGAGATACACTCCAGATGTGGCTCTATTAAAGGCAGGGCTAGAACAGCGGGGTTGAAAGACTTTCTGAGGTCCAGTGGACCGTGGAGACTTCGAGAAAGTATGGCCAAGAGCCTGCGGCTTCAAGCTGCCGATCCTGAGCTGGAAAACAGCTTAGAACCCACTGTGTCCAATCTTTTGAAACTATAGATGGGAACCCCAAAGTCCAGGGAGGGAAGGGGCTTACCCCACATCACACAGCAAAGGGAGATGAGACTGGGGCCAGAACCCGCATCTGTTGCTGTCAGTTCCAATGTCTGTCCCATCACCAGCACTTGCTCACTTGCCTTTTAGAGCCAACTCAGGATGTTTTCGGAATTGCAAGTTGAGGGAAGGCTCTACCCTGCCACACTCTGATGGTGATTTACCCCAAGAGGGAGACCTGGCTGACCCTAACGCTGGGTTGAAGAGCTCCCTCCCCGCTTCACGGCCTCTGAGACCTTCCCGTTGAGGCAGCCGGACTCAGTGATACTTCCTCCGCTATCTGCTCTCTGTTCCTGAGGGTGAGGGCAGGGGTGGCCAGCGCACAGGAGGGTGCTCCCCTGCGGCACCGCCTCTGCCAGGAAAAGGATTTCAGGTGTTTGCTGCCTGGAAATGAGATTCATATTTGGTAGACTCTCAAGTGAAGTCTAGACTCCCTTTTGTACTAGCGTATACCTGACATACACTGTCTCTTGCCCCCAACACTTCACTTTTCCCAGGTTATTGGAAAGATACAGGCTTGGCCGAAAATTCAGAAACTATGCAAGAATCTAAAGAAATCACTTAAATTCTCGCTACCCAGAGACAGCACCATTTGGAACTATTTCCTTCCAGTTCTTTTTTTGTTACCACCATCCTTTTCACTGGGTTGAAATTGGCTCAGTATTAGCTTTTGCCAAGTGAACCTGGTTCTGTCCTTTGGGGAAAAGCAAAATTAGTCTCCTTCCTCTGCCCATACCAGGGTTCAGATGTGTGAAGACAATGTTTCCACAGATTCTTCCCATCTCTGGGGGAAAATCTAAACTCCATTTTGAAATGCCAGGATTTATCATTACAAGTATGATCATTGCCATTTATTAAGTGTGCACGGCTTGCAAGGCATTGCACTGCTTGCTTTTCATACATTCCTTCGTTTAATCTTTACGACAGCCTTTCTAAGGAGATATCTTCTAGCTCCAATTTATAGGGGAAGAAACAGGCTCAGAGATTATGGGTCTCATTTGGGCTGATGGGAACTGAGTTCAGAAGATTATCACCTCCCTTCATCTGGCCTCTTTATCTTTATTAATATATCCAGAGGACACACTAGCATTCCTGACAACCTTACTAAAGTTGCTTATTGAATGCTATACATGCAAAGCAAGCCTTTATGGTTGTTCCTGACAAATTTGTCTCCTTCAGTCTGTCTCACAAAGACCTTTTTTTCCTTATAGCAATCACTCTGAGGCAACATAACTCATGTAGAATTCCTGGCAACAATATTTAAAAACAAAAAACAAAAAGCACCCAACCAACCTCCTAGCTCGGCTCCTAGGACACAGTACTCCCCCAGTACCTGGTTGCTATGATTATAATATGAGGTGGGTGACATTGTTTGTTTGGTTCCCTGGGTTTCCCTCTGTTCCCCACAAAACACAGCAGAAGAATGTGCTAAAAGTAGCCTTGTGCTAAGGAGGAGCCCATCCACTGTGGTTGGTCTCTGAGCTGGCTTCCAAGAAGCATCCTTCCTCCCCAGCTATTGGCAGAAATAACAAGCCAAGAAGATGCTTCCTTGAATTGGGGCACTTCTGCCCTATGCCCGGCCCCACCTTCCCCGGGGGTCTCCCCATCCCACCCGTGTGCTGGTGGGGCAGGCCTGTGTGTCTTTGGTGGGAAGACCCTCTGCTCCCCAACAGCCTCCGAGCCTGTGACGTCCCAGCCCGCCTTGCTGCTGCTTCTGCTGCTGATCCCTCACCCACGTGGCTCCGAAGAGACACTCCTTTGAGCGGGGTGGAGCTGTCAGAACGGATTTTAAAATATGGGTTGTATTTCATTTTAATTTTTGGTTATTTTCTAAATTTGGTCACAATCGCATCTTCTTGTTCTAAAACGAGAAGGAGGATGCAGCTGCCCTCTGGGAAATCTCCAGAGAGAAGGGAAGAAAGCCCTCGTGCTTCTCTGTTGATTGCTCTGCTTCCTTCCTGAGCTCTCCAAAGCCAGCTATGTGGGAGTGGAAGGGACAGATGTGGACCTGAGAATGCCCAAATGTTCCCCTTGAACCTGGGAGCTCCATGGAAGGCATACTGTCACCGGCCCAGGACCACTCACCAAGGCTACTGGCCCCCACATGTGCCAGACAATCAGACACTGTCCCCACCCCAGGGAGTAAAACCCACTTGGACCCACGCAATTTTGATTCAAGGTAGACACAGAGAGATGGAAGGAGCCTTAAAAAAAGGGATTGATCTCTTTGTCATGATAGAAGGGTGACATCTGTGCCATCTTGAAAGGCTGAGCAGGCCATGGATTGGCAGGGGAAGGTGGTCTGAGGGGAGGGTGGCAGGGCCAGAAAGGGTGGGTGGTGGTGTTGCCAGAACATGGGGAAGGGAGGCTGGGAGGGTGAGCCACGTCCTGGCTGGGGCCCTATCTCAGCTGGCTCAGATGCTAAGCTGAAGAATTTAGACTTCGTCCTGGAGGCAAGGAGGAGAAATGGTCTTTGCAAGCAGGGCAGGACAGCAACTGGCCAAGGAGCCACTTCCTCACATTGCATCATCCCTCCCCCAAGCACCCATCCCCCACGAATGAGCTGCCGAGGGCTAGGATTCTATCACACTGTGTGGTTTGGCTTCTGTCCCCAACCCTGCACTGAACCTCTCCTGCCAGGGTCAAGGGCCTCTCATATACGAAATCCCTTGAAAAGTTTCCTCCACATGTCCCTGCGTCTCAGCACTGCATTTGGCCTGCTCTAGCCCTGTCTCCTGTTAGAGTTCTCTCCTCGGTGGTTCTGGCCACCCCACTATGTTTCTTAGTTCCCACCCACCCCAGACTCATCTCATCTCAATCACTTCCATGGGTTTTCTCTCCACATTCTTGAGCGACATTTCCCAGGATCCTCTTGTGAAGGGCCCATAGGCATGGCTTAAATGCTAACAGTTACTTGGGTCTATCAGTTAGGACTCGTATTTAGCTGCGAACTGAAAAACAGTGACAATAAAATTCAAGGTCTTATTAGTCTTATGTAGGAGGATATTCAGAGTCAGGCATTTCAGGGCTGATATGGTGACTTCACGGTGCCATGAGGGAGGGAGGCTCATTCCGTCTTTCCATACATTCTTGTCACACTGTGATTGCAAGATGGCTGCCCCCTTCCCCCCACAAGCATTCCGTTTGTCTTCATTCAAGGAGAAGGAGAAGGGTCGAGAGCAAAAGACCTGCTGGCTGAAGAGAGGCAAGAGGAGTCACCAACACTGTCCACCTTTGGAGTTTCCTGTCCCTCTGACTCTTAGTGAGGTGTTGGCCTGTGATTCCCAGCCCATGCTCATCAGCCCAGAGGGATCCTGGCTCTGTCATGTCGTGGCCTGGCACCACGGCCTGGCATGGATCTTGTTCCTTTGCAACTTCAGTGGCTCATTTCACTGTCAGATATATTCGTGTCCTGATAGCAACTAAGGGAGATGAAGGTGCAAAGCAATCTCGTGTTGGAAGATGGAGCTGGGGTGTTGCTCAGTGCAGGATGGCCGGGGCTGCTCCACTGCCAAATCCTGGCACGCAAAGGGAGGAAGAGGCTCTCACTCAGCTGGACTTACTGTTCCCGAGGCAGGGAGTCCAGAATGACTCCAGAGTCTGAAGCATTATTTGCCCTCTTAAGCTTTTCTCTCAGCCCCTGCACACCGGCAACGTGCAGGTCTCTGCGGCCCGGGTCTTCCCCACCCTGCTGCCTGCTGAGCATTTCCCTCTGGTTGTGCCAATGCTGCTACATAACTCATGCGAGCCCGGACTCGGGTCTTGTCTTCCCCCAGCCTGCTGTTCTTCCCATGCCGTCCGCAAAGCTGAAAGATGTGGTTTGTCCCCTTGGCATCTGTTTCCCTCTACTCTGGCAAGAGCCACAGTGTGTCTTTGGGATCTACCCCTTCCCCTCTTAGTCTCTGTGGTCCACATGGCTCCAGCAGAGCTCATGGACCAGGTCCAAGCCAGTGAGCACAACCACAGTGACTGGTTCAGGGGCCAGCATGTGATCTAAGCTGGTCCAACCAGAGTGAGTCTCAGCGCTTTCATGGAGATGCTAAGACACCAGCCCATGTTTGATTTCTATATGATTTAAACCTCGAAGGATATAGCTCAGAGAGGCGTTGGCAGCCATCTTGTGACCATGAGGCTGGTGGTCATCCTGTGGCAATGCAAGAAGAGCCATCAAGAACAGTCAGCACAGAGTACCTGAGCCAAGAGACGGGGAGAGCATATACTGATGATATGGGTTGGGCCCTGGGATCCAGGTGTGACTAAAGTGAGTGAAATCCATCCTCATACTGTTCAGTTGTAGGAGCCAGCCCACTCCCCTGTTCCTTTTCATACAGGTCAGTTTGATTGTGACCAAGGTCAGCCAGTTGTAACCAAGTGTTCTGCTACATCTGTCTCCCTGAATGGCAGAGTACCATTTATTTAGCCACTTAAGCCAGAAAACTGGGGTCACCTCCAGACTCACTCCCCACATCCCAGGAGTACTGAAAGGCCCTCAGTCCTGCCAGCCATCTCCCATGCCACTCTCCTCCCTGCCCTCCCCATTTCTGCTGTCTCAGTTCAAACCCATATCCTCTCTTCCCTAACCCACAGCATCACCGATCAAGCAGCCTCCTCTCCAGACTTGCCATCTTAATTTCTCCTTCTCCCCACTTGGCAGTGTGGTCTTTCTAAAAGCAGATCTGACCCAGACAGTGTTCAACCACTCCCCTGGCTCTGTTGGGTCTCGTAAAGAATGATCTGGCTCTGACTGCTGCCGGTGGCCCTGGGCAGAGTGGGTGTGAAATCGTGAGGTTGCCAGAGCTTGTCTCTGGGGCCTCCTTCCCTCTTCTTGGTGCTGTCTCCCACCCCTGCACCATCAACTGAGCATGGTACAGAACTGCCCAGGTGGACCAGGCCCACGGAACCAGAGGAACTTTCAGGCCTGAGAGAGGTCAGGCCTCTTTTGCCTAGCACTATAGAACCAGAGACCTTGGGGTGTGAGGAGCCACGAGACCCTCACCAGCCTTCCCTCCGCTGGGTCCCCACCCCCCGGCTGTAGCTAGATGTCCAAAGCCAGCTAAGCTCAGAGGGCAAGGGTGAGGGGCTGGGATGTGATAGAGAAAGGGGGCTGGGACTGGGGTAGGGCTCAGGAGGCCTGAGGTTTAGACTGAATGAGCTTCCAACTCACTGTGGGACCATCTCTGATCCAGTCAGGCCAGCTTCTTGGGTGTCTGACCTACTCCCTAGCCGCCACAAATAAAAGGGGCCCACTTGGTTTAATGCTCTCCCATTACCATCATGAAATTCTTAATACTTTTTGAAAGAGGGGGCTTCAATTTTCATTTGGCATTGAGCCCCACAAATGACGTGGCTGGTCCTGTGTCAGTCCCCTCACCTGGTGTGTGACAAAGGTAGGATCCCTGGATCCCTTGCAGTTGGGCTGCTGGGGCACTCCAGCCTCAGGAAGGGGAGGAATGTCTGCTCCAAGTTTGCCAAGTGGAGGTTTGCGTAGTTGGATTTCATGGCATCTCCTGGCAGGGGAGGGAGGGGGGACTCAGTGCCATCTTCAGTCCTGGAGAGCCCCTATTTCCTTCTGCCACTGAATTCTTCTTTATCCCTCCTCACTGGGGATGTTTGTGCACCTACATTGGGGCGGGGGCATCTTAGAGTGAGCAGGGGCCCTGGAGGTGCCCCGCGGTCCAGCCCACTGAATCTTGCTGGGTGACAGACTAGAGAATCTCAAGGAAGCTGTGGCCCCTGTCCATAGGCAAGCACACATATGTGCCCTGCACACAAACACACCCCCACCACACCTGCCCTCCAGAGCTTCCAGGTAGAAACTTCTGCTTTAGAAGAATCCTTTCTGCAGCATCTCCATCCCTGGTTGAGAGCCCTCTGACAGTGAAGCCTCGCCACCTGCCAACACCTGCCACGGCAGCCACACCTGCATCATTGCTCCACTCTCTTCACCTCCTGTTCTTTGCACTGGCTCGGCCTCCCAGTGACTTTCTCCATTGGTCCTGGTCCTGCTCCTCACAGCCACCCAGGAGAGATCACTTAGTCCTCACTGTGACAGAGACGAGAAGATAAGGAATTAAATCCCCCAGATTTTGCCCTTCTCCATGGTGTTCAGCTGTGATTCTTTCTTCACAGGACATGGTGTCCAGACCCTTCCCAGCTTGTCTAGTCCCCAGACAGCTTTCCGTGACTCAGTGTTCCCGTTAAGGGCTGGCCTCCAGAACACAGCATTCCAGGTACAGTTTGACCAGCTCAGGGAAGGGTGACCACTCACCCATTTGTTCTGGACATTAGCCTTAATTAAGGTAGCTCTGGGAACAGACATATAACAGCAGATACACTGAACTGGGGTTCACCTCAGACCCCCAGATCTTCTCCTTATAAACAGCCAGCTGTCCAGCCATAACTTCCTTTTCTTCTTTCTAGTATTTGGGCGGTTTTAAACTGAAATGCCATATTAGACCATATAATCTGTCCCATTCCTTCACTGCTCATAGTGTGTGTGATTTTTTTTTAAAATTATTTATTTGAGAGAGAGAATGAGACAGAGAGAGAGCATGAGAGGGGGGAGGGTCAGAGGAAGAAGCAGACTCCCTGCTGAGCAGGGAGCCCGATGCGGGACTCGATCCCAAGGCTCCAGGATCATGACCTGAGCCGAAGGCAGTCGCCCAACCAACTGAGCCACCCAGGCGCCCCCTTCACTGCCTATAGTGCCTTCATTCAAAGGCACTTCCGCCCTTGAGCGTCAGTTTCTTCCCAGGTTTGCCGGGATGGACAAATATATAAAGAACACGCTGGGGCATTTTTTGAAATGTGTTAAAAAAAAAAAAAAAAAAAAACCCTTTCTGTCAGTTCTTATTTTGGAAAAGATTTCTGGCTGTTTCCAAAAATCCATTTCCCCTCGCTTACATTGAAATAGAACTTACAGCTTGGCACACAGAGGCTCGGCGCGAGACCACAAACCCCAGTCTGCCTTGCGCTGGGCGCTGGGCGCTGGGCGTGGCCCTGGGAGGCAAGGGGCGCGAGGCGCTCAAAAGCCAGCCAGGCTCTGCAAGGCAGAAGCGTGCCTTCCCTTGCCCTATGCCCCTCCCGCGACTGGGGACGTGATGGTGCGCACCAGGATGAGGCCAACACCCCTGGAACGGCGGGGCAACAAGACAGAGCGGCTTGGGCCCGTGACGACTTCAAAAAGCAGCCTCTCCATACTCAGTACGACTTCCACGTGAGTGAGGCACGATCTCCTGTCTCCTTTAAGCCACTAGGGCTTGCGGAGCTCAGCTCAAGCTCAGCCCAGCAGCATGGAGGGATTTCTGGAGGCCTGTTCATTCTGAGGCGGGTGTGGGCTCAAGTTGATGGAAGCGTTAGGGATTTGCAAATATCCTGAAGAAATCCGTATATCCGCCTTTCTTCTTCCTACGTCTTTCCTTCCGTCCTTCCATTTCTCTCTCCCCGCATCTCTCCTCCGAAATTCTTCTGCACCAGGCCCTCTGCTCGGCCCTGTGGACACGAGGCGGTCGAGGTGCAGCACTCGCCGAAGGCTCACGGGGGAGACAGGTGCAATAACTACTGGCCTTCCAGGCCCACGCAGCGTAACAAGATGGCCGCTGTGGAGAAGTTTCCAGGGTGAAGGGTGAAAGAGGAGGGGCCTGCCCTGGGGCCTGGCACGGTGGGAAGCAGGGAGCCCGGGCTGGGCCCTGAGGGCTGAGTAGAGGTTCTCCAGAGAGAGAAGGTACGGAAGCGCACTGCAAACAGCAGCAGCCTGTGGAAAGGCTCAGAAGTGTGCCACCCACGGGCTCCCCGCGCTGGGCACCCTGGGGTGGGGCTGGAAGCTGGGGCTGGCCCGCGGCTCGCTGCCTCCCAAGTGCCCTGCTGGAGCTGACCTTCCTTCAGAGGAGCCCCAAGCAAGGGAGGGACAACTGCTTTGCAAACAAACACCTCCTGTATTGCATATCTCATCTCCTCCCCTGAGTGAGCTGCCTCTTGGTCTCACTGAATTTCCACAGGAAACTGGAGAGAGCAACATCTGTCTAAATCCCCCTAACGCGCTCCAGATTTCCAGGGGCGGGCTGTGGACCCGGGGAGACGCGGCCCCTCTGGGCTTGGAGGTGGCGGGCTTAGAGGGGGGCTTGCGGTGAGCCCCTGGTGGCACACCTCCCCTGGTGGCAGGCCGAGGTTGGGCCAGAATTTCGCGGGGAGCTTCATCAGCCACTGCGGGCCCTGCAGAGGGAAGTGCAGGACGGTGTCCGGGCTCCTGCCCAACGCGAGGTCCTGAGTTTTATGTTCCTGGGAGAGGGGGCGGCAGCAGCGGCTCCAGCCCCTACACCAGCTGCTCGGGGAAGGCCCCTCTCCCCACATGGGCCTTGCGCTGCTCCCCGCCACAGGGCCGCTGTTTGGGACGCTGTTTTGTTCACAGCCCTGTGGTTATGGCCTTTATTCGGGGGACACTTTCTCTTCTGCCCCCCAAAAGGAGGCCGCTTGGAGCACGGGAAGCAGCAGGGGCAGGCTTCTAGGGATCGGGTTCCGGCCCTTGAGGGTCCACTTCCTCTTCGGTAAGACAAAGCCAGTTGGTCCAGGTGGCATCCAAAGGTGACGCATGGACAAGGTGAGGACTTTGGAGACAGGCAGACAAAGTTTCGGTTCTACTTGTGCTGCTTGCTGGCGGTATGATCCTGCCTGGGAGTCCCTGCCGCTGGCTGGCCTCAGTTTCCTTATCTGTGCACCGAGGAGGGGGACCAGGTCACCTCCAAGGGGTCCTGTGGGCTTCTTAAATAAAGAATAAGGAACAAATACTTGCCCTCCATAAGGAAGCTGAGGAAGAGAGTTTTATTCCTTCCTCTGTGGCAAAATATTTCTGATTCTATACCTCTTGGAAGTAAGCAGGATCAGCATAAAAGAACTGGCCTCCACACGTTACCCTTCTGCCGCCATTGCCCCCCACCCCAGCCAATTCTCCATAGATCAGCAGAGTACTTTTTCTGAAACATGAACTGGATCCCTCCTTAGGGTGTCCTCTGAGCCTTGTGGGATCCAGCCCTGCCTGACCCCCTGCCCATTGCTCTGCCCTCTCAGTCACTCTGGCCCCTTGTAAGGCCCTAAAATGGTCCAGCCACAGCCTCCCTTGGACCTGGCCCCAGCGGCGGTGCCAAGGGGTGGGTGGGGGTGGAGATGGGCCTTTAGGTCCTCCAGAGTCTTCATCTGCTTCCCCACGCCACTCCAAAAACCTCCATCTAAGTAAAAGCAGGAGGCTGTAGGTACATGACAAGGCCAAGTCCCCTGGGCCCCCCTTCAAGATGCCACCCCCCAGCCAGACCCCAATGAGGGGGTGTGTGCCGTTTCCTCTGCCTGGAGTCCTCCTACCCTCTCTACCCTTTCTGCCAGCTTTCTCTCCTGGCATTGTCACTCTCTCCCAATGGCACTTGCCTACATCCGGTCAGTCCCCCTTGTTTCATCTCTCATAGCCCCTGGCATTTTCCTTCAGAGAACTCCTCATATTTGGAATTAATACATGTCTCTTGTACTGAGCTGTTTAATGCCTGACTCTTCCACTGCATTATAAATGCTGAGAGGGCAGGGGTCATGCTGGTCTTGCTCCACCCCCACCGCATTACATAGCGCCTGGTAAAGAGCTAGCTGGCTCTTGACAAATGATGAATGAATGAATGAATGAATGAATGAATGAATGAATCACCTAGAGAATCTAGAATCTGGTGGTAAAATGAGCCCAGTGGGAAAGCAAATCCCTACAAATGCTGATGTGGTACCTACCCCATTGAGGCACTAACATCATGGGTACAAACCCTGGCGTTGGCACTCAGGGTTCTGGGAGGGCAAAGTCATTTTCCCTCTCAGCCCCAGGGAGGAGAGTGTCTCAAGAAAAAGAGGATGGTCCCTTATGGGGAATATTTCTGAGAAGTCGAGGGAGGAAGCGAAGGACCGGGACACATGCCTGTTGATTCCACCACAGGAGGTTATGGTGACCTTGACAAGAACAGTTTCAAAGGACTGGGGAGTCAGAAGCTGGACTTCAGGGTGGGTAGCGGGAGTTGAGGAAGTGGAGACTGTGAGTATTAATGACTATTTCTAGACACTTGAACAGGAATGGGAGGAGAGATGACATTAGCTGTTTCTTACCACACAGGATCACGTCAAAATTAATTTGGAAAAGTTTCTGAATAATAAGAATGATTCATCTACGGGATGGCTAGCAAAATAAGATGCCTCAACTCCTCACACAGAAGAGTAGGATGTCAGAGCTGAAGGAATCTCAAAGGCCAGAGGTTCCAGCATAACCCCTCATTTGGTAGATGAGGTGCTTGAGGCCTGGAGAGGGACCGGGACGTGCCTGAGTCACACAACAGATGAGGGCAGAGCCAGGTTTTGAACCCAGGCTTCTGTATGCCCAGCCTCAGGTTCTTTTTCATATTCCATGTCTTTCTTTCCTCTGTTCTTTCCAAGCAGTCTTTATTGGCTCCAGGAAATGGGGAGGATCGTTATTTTTAGTTTATTCAAAATGAGTAAAATAGGAAATGTCCCCCCCCATATATCAGATCCAAAGCATGTCTTATGTAAGCCCTAAATGGGATGAGAAATGGCTCCATGGCGAGTACAAAGATTCCTTTGAATATTAAAATTTCCAGAGTGAACCCCAAACGAGTCCAAATGACTGCAACCAGTTCTCCTTGCCTAGCTGAGGGGGCAGGGCTGGGTGCGTGTGCATGACATGGGTGTGTGTGTGTGTGTGTGTATGCATATGCGTGTGTCGTAACAGGCTCCCTCTGCCTAATGATTGCTTGAGTACCAGGGCAAACCTCCTCAGTACCTCTTTTATTATTTTAAAAATAGTTTTATTTTTTAGAGCAGTTTTAGATTCAGAGCCAAGTTGAGCAGAAGGTCTAGAGATTGCCCATAAACCTCCTGCCTCCAAACCTGCACAGCCTCCCCCACTATCCTGCACCGCAGTGCGACATTTGTTACAACCCAGAGATCTCCGTAGGAGCATCATCACCCAAAGTCCATAGTTTACATGGGGCTTCTCTCTTACTATTGCACATTCTAGGGGGTTGGCAAATTTATAATGATGTGACCCTGAACCTCCTCAATACATTATTAGGGTAAAATACACACAAAATTTACCATCCTAACCATTTTTAAGTGCACAGCTCAGTGGTATGAAGTATATTTGCATTACTGTGCAACCATCACCACCACCCATCTCCAGAACCCTGTCCCCATTAAACACCGATGCTCCATTCTTCCCATGCCCTGCCCCGGACAGCCCCCCTTTGACTTTCTGTCTCTGCAAATCTGACTGCTCCAGGTGCATCATAGAAGGGGACTCCTCCAGCATTTGTCATTTGTGACCAGCTTCCTGCACTCTCAGAACCTCTCAGAACCCCATGGGGGTTCTGACCATGTCTGTTTCTGACCCCCTCCCCATCCCCCATGCTGGACTACTGCTGCTCGGGGCTCTCCTGCCCCATTCAGAATCCCGACTTTGTCAGAGAATTTGCTTCTCTGCTGAGGAGGGGCAAGCATCCCCAGGGAAGAACACACTTCGAGGTTGATTGGCACTATGTCTTTAATGCCAGTCAGTGGGTGATTCCTTGAGAGCAGGTTTTTGATGGGGTGGGGGTGACCCTGCTTGAAAGGCCTGGCTGAGTGAGAATGAGAGAAGGAGAGACATTCATGACAGAGAAGAAAATTGTTTCCTGGGCACCTGGGTGGCTCAGTCGTTAAGCGTCTGCCTTCGGCTCAGGTCGTGGTCCCAGGGTCCTGGGATCGAGCCCCGCATCGGGCTCCCTGCTCAGCAGGAAGCCTGCTTCTCCCTCTCCCACTCCCCCTGCTTGTGTTCCCTCTCTCACTGTCTCTCTCTGTGTCAAATAAATAAATAAAATATTTAAAAAAAAAAGAAAATTGTTTCCTGCCTGAAAAAATGTTGGGATGATTCTAAGTCAATCTGAGTAATTAGTTTTATAACACAGCCACCTCCTGGATGTATGTCTCCGAGTCTGTTGGCCTCATGGCTTGCTCTGACTTGATTCCTTGGGGTGTTGCAGCTGGGGTGCCCTCTAAAGACTGTTAATAGTAATCATAACACCACTCTTGGGGCACCCGGGTGGCTCAGTCGTTAAGCGTCTGCCTTCGGCTCAGGTCATGGTCCCAGGGTCCTGGGATCGAGCCCCGCATTGGGCTCCCTGCTCGGCGGGAAGCCTGCTTCTCCCTCTCCCACTCCCCAGGCTTGTGTTCCTTCTCTCGCTGTGTCTCTTTCTGTCAAGTAAATAAATAAATCTTTAAAAAAAAAATCATAACACCACTCTTGTGTGTTTGGGTTGCATTCTACAATTTAGGATGTATTTTTATTTCTCTTTTTCTATTTGATCAAAATGACAGCAGGATGAGGTAGTTAGAATAGGACTTATCTCCATTTTCCAGGTGGGGAAACTGAGGCTCAGTGGGGTGAAGGGACCTGCTCAGGGTTATGGAGTCACTTGTTGGTAGAGCTGGATGGAAAACCCAAGTCTTTCATCCAGGGCTCTGCCCATGTGCCACGTTTTGCTGGCATTTACTAACTCAAAATATTAAGGGTAACATCTATCTGCAAATGCACGGTCCTTTCCCCACCGCTTGATCTCAGACCCGATTCTTCTCTCAGAGTGACGTGTCACCATCCAGATGCTCAAATCAGAAGCATAGGAGTCGTCCTTGACATTTCCCTCCCTCTCATTCCATATCCAATCTTCAGTTAAGTCCTGTGGTCTTTAATTCCTAGATATGCTTTCACCACACCCACTTGCCCGCAGTTCTGGACTGCTGTACTCCAGGCCCCGGTCTCTCCTTATATTGGGGTTGACCCTTTATATTGTTGTGCTGTCCTTTCTGTTCCTCTGTGATTTCTTGAGAATTGTGGGTTTGAGCAAAGTTAATCAAGTTTCTGTATTGTGGGTTTCTCAGAGGCTTTGGCATGCTAATCATGGGCCCAGTAACTCCAGCCAAGGCAGGGGGACTGGGTATTGTGCACACCCCAAACTCACTGCACCCTGCAGCCCGTCTCTGCCCGCTCTTCCTGCCCATTGTCCATTCTCCACACTGAAGCCAGACTGATCTCTGCAAACTGCAGCGCTGGTCGTGTTGACGCCCTCACACCCCTCCTGCCACCTCAGCCTTTCAGCCTCTCTGACGCATGCAGAACACACCAGGGTGCCCCACCCAGATCCCCCTCGCCAGGCCCCCCGCACCCATCTCCAGCTGCAGCAGCCTTGACTGCTGACACTCACAGCTGCCTCTTCTGGGCAGCTACCTACCTGGGAGGCCACGTTCCCCTCCCTTCAGAAGCATCTCATGGCCAGTGTCTGAGTTGGTGGTTGGGTTCACAAGAGACCACCCACCTCGCCTCAGGGAGAGAATCCCTGCTGTGCAGGCTATGCTACGGAGCTGGCAGGGATCAGGACCGAGAGAGACTTCACAGGAGAACACATTCTCCTGCCATGTGCTCCCCTTCCCTTTCTGCTTCTCTCACTCTCTGTAGGTTTTTCCCAAAGAGCACTCCCTGAAGACCTTCCTGCCTCAGCCTCTGCTCCTCAGGAGTTGTCCCCAAGACTCACGCTCTCGATCATAAGAGGGACCCTTGCATGCCATCTCTCGGTCCTTTGCCATCTTCTCTCATGAAGCAACTTTGTCTCCCCCATGGGGACCATGTCTGTTTCTGTCCACCTCTCCATCCCCCGTGCTGGTAGGTGCTCAGGATTTGCCGAATGAATGAAAATTAGCACCATAAATATCCAGAATGCAGATGAAAAGTATTTGTACAAGATGGCAGGCAGCAAGTGAACATCTAGAATGTATGACAAGCTTTGGCCAATGAGAGGAGGCAAACATCTTCATACAGAAATGAACATGAGCACAAAATTCATACATACAAATGGAGATGATTGCTATGTAGATGGGGAAGCATGTTAATCAAAAGCTAGCAAATGAAATCCATAGTTTAAAAAAAGAACATTTGTAGACTATTGGATTACCCAAGGTTTACTCATAAACAGATCATCACGCTGGTGAGGGGCTGAGGAGCCAGGCATGCTCATACATGGCTGGTGGGAAGCTGTTGGTACCATCACTAGGATACAGCTCCAGAGGGCAGAAAGTTTGTCTCCCATTCACTGCGTGCCCAGAACCATGCCTTGCATTTAGGCACCCAGTGGATATTTGTCAAACAAATGGAAGGCAATTTGGCAATATCTGTCAAGGACCTTAAGTTTTTCATATCCCTTGGTTTAGTAATTCTACTTCCTAAAGAAATCCTTAGAGAGAAGGACAAAGATAGTTGTATAAGAATGTTCACACATTCATTAAAATTCATCTAAATTTTGATTCATATAAAATCAAAAGACTGGAAGCAACCTGAATGTCCCTTGGCTGGTAATTAAATTAGTTAGGGCACTTCCACACTGAGCAATGTCATATAACTGATAAAAATGACATATTTGAAGAAGACTGGGTATATAGAATTATGCTACTTATAAATGATAAATGAAAAAAGAACTTCAGACTTTATATACAGGGTGACCTCAATTTTTGTTTAAAAAATCACTTGTTAATAGTAGGTTGCAGTGAATTTTATTTCTTTGTTTTTCTCTTTATTTTCCAGAATTTCAACAATAAGTATCTAATACTTTCATAGTCAGAAAAAAAAAAAAGCTCAAAGAAAGCATGGTTAATAACAAAATTGTGGGCAGCCAGGAAAAGTAGGAATAACTTATAATACTATTTTTTCCATTAATATTTCATAACACATCATTTTATGTGGGTTACAGAACACAGCCCCCTGATGGAGTCCGCCTGGTTTTATTTAGACAACAATGAGAAGTAAGTTTTGTGCTGTTGGAGACAGTGAGTGTTGTTTTCATGTTCTTAGTGTATATTTTTCCATAACCTGGAGAATTTTAAAATTTTGGCTCTACTCAAAAAAAAAAAAAAATCACAACTCGTTTGACTGGAATTGATTTCTCCTGTGGCTCCTGTAAAAGGTCTGTAAAAGGCATCACGATACGACATGGTGTTGACCTTTATTCTTTGCCTTGGCTGGAGAATTTCCCTATGGCTGGCTCAAGGTTTCCAAAAGGAAGGCAATTAAATGACCTAGCACAATTGTCTGGATTCTCGGCCCTGGGCTTATCTTGATTAGGAGGAAGTCGGTATCTAGTTGTTCTAAATTTAGAGCATAGGAAAGAGCCAAATGTTTGAGACTATCATGGGAGAAAGCCTTAACCCATGGGGGCTTTTGTCCCACTCACCGCTTCTCAGATATCTGGTTGTACTGCCTTGACACAGAACAAAGGAATTTAGGGTTCCATTTCCGTCTTCCTAGGAAATCTGTGCTGGCTTCCGAGTCCATGGCAAGGCTCATGCTAGGTACTAAAAGGACTGGGCACGTGTGCTGGCTTGTGTTGAACCTTCCATCATCTTTAACGTTCAGGTCAGAACCCCACGCCTAGCGGCCAAGGCTCTTTACGACCTGGGCCCTGCCTCTCTCGCCCACCATTCATCCCCACTACAGTGAGAGAGCAGCATTTAAGAGAGCAAAGTCCAGGAACTAGATGTAGCCTTGGCCACTAGGGTAGTGGAGAGATAGACCTGAAGCAGGAGAGGACATTCATCTGGTAGAGACTTGGGTCTGAAGACCAGATAGTCCTCTTGCCAGTTGTGGGAGGCCTCTGTGTCTTCATCATCTCCTCTGTTAAGGGGGGGGGGTGGGGTGGGTGGGTGTTATAACAATAGGAATAATAATAATACCAAATCCATAAGGTTTATTTCGTGTATAAAAAGCACTCACTACAATGCCTGCCATGGAGATAGTGCCTAATGCCTGTTAACTCCTTTTCTCTTATCTATTCACTTGGAAAAAGTTTGCTGAGTTCTGACTAGGTGCTAGGCACTGTGCCAGGTGATGGAGATTCGGAAGGGGATAATGCACAGTCCCTAGCTGACCCAAGAAACCCATATTTTAGTGATGGAGACTCACGGGGAACAGGTCAGCATAACACAGCTCCAAGGACCCCAGTCTCCTCCCCTTTCCTGAACACGCTATGTTCCTCATGCTTTGTGCCTTTGCTCATCTGTTCCCTGTGCCATAAGAGCTTTCCCCCCCACTCTGCCCTTTGAAGACGTTCAGGGTGCGGCTTAAATGTCATCAACATCAGGAAGCCTTCCTGACCTGCAAGCCAGAAACATGACCTCTCCTGTGTCTCCATGGTGCTTTGCATAAACTCTCTGACCCTTACCTTTCCCTTCTGTCAAGGCTGGTGCTATAAGCAGCATCTCCCAGTAGATTGGGGGCTCCTTGAAGGCAGGTTTATGCTTGATCCATTTCCATGTCTCAGTGTCCAACACAGGGCCAGGCGCGCTATCGATGTTTAGAAAGTGTTTGTTGGTGGAATGGATGAATGAATGGGTTACCTGGCAATGTAGGAGAAACCGCTTCATTGACAGGAGAGGAGGAGGAAATTTTATGAGACTATCAGATTTGCTTTGCAGGTACTTGGGTCCCTCCTAGTAGTTCCATCTGTAGCTATGAATAAGGATAATTTTATTGAGTCCTAGGAAACTTGGAGTAGGTATGTGTTCTCACAGTGTCTGCCTAAGGCTTTAGGCCTGGGCTTTCAAATTGCTGTGTTGTCAGGAGCATCCTGAAAGGGTTAAAACCCTTGTCCTGATGCTGGGCTTGTGCCATTCCATTTGCTTTTCACTGTGTGGGAGACTATTTAATTGCAACTGGAGTCACTAAGGCCAATATTGCAACAGAAATAATTGGATATACAACCACATGGGCTTTGGGGACTGGGACACAGAAATTTAACTTAATTCTAGTTTCCGCACTTATTTGTGTGGGTACACTGTGGATGGCTCCTTCTCCTTTCTGGACCTCATCCATTAAATGTGATTGTAGGAGGCGGGAGTTAGGGTAGTCAGACTGATTATGTCTGAGTTTCCTTCCGGCTCTGATAAGCCATGTCTGTAAGTTACACGATATCCAATGGACAAAAGGCCCACTGACACAGAGTTGCTGGAAGGTGATGGGGTTGGAGTTCTGGGAGAGGATCCCAATCCTCATGAGTTCAAGGCCATGGTTTTGGAACCAAAAGCTTAGAAATGCTCTGAAACCACAGATGGCCAAATCCACCCACTGGAAGTTCAGACGTGCTTACTCTAATTTATAAACTAAAAGCAGAGTTTTTTGAGTTGTTCAGAGTATGCGTGGCTCGATCTAACCTGGTAGTGGGTTTATGGATTGGCTTATCCTGTATGAGGCCCACATCATAGAGTGAGGAGGCATGTCCCCTTGGCCATCAGGCTGAAAAGATCCCTTCAGTGAGCCTTGCTCAGGCACCAAGTCTTAATGAACCTAAGGGAGTTCTTTTAACTCACTGTGTTGTAGAGGCAGTAGGATCAGTTGAGAACTGAATGCACTCTTGGTAGTGAATTGTAGCGTACTCTTTTCTTTTCTCTTCTTTTTTATTGAGATATAATTCTCATACCATAAAACATGCCCTTTTAAAGTGTACAACTCATGGTTTTTAGTATATTCACAAAGTTATGCAATCATCACCTGTAATTCCAGAACATTTTCATCATCCCCAAAAGATGCCCCATATACATTAGAGTCACACCCCAGCCCCCCAAACCACCCCCAGGCTCAGCAGCCACTAATCTGCTTTCTGTCTCTATGGTTTTGTTTATTCTGGAATTTTCATTAAAAAAAGAATCCCATGACATGTGGCCTATCAGGTCTGACTTTCATTTAGAATACTATTTTCAAGGTTCACCCATGTTGATCACATACTTTTTGAACAATTAAAAATTATATATGTGTATCAACTTTCACCTAGCATACACACAAAACTGTAGTGTCCATTTGGTGTGACCTACCAATGCTTCTTCATGGACCTGCTGAAGAAATAGGCTAGTCTAGCTAGGCCTGTTCCAGATCCTTCTTTCTTCACTACTGCAGTTCAATTGTGGCTTTTTACAAGAATCATACAGACCTTTAAAATTAAGAATAGGGGCACCTGGGTGGCTCAGTCGGTTAAGCGTCTGCATTCACCCTGAGGTCATGATCTCAGGGTCCTGGGATCCAGCCCCTTGTAGGGCTCCCTGCTCAGCAGGGAGTCTGCTTCTCTCTCTCCCTCTGCCACTCCCCCTGCTTGCGCTCCCTCTCAAATATATAAATAAAATCTTAAAAAAAAAAAAGAATTGGGGCACCTGGCTGGCTTGGTTGGTGGAGCACACGACTCTTGATCTCAGGGTCATGAGTTCAAGCCCCACAATGGGTGTGGCGATTACTTAAAAATAAAATCTTAAAAAAGAGAGAGAGAAAGAAAATTAAGAATCAAATCGATTGGCATTTTCATTTTTCTTCTGTTTTTGCTGACAGGCTTGTTTCTTTGTTTATTTATTTATTTATTTTAAAGATTTTTATTTATTTGACAGAGAGAGACACTGAGAGAGGGAACACAAGCAGGGGGAGTGGGAGAGGGAGAAGCAGGCTCCCCGCCGAGCAGGGAGCCCGATGTGGGGCTCAATGCCAGGACCCTGGGATCATGACCCGAGCTGAAGGTAGACGCTTAACGACTGAGCCACCCAGGTGCCTCTTGCTGGCAGGTTTAAAAGTCATTTTCCAACCCAAGATTATTTAAAGTCCTACAGCTTTTCCTGTCATGTTTTCATGGTTTCATTTTTACATTTTTAGCTTTCATTCATCTGGAATCTATAAATGGTGTGAGGTAGGCACCTAATTTTATTTTTTTCCATATAGTTAGCAAATTGTATCACAATACATCTTTTTCTCATTGATTTGGAAACAATAGCCTTAGCATCTACTACTTTCTATAAATAGTCAGGACTATTTCTGACCTTTCTTTTCTGCATGGAGCTGTCTGCCTTCTTTTCAGCTGCTAGCATACTGTTAACTTTCTTGCCCTTTTATGATACAATTTCATATTTGTTAGGATAAGTTTATATTATCACTCATTTAAAAATGCCTAGTTATTACCATATGTTCATTATTTTTGTTTAACTTTATTGATTAAGGTAATAGATTTCATGTCATGCGTATTGCTATATTATTTAAAAATTTATGTTCTGCCTTAGAGAGCAATAGGAGCAAGTAGCTATGTGAGACATTCTAGATAAAGTAAGCAGAGCATCTGTGAGCTGGAAGGACCAAGGAAGCACTAAATATTCATGAGGTCTGAGCTACCAGATACGTGTGCCAGCTAGCGCAGAGCTGCCACGGGAGAGCCCCTTCCGTGAAGACTGAACAGAGAGCCAGATAGGCCTAGGTCTCCTAAGTCACGGGATTACGGCTGTGCCAGCCTGCTCTGCTCCCTCCAATTTAGGCAAGAGTGGAAGACACTTCTGTTTTGTCCAAGCCATGACATGAAATGGAACATCACCCCCACTGTTATCACCCCTAATTTCAGTTTTGTATTTGGCTGTCTGGATTTGCAGAACAGGGTTAATCACACTGACAGGCATGGACATCTCTTTGGTTACTGATGGGAATGGGAATGGCTCTAGGATCTCGCCACTAAGCATCCTGCTGGACTTGATCTTACCTAGAGTACATTTGTCACTTTAAGAAAATACTCTCACCTGATGGCAGTGATGGTGACAATGAGGAGGAGGAGGAGGATGGAGTGTTGAATATTCTCAAATGATTTTGGTCATCTATCAAAATAATTGTGTGGCATTTCTGCTTTGCTAGAGTAATATGCTGAATTTGACGAATAAGCTTTTCCGCAGTGGAAGCATACGTGCAACTTCCATCCTTTTTCTCTAACTCCTGTTCTTTTCTATATGTAGAAGCTCTGTTGTAGCTCTTGGCTCCCTTTTCAACTTTTCTTTCTCCATGTGTATCTCCTTAACCGCTTCCTTTGAGTTCTGAGAGAACTGCTCAGAATTTGTCTTCTGATTTCCGGCTCTTCAGAGTGTGGTCCAAGGCCCAGCAGTATGAGCACCTTCCAGGAGTTTGTTAGAAATGCAATTTCTTGGGCCCCATCCCAGGCCTACTGAATCAGAATCTGCATTTTTAGAAAATATTTTATTTATTAACTTGAGAGAGAGAGAGAACCCAGAGGAGAGGGAGAAACGGAATCCTGCTGAGCAGAGAGCCTGACGTGGGACTCGATCCCAGGATCCTGAGAGATCTTGAACTGAGCTGAAGGCAGACACTTAACTGACTGAGCCACCCAGGCGCTCCCAGAATCTGCATTTTAACAAGATACCCAGATGATTCGCAGGCCCATTAAAATTTGAGAAGTGCTGAAAATTCTAGCGAGACGGAATGCTTTCCAGGTTTTGGTGGTGATGCTGATTTTCCCTGTTATTATAGGAGTTTGATTATTTTAGTGTCAATTTGGAGTTGTTCAGCAAAAGGCTTTGGATTACCATGATGTAGATTTTGAATGTTGGTGTGTTGGTGTTGGTGGGGTGAGGTCCGGAGCCGATGGCCAAGAAAGAATTCTTGAGATGTCTTCGGTGCAAAAAGGTGGTTTTATTAAAGCACTGGGACAAGACCCATGCTCAGAAGGAGCTGCTGCCCTGGGATTGTGAGGGGCAACTGACTATATACTTTGGGGTTGGGGGAAGTAAAGATATGGGAAGTTTTAAAAGGATTTTCATCTGCTAAAGACTCACAGGTTGCCACAGGCCCTGCTATTGTCAAACCAAGGTTGTTTTCCCTCTAGCAAGCCGTTAACATTAAGACAGTTGGGAGCTTCCTGGAGGAACATTATATTCTGCCTGCCTCAAGTATTTGTCACTGGGCTGCAGGTTATAAGGACATTTAATTTTATCTACATTTCCTTCTGCCTTTATTTCCCACGTCAACCATGTGGGACCAGAACCCACAGGCTCTTTGTGACAGGATATGGGGGAGGGGGGCAGTCGGCTGCTGGGTATGAAGCCAGGACATGAAAACGACATCCCAAAGGTCATCAAAATCACCACCAGGCATCATTAGACCAACAAGGAAGAATCCTTCTGTTGCATCTCGGAAGGGCAGTGTGTATCCCCCAGAAGGCTGTGCCCACACTCCTTTCTCATCCTGAGCCGATAGAAGGGAATGAAGGGGTTCTGGCCGACTGGTTTGGTGTCAGGCACGCATTTTCCTCTTCTTGGTAACTAGAAGAAACTTCTGAAGTCATTGAGGAAATCAAGTTCTGCGGGGCCCCAGCATTGTGCCTGAGGGCTGCCTGGTTGGGGGGGGTGGGCGGTATATTCACAGACTTGAATTATGGGAGTATTAGCACAAGGAGAGACAAATTCTTTTAAGGAAAAAATTAATTGAATAATGCTCAGTTCTCATCAGTCATGGCAGAATAGGCAGGAAAAGCCTGGGGGAGGCATAGAAAGCTATTGAAATGATTCTAAAGAGAACAAGAATCTTTAGGACAAAGTGGCTCATTTTTTATTACTGTCAAACCCTTTATTCCCTGGAGATGTTGAAACAATACCCACGCATAACTCTCATTATGGAATTGACAAACATCCTACCTCTCTTAATGGTTTCATGGAGTTGTTATCTCAACAGGAAGTTCTGGTCATTGTCCCACATTCTTCTTGTTTGTTATTAGTAATAATAACCATCACAATTGGGCTCTAAACCTTACAAGGCTTTTCCACACAAAGTAGGTCATTTGGTCTTTCTGAGAATCCCATGAGACTGTAGAGCGAGCAGGCCTTAATGTGCCCATTTCACGGAGGAGGGGACTGAGGGTCGGAGGAATCACAGGACTTTACAGTTTGTAGTAAATGGGAGCCACAGGCCTCAGACTCACATTCACTGACCACGGGAGGTCTCCAAGACACATCTGGCTAAGTGTCTTTGATCCTCAAGCCTCCCAGTCCACCCAGAGATTTTGCCTGGGCCAATATAACAAGGGAAGGATCACCACCCTTGTGTAAAGATCACTCTCCACAGTTTTACGCCAAAATGCAATGGTGGGACTTCAGTGAGGTGACGTTCTTCAGATTAGATTCACATGGTCAGACATGTCTGGTTCTATGGACACTGTCTGTTTAGATGTCCCCCACTACAGCAGACCTTTGTTAAACTTCTGCTAAGGATCTACTAAGTGAGGTGTGATTCATTATAAATCAGCAGGAACTGGTTTTAAGTTATTTTTGACTTCCTGAATTTGATTCTTTTCACTCAATGGGGAGGGTGACGTCATCTTTCTGCCTTTCTATATGCTACGCCTCTACTCTTAACTTCCCAAATTTCCCCTAATGTTCTATTTATTCTCCCTTGAATATGTTCTCTTTACCTGGAATATCCTTCCCTTCCTCACTCCCCCACCTTCTTCACCCTTCTTGTCCTTAATGGAACTCAGATTAAAAGCTTTTCCTTTGTGAAGACTTTCAGACCCAAAGTTAGAAACTTACACTCCTAAAAGCACTTTGAATGTATCTCTGCCGTGCTCCGGACGAATCACAGTCTAAAACGTATTTCATTTAGCTCTCCATCTACTGGGATTTCAACTAGATTGGGAGCTACTTGGGGGGCAGGACTGACCTCTTAAACTTCTCTATATCCTCTGAGCTTGGAACCTGACAACTGATAGGAGATCACTAAGGGTACATCTAAATTCCTCTATCTTTAAAATAAATAAATAAATAAAAAAAATAAATTCCTCTACCTGATGGCTTTAGTGCATCAGGAATTCTTTTTAACCAGATATCACTTTAGTGTCTGCATTTTAGGTGATAGGAAAGTCCTAAAGGGGACTATTCAAGCAAAGTAAGAGTATTGTAGCTCCTCAAATTAAAACAGGAAGTACACTAAACTTCACTCATTGATTTATCTTAGATTCTGTTCCTTTATGTTTCCCAGATTAGAGTCATTTTAGAGTAGAGCTCCTTTATCGACATCCTTCATGACTTTGTCCCAGACCACTTCTGCAGGTGTTCTGCATTTTCTTTGGTACCAGAGCGTTTTTTTCCTGTTCCTTCACAATCAGGTAATTATGGTCAATGTTCTCAACCTTGGCTGTGCGCTGGAATCACTAAAGGAGCTTTAAATATACTGATGTGAAATTTTCATGGAGTCCTCTTAGGTTTTTTTGCTGAGTAGTAATCTGTACATGCGCAGAGTGAGACTCTGAGAAACCTATCAGGAAACAGCTCCTGGAGGGCACGAGCTCAACAGAGATTTTGGTAGACTCACAGTGCTGATGGATACTGGATTTCTGACTAGCTATATTAGAGAGCCCTCACTCAGTAGCATGGACCGTCAGTTGAGACCTCGGGAAGTCTGTGCCTTTATCTCTTTAGAGTAAAGTTAACTGCCTGCCAGACAAAACAAAACAAAAGACATGACATCTTGAAGGTAACAATCCATACTGTCAATATAGTATCAACAGTGTCCAGCAAATAAACAAAAATTACCAGAAACACAAAAAAGCAGGGAAATGCGCACCAAACTAGAAGAAAGAACAGTTAGTAAAAACGGGTCCAGAGATGATAAAATGATGGAATTAGTAGCTAAAAGCTTTACACAGCTATTATCAATATGTTCATAGATTTAAAAAAAAAGGAAGAGATGGACATAATAAGTGAACAGATAGGAGAATCTCAACAGAGAAATGGAAATGACAAAAGAGAACCAAACAAATTCTAGAGCTAAAAAACCTAATATCCAAAATGTTAAAAATTCACTGGATTGGATAAAGCAGATTGGATACTGCAGAAGGAATTGGAAAAGTACATAAATATGTGGGCATGTTGAAGACTTTTTTCTGTACTTCAGCCACATGATTGAGGTCATCGACAGTCATAAATCATGGTGATAGTATGTACCCTTGGTATGATGTGATGAGAATGATACTTTACCTCTGTGGTCTTCCTTTCCAAAATCCTTAACTCCTGTCTAATATTGAGGAAAATTTCACATACTCATACTTCTCAAAACTGTCCAGCTCATCACAGGCAAGGGGAGCCTAAGAAGGCATGATAACTAGATGTGTTGTAGTAGCGTGGGTGGAATCCTGGAACAGAAGAAAGACGTTAGGAAAAAACTAAAGAAATCTCAGTAAAGAATGGACTTTAGTTAATAAAAAAGTCCCAATAATGGTTTACTTACTGTAATAAATATACCATACCAATGTAAGATGTTAATAATAAGGGAAACTGGGTACAGGATACATGAGACCTGTCTTTTGCTACCTTTGTAAATTTTCTGTAAGTCTAAAACTGTTTCTAAAATAAAAAGGTTACTAAAAAACCTGACATAACAAGTGCTGGCATGGATGTGGAGCAACTGGCACTCTCTTCCATTGCTGGTGGGAGTGTAAAATGGAATACCTTGGAAAACAGTTTGTGAGTTTCTTATAAAGTTAAACATATACTTGTGATATAACCCAGCAATCTCACTCCTGAGTACTTACCCAAGAGAAAGAAAAACATATTGTCACAAAGACTTGTATGTGAATGTTTATGGAGGCTTTATTCAGAATCATCACAAACTGGAAACAACCGAAATCAACTGCTGAATGGAGCAATGAATTGTATTAATCTATACAATGGAATATAAGTAAGCAATGACAAAGGATTGCACTACTGATATATACAAATACGGATGAATCTAAAAAGCATATGCTAAGTAAAAGAAGCCAGACAGAAAGGAGTTCATACTGTATCATTCTATTTATAGAATGATTCCAATTCTAGAATTCCAACATATGTATATATAATATATAGAACACTATATCTACATATATATAGAACATATTCTATATATTTAATATAGAATTCCAATTCTGGAACAAGCAAAAATAATCCAAGGTAGGAAAATCAGAACAATGGTTGCATCTTGAGGTCTGAGGATGGGGATTGATTGGGAAGGGACAGGAGGGAATTTTCTGAGGTGATAGAAATGTTCCATGTCTTGATAGGGGTATAAGCTACACAGGTCTATGCATTTTTTTTTTAAGATTTTATTTATTTATTTGAGAGAGAGAGAACAAGCAGTGGGGAGGGGCAGATGGGGAGGGAGGGAGGGAAAGAGAGAGAGAGAGAGAGAAGCAGACAGGGAGCCCAATGCAGGCTGATCCCAGGACTGAAGATATGACCTGAGCTGAAGGCAGGTGCTTAACTGACTGAGCCACCCAGGCACCCCTATGCATTTGTTAAAATACATTAAGATGTAGCAAAATAAGTCAATCAGAGAAAGATAATTATGTGATCTCACCGATATGAGGAATTTGAGAAACAAGACAGAGGATCATAGGGGAAGAGAGGGAAAAATGAAAGAAGACAAAACCAGAGAGGGAGACAAACCATAAGAGACTCTTAATGTCAGGAAACAAACTGAGGGTTGCGGGAGTGGAGGGGGGTGGGAGGGATGGGGTGGCTGGGTGATGGACACTGGGGAGGGTATGTGCTATGGTGAGCGCTGTGAATTGTGTAAGACTGATGAATCACAGACCTGTACCCCTGAAACAAATAATACATTATGTGTTAATAAAAAAATACATTAAGATGTATAGTTAAGTTCTATAAATTTCCGAGGTATGTCAAGTGTATCTCATTTTTTTAAAGGTAAAAATGCTGATATCTGTGTCCCACCCCTAGAGATTCTGATTTTTATGGTTTTAGATGTACGGTATTGGGTTTTTAAAAGCTCCCACAGCCAAGGTTAAAAAAACTATGGTTGTAGGTATCTGTCTGATAATAAGATCCTTTGTCATTGCTGTTTGCCATGTAGATGCTTCTCTAGCTTTGATGTATGGATCCTGGAAGCTGCATGCATGGAATTACATGCCTGCTTGATGGCTGGGTCTACCTGGGGTTGGCTTATTGGCAAACACCAAGATGCCAAAAGATCCAAGAAGAAGATAGGAGCAGGGTGGAGCCCCCAAAGAGCCCCTCAAGCTTTCCACTTTCTTCTGCCTCTTCTGAGAGTGGCCTGCTTATTCAGGGAGTGTATTGTTACGGTGGCAGGAGCATTGGAAGGGGACCAGTGGAGGCATCATTATGAGGCGGGGGAACTTCTTATTCCACATACAACTTTGGAATATTGCCTCTCTCTCTTCAGTCAGCTGTTATCACATAGGCAACAAACTCCCATTGGATTCTGCAAAGCTGGCCTGGTCTCATCTTGATTTTGTCCTCTTGGTGACTTGGACAGGCTGTAAAAGGGGAAAGAACAGGACATGTCCATGTGTTGAGCACATGCCAGACCCTCTGTTGGAACTTTGCTGCTGCTTTCCACTTCCAGGTTAACACTCAAACTACATACTTTTCTTGTTAGCAGTTTTCCTTCTTTTGAAGCTGACAGGCAACCCATTAACATTTTTAGGACAAAAAAAAAGCAGCTTTTCTTAAAACTCTATCCAACACTAATAAAACTGTAATAAAAACTGAAATGATAATTCATAACAGTTATTTCATGGATGCTCTTTGTCTGATATTTATTTCAGAACGCATGGCCAAGGGTTCTGAGAGGTCTCATTAATAACTAGAACTTTGACTAACAGTTTCATCTAGGGTGCACCAATAAATAACAGCATAAACTTAGATACTTCCAGCTGCAAGGAGCTTTGCAGGGCATCTAGCCCAACACACTCACACAGTGCCCAAGTAGCGGCTGCATGGCCCCTGGTCTCTGCTTGCACACCTCCCAAACAGGGGGCCTTACAAAACAATCCATTATGTCTATGAGCCGGTCTGACACAATTTTTCCTAGTATGATGCCACATTTGATTCTCTTAGTCACAAAGAACATCAGATCCCTTTTCTCGTTTGCTGTCCACAAGCTTTTTCTGCTGCAAGTTAAACGTCTATAATTGCTCAAAACATGCCTCCTAGGATTTGGATTTGTCTGCACTCAACCAGCCTGCTTTCTCTCCCTCATGAGTCTTGGTCTAGTTCCATTCAAATCCAACACAATGCATTTGCATCCATGTTACTGGAATACCTTCTCAGTGCCAGGCACTAGACCAAGTGCTATGGGGCAGAGCAAGTCGGGACTCGCTTTGTGAAAGAGAGAAGCCTTGTCCCCAAAAGCCCTACAAGGCGGCTTGTGGTATGGGGCAGGAGAGAGATGGTGTCCTATTTCCCACCCCACCCCTTCCCCGCCCCAAGTTCCCAGGCTCTCATCTTGCATTGCAGCACATTGGCTAAAATATACATCTATGCAAGCTCAGGGCATGATTAGAGGAGGCTGCTCATCAAATGTTTGATGAAGGCATGCCAATTGACTAGGTCTCTGTAGTTCAAATTCCTGGGAGGGACAATGTGATTGGCCCAGCTTGGGTTGGAGCTCCATCAGCTGTCTGCAGAAGGGACTGGGTCGGTCATCTGGTATAAAAGGCTACATTTTTCTGGGCTAGGGACAAGGAAAATTCTATGAAACATGAGTGTGGTTGGAGAGGAAATGAGAGGCATTCTTATAGATGTATTATGGATATAATCTCCATAACATAAAGTCCATAGGTATATATAAGCAGTATATAATATCCATAAGCATTAATCCTGAAAGATGGGTGTTTTCTCCATTTCAGAGGTGGGGAAATGGATTCAGAGAGATTAAGTGACTTTACCCAAAATTACTGCTTATTAATGGCAAAGTCATGGTTTGAATTCAGGGCTGCCACATTGCCTCTTGGTATTTCTTCAACAATTCTTTCTGGAACTCATTTAGTCACTCACTTATCTGTTCATTTATTCATTCAACTAGAATTTTTCCTGCACTGATCATGGGTCTGGCATTATGTGAGGCCCCATGATTCAGCAATTAGCCACATAGGCCTGGAGGGACAGCCATCAAGAACATGAGAGACGGTTCCGGTTCTTTGGGTTTTACTGGAGAGATGAGACATATGGACACCACAAGTTCAGGCATTGTTGCATGAAGTGATTCCTGGAGTGAACCAAGATGGTGAGGGCTTCAGAGTAGGGAAAGAATGTCAGAGTAGAGAGATCTCTGAGAAGTAGAGTAGTTGAGGAAGCTTCCTGGAGGCAGAACTCTGATTAGTACCCAAGGATAGAGCGAGGAGAAGGAAGGAAGACATTGCAGTGGGCAGGGAGTTGTGTTGATTCTACTTCCTGAGTATTGTTCACTGACATCCACTTCTCTCCATCCGCTCTGGGCCCTCCTCTGGTCTGGCTCACTGGCACCCCTCCCCTGGACACAGCCTAAGCCTCTCCAGCAGATATCCCCTCCTTGTCTTGTTTTCCACCAATCTGTTGTCAATTTAACTGAAAAAAAAAAAAAAAAACCACTTCAAACACATAAAAAAAGTACAGTAAATAAGAAATTTTGATTCAGTAGATAACATTTCACTATATTTACTTCAGCTTTGTCTTTTACAGAAACAACATTATCGTCTCAGCTACATTCCCACCCTATCCCTTAACACTCCATCACAGAGTAAACATCCTAAAGTGGATATGATTTATTCCCACATGTGTTTTTCTACCTTTTTTACTGATGACCTACAAACCATATGGTATTAGGTTCATGTTCTTTTGCAAGTTGCCTTTTTTCCTCCACTGCTCATTATATTTTCAGATTTGTCCTTGTTACATGAAGATCTAGTTCATTCATTTAACCATCATGTAGATTCTGTTATAAGAATTAATTGTTTATAGAGTTGCTCCCCTACCAGATGCCTGGTTAGGTCATTTCTATTTTCACTATTACAAATGGCGCTGTGGTGAATATCCTCACACATGTCCCCCAAGAAACAAGAGTTGCTCGGTCAAGAGTAAACAGATCTTCTACTTTACTAGATATTGCAAATGGTTCTTTACAGTGTAGGGCAGGTTACACGTGCATTTCTCAGTGTATCTGAGGATGGGCGTTCCAGAGGCTCCACATCCTCAAAGACGCTTACTATTATTAATCTTTTCTTTTTTCAATCAGGTCCCCGTTTGCCCGTGGCAGACAGGTGGATCTTTTTAGAATACGCTCCTGACCATGTCCCTTCCCTATTTCAAATTCCCTCATTAGGCCCCATTGCTCTCGGTATAATACCTAGAGTCTTGTTCTGCGTGAGCCAGTGCATGCCCACCTCTCCAGGCTCGCCCTTCTGTCCTCTTGTACTCCAGTGTGCTTACACATGCACATGCAGGCATATCCCCCTCACACACACACATGCCCACATGCATGCATATATTCTGTGGTCTGACCAAATCAAATCACATTCATATCCCCTAACCTGCTCACCCTCTGTTGTCTTTGGGCCGTGGTAAAGCTGTTGCCTCTGCCTGGAATACTCTTTCCCTCCTTCAGAGAGCTGATTGCTACCAGCCCTCGGTTCCCAGCTTGATGTCTCCTCCTCTGGGAAGCCTCTGCAGGAACCCAAGGCCTGAGTTAGACACTTTTCATCCCATTGCCTCAACACTCTCACCTCTGACATCACAGTTCTCGGGACATTGTCTTGTATCCCCTGTTTGTTGTCTCCCTGCTGCACTAGACAGTGGACACCTTGATAGCAGGGCCTATGTCCTCTGTGCCTGGGCTGTCTGGTGAGTGAATTTGTTAGAGAATCCACGGGCAGGAAACAGGTCGGGATGGAGCAGAGGCAGCAGGATGGGAGTAGTTGAAATCAGACTGGAATATCCTATCCCATTCATTGCCTTCATAGCCCCAACTTCCATTAGGGAAACCGAGGCATAGCTGGGTGGCTTGTCCTGTCTAGAGTCATGCGTTTGATAAATGGCAGGGCTGGATTTGATTCTGTCTTCAGACTCCATGTCTGGGCTTTCTCTGCTGCACTTCAGCTACAGTGGATGGGAAGGAGCCAGCAGAGGGGGAGCGGGGGGTGGGGGGCTGCCAGGGAGGAGAGGCTGTGCAGGAGAGGGCTGTCCTGGGATCTAGGACACAGGTGGAGGGCTGAGCCCAGCAGACATGACCCCAGATCCTCTGAGCCAGCGAGGAAGGAAGAACATTCGGCCAAGTTTCTAGAACAGACACTTGTCAGGCTGCCCTGGGAGCCAGCCCTCCTCTGGGGAGGAGCAGACCTGTGGAAAGTAGTTCAGCCTCTTCCTCACCACCCAGCCCACCCGAGTGGCCTCTTCCTGCTGTAGCAGGAAAATGATTTCTCAAGACTGTCCTGTAGGAGGGAGACCAGAGCCAAGGACAGCTGGGAGGAAATATAGGCCCAAGGCAAACAGGTGGGAGCTGGCCCAGGGGGGCTAGAGCTCCAGTGGAGAGCATGCAGGTCAGGCTCAGAGGCTCCGGGTCCATGGGCATCTAGAGGAGCCCTGTGGACCGGCTCATGTGTGGCAGGGCAAGGGGACATCAGTAAACTGGGGACAGTAGTACCTATGCCTCCTATGACAGTGAGGATTAAGTAAAATGAAATATTAAATGGCTGAGAATACTGCTTGGTACGGAATATCAATCAGCCGTGGCTATGGTTATTTATTCATGGGACCGTTGGGAGGAGTGAACAGGACAACATGGTGGACAGACTCTGCAGACCTGTGTCAGTGTTGGGGAGCAGCCTGCTTTTGTTAGGAACTCAGTAAACAAGCATGGATGCTGATCGGGAAATCCAGCGGACAGAGAGGAGGGGTGTGGAATTCAGTGACCAGACACCCTCCTCCGGTCCCTGAGTTTCTTCATGGGACATTTGCATCAGAGACCACACAAGTCAGTTTGGGAAGGATGCCTAGATATGGCACAGTCCCATCCTCCAGCTGCCCACAAGGGGAAACTGAGGCTCGCAGGGTAGAAGGGACTCATCTGGGGCTCAGATCCAACGTTTCTCCTATCCCCTCAGTTCAGGTCAACCTCAGGATGGGGCTCTGTCAGCAGGTTCAGGGTTGGCATGTCTCCCTGCTGGTGTCCCCTCCCCCGACCAACGTCAGTGGGGCTCCCACCAGCTCTGAGAACCTCAACCTACGAGAGCTCCCTGCTTTGAATGCTGTCTTCCTGTTTTTCCATGGCCAGCAGTTGAAAAGCAATTGAAAGCCACTTCCAGCTCTGGTTTCCCCTCCAGAGCTTTCCTTCTCTGGGCCTCCCTTGGAGAGGTCGGGAGCAGGTCAGCAGCGTGTATATACCTGCTACCTTCACCAAGGTTTCTTTAGCTTTGGGCAAGTGTGAGCATTTCCCTTCCCCTCAAACAGAGCTCCCTCCTTCCTCCCTCCTGCCTTTTTTTAAAATGACACTCCAACCACCCACACCTTGCCGTTGGACTCACCGATCTCGCACACACGGAAGCTTATTCTGAGGGACCTTGGGTGTGTATTCTTGTTGCTCAGGTGGGATTTCTCTGCTGAAAAACAGTTGCAGGAGCACATAGGTACAAAATGCCAGGCCTGCTAGAAGCTCATTTGTAAGGTACATGTTGCCCAGCAAACCCAGCAATCATAGGCATGCAAACAGGAGGAAATAAAGATTTAGGATTTTTCTCGTAGCTACGTCCATGTCTTGGGAAGCAGTTGGATCAGCCCATGGGAAGGTCTTGCTGCCATGACAAATTCTCCAATGGGCAGAGGGGCTGCCCATTCATGAAGTGGCCTCACACACATTACTTCATCTGAACCGTGCAACTGACCTGGATGGAATTATTTTCTCTGCTTTTCTGATGAGTAAATTGAGGTTTAGAGTGGTGAGAGTCACTTCTAAAGATCAAGAGATGCAAGGCTTCCTCCAGGGGCTTCTGATTCCACACCCAGGGCTCCCTTACTAGCTGTTCTACTAAAGAAAATCCAGAGTTTTTAACTTAGGACAGGATTCTGCCTTGAATTTGTAGTTCAGAGGCAAAACTAAGTGAATTAGAAGAAGACAGCCACAAAAGGGACAAATTATGGTGAAGATAGAAGTGACCATTGAATTAATGAGAAGCTGGCTGTCCCAGTCTGGTCTCCTATTCTGCTTTTAAACTCCTAGTTGGACCACGTTTCCTCCCCAGAGCTCCCTTCCCATACCTTGGGGTAGAGTGTGTTCTCCTCGTCTAAGAAGACCTTTCCATGCTCTGTGCATCTCCACTGCAATTCTCGCTGTACATTGTCATTTGCTCATTCCTAAAGCTCTCTTGTCCTGTGAACAGTGGGTTCCTCAGGTAAGGAAGGACCCCAGGGGCACCATAGCCATGGGCAGTGAGATGCCTCTGCTGGCAAGTGGTGTGGGTCAGCTCAGCTGCACGGCATGGGGCTCCTTCTGGGGCTGGGCTGGAAGCAATAGTGTCTGGAGGTCCAGAGAGGCCCGCAGCAGTCAGAGCAGTGACCAGGGGCTGAGGAGTGGGCACTATGGAGGTTCTAGGGAAGTGGGTGGCTTCTGAGGAAGTCCGGGAGCCATAGGCCTGAGGCTTGGGGTCAGGATTCAAGTCTTTGGGTTAGGGACTCCAGTGATCCTGATGAAATGGGCTGCAAGGCCAGGACTGGTATCAAGCCCTTCCCTCCTGGCCCAGCCGCCAGGCCCACCAGAGCTGAGCCCTCTGAGCACCCCGAAGGAAGGCAGCGCCATGGATCTGGGGCCGCCTCAATTGTGGGGAGAAGAGAGGGCTGGGAGTGGGGAGCCATTTCTCTTACTACCAAAAGAGAGGAGTTCTGAGAAGTTAAGATACAAAAAATGAAAAACAGTGTTTGGTTTAGAAATTGCCATAACGCGGATTCTTAGGTTAGGGGCTGCCCGACTTTCACACAGAGCTTTTTGTGATTCCTGCAGTAGAGGAGACATGTCTTCCCTCATGCCAGACAATCGGTTTCTGACCCCACCCCGCTGCCTGGGTCCATCTCTCTGATCCCCACGGACAGGCCGACATCCAGAAGGCATATTGCATAACCGAGCTCACATCTTACCAAACCATTTGAATTCAATTTTCTGGGTGAAGAGTTATTACCCAGTTACTTTGGAGACACGGACTTAATCGCGTTCTTATCCCATCTGGAAAGGAAGTCCTCAGTCCCTGCACCCTGTCTCCCATGGTGAGGACCACCAGCCCTCCTGCTTGTGCGTGAAGCTGTGGAGTGGAAAGGCCAGGGCCTTGTATCTTTGAAGAGATGAAAGAAGAGAACTCATGGTATTTACTGCAAACCTGCTATGTACAGACACGGCCTTGGGCCTTTTACCTGTATCATTACATGTGTATGCATATGCATGCAATAGCCCAGGGACCTAAAACTTGACTGTCCCAACCCCCAAGAGGAGGAAACGGAGGCCCAGCTGCCATACAGCGAGAGTAACAGGCCTCTCTGAGATCTTCACATTCCGCTTCTCTGGAGATGCCCAGAAAAGGTTGACGCTGCCTTTTCAGAGCTGGGGTGGCCGCTGGAGCTGGCCTGGCCACCAGGGGCTTTCTGATCTCTCAAATGCCCCTCTCACTGCAGTCTCTCCAGTTGACATCAGCCAGAACATCTGGCGGGCTGGCCCAGGCATCCAGAGGTGAAGGCCCCATCCTGGCCCAGGGCCACCTCCTCGGTTAGGGAAGAGCGTGGCGACTGCTTCTCTGTGAGGGGACTGTGAACCCGGCCGGGAGGACGTGCTGGCTGCACAGGTTTGCCTGCAAAGGGAGCCAGCGCAGTGGGTTGTAGGGAATCTGATGAAAATAATCAGCTGCAAACTCCTGAAAAACAAACAGTCCGCGATCCAGAGGTTTGAATAACAGCCCCCTCAGCCAGATGGCTGCAGGAGGCGTGCCAGGGAGAGAAAATGATCTCCTGCCCTGAATTTCCTCTTTGTTCTGGATGTCACTGGCCTCTACCCCTCTAGGGTGTGAGCCACCCAGACCGAGTCTCGTGTGCAGGGAGCTTAAGGCAGCTTTCCCCAGATTAGGATTTGGGGACAGGGAATCCAGGAAAGAAGCGGCTTTCTTGTCCCAGCATGAGTCACCCGAGGCTGCAGGAAGCACACAGCTGTCTGCATCTGGGCCTGGAATGCTGCTTCTTCCTCGGAGGATACTCCTAAGAAGCCTGGGACCCTTGGGGTTGCCGAGCAGGAGGCCATAAGCAGGGCTGCCCTGTGTGGGGCTGGCCCTCTGGACACCCTGGTCCCCTCTGATAGACCTTCACAGCTGAGCTGTTGGGAGGCTGAATGCTAGCCTGTTGCCATGCCGGTATATCCTGCCAAACTCAGCCTCCCTATGACTCCAATAAGAGCATCTGGGTGAGAGCAAGGCCAACATGGGTCTGAAGCTTACTCTGCCACTGTGTGACTTCTAGCAACTTATTTGACCTCTGTGAGCCTCAGTTTCTGCTTCATTGAGCTTTAGTGAGACTAATAAGTAAAGAAATTATATTTTTGCTGCATGCAACACACTATCTGGCACACAGGAGGCATTCAGGAAACATGGTTCCCTCCCAGCCCTCTGGTCCAGAGCCTCTTGGTACTGATTTCTTCTATTACCCACTCCTAAATGCTTTCACTGACCCATGATACAATATTTCATTCCTGCCATTTGGCAAAGCTTCCAGGTGCAATCCTCTCCCATTTTCTCTGAATGGATCCCCATCTCTCCTCCATCATTGTATTAGCTACTCTGTTTGCGAATATGTATTTTGACTCCATGAGCTGCTACAGATTCTGTCTGGAAGGAACATGGGCAGTGCATAAATGCAGTGAGAGTGCACCAGGCTCATTGAACTTAACAAACTGACTCCCCTATAAGATGTAAAGCCACTTAAAAAAAAAATCTTCACAACAACAAACAAATCTATTTATGTGTACTAGGATTATGAAGCACATTAGGTTGAGCTGGGGTTTGCTGCAGGAACACAAAGCTCCCAAATACGAACGGCTTAAAACAGCCAATGGTCATTTCTCACTCATGCTGCACATCCATTGTGGGTTGGTGGGGTCTCTGCCCCACACTGGCCTCTCTTGGATACTCAGAATTCACCATCTGGAATGTTGTTGGTCACTGCAGCAGGGGGAGGAGAAGATGAAGAATTCAGCACTTTAATGCTTCTGCCCCCTTGCAACACATGTCAGTTCACATTTCACTGGCCCAAGCAGGTCACGTGGTCTCCCCTTTGCTCAAGGAAGAGGGGACGTCCAACTCCATTGTGTTCGCAGGTGGAAAAAAACCAAAATATTGCTGGACAATGCTAACGTCGACCATATAGAAAATGTTTTCAAAAGAACAGAGAGTAGATAAGCAGAAATTCTGAAATTCTCCACCCCCCACCCCGATTCACTAGAGATTTGAGAGTCATTTTAAAAGCAGAAAATGCCCAGACATTTGCATATAGAAGTTCCTTTTATTCCCGCCTTCATTCTATTTCAGGGGTCCTCAATTTCCAGTGTGCATAAGAATTATTTTTGACATTGGACAACATCGTATATGCAATCCTAGATGGTTTCAAAGTGTTTTGAACATACACAGTTTTTTTCCCATATGTGCTAAATTTAGAACCTAACCTATTTAGGATGTGACTCTACAGTGATTAATTCATGCTAATGCCTGACTTTATTATTTTGTAAAACCACTTTACTGGGGCGCCTGGGTGGCTCAGTAGTTAAGCATCTGCCTCCGGCTGGGGTCATGATCCCAGGGTCCTGGGATCGAGCCCCGCATCGGGCTCCCTGCTCAGCAGGAAGCCTGCTTCTCCCTCTCCCACTCCCCCTGCTTGTGTTCCCTCTCTCGCTGTCTCTCTCTTTGTCAAATAAATAAAGTCTTTTAAAAAAAAAACCTACTTTATTGAGGTGTGATTGACATACAAAAACCTGTCCATGTTTAATGTATACAATCTGATGAGTTTAGAGAGAAGTATACATCCATGAAACTATCACCGCCATCTGTGCCATAAACATGTCATTTACCCCCAAGGTTTCCTCCCACCCTCTTTAATTGCCTGAATTTAATTGTTTCAATGTTTTATTCCCTTTCCTCTTCTGTGTTTCACTTACAACCCAAGGGGCCACTCTATCCCTGAATCCAATTGCACTTAGCATTTGTTTGATTTTGTGCCTTGACCCTAAGAATGTACAAATACTAATTTTTATCCCAAACCCTAAAAAAGTCTTTCAGGGGCGCCTGGGTGGCTCAGTCCTTAAGTGTCTGCCTTCGGCTCAGGTCATGATCCCAGGGTCCTGGGATCGAGTCCCACATCGGGCTCCCTGCTCGGCGGGAAACCTGCTTCTCCCTCTCCCACTCCCCCTGCTTGTGTTCCCTCTCTCGCTGTCTCTGTCAAAATAAATAAATAAAATCTTAAAAAATAAATAAATAAAAAAGTCTTTCATACACATTATATCATTTAGTGATCCTCACCCTAACCCTAAGGAGTTGGTTTATTAGGGGAACATTTCCATTATCCTGATGAACTAATAGACGCTGAGGGAGGTTAAGTGATTTGCCCAAAGACACACAGTACAAATGTGTTGAAGTCAGGTTTAGAGGCTCAGGTCCCACAGACTCCTCTCGCCGCTGTTATCCCTACAGGGCATTGTGCTCAATGGAAGCCCAGCTTCCGCAGGGATTACGCCGGGCACACAACATTCCTGGAGCTGGACGTCCAGGAATTCCTGTCAGGCATTTATTCACGGAATAAACACTTCCCTGAAGAGCTCTCCACAGCCAGCCAATGTCGTGGCCCTGCCATGGTTCAGCCTCAGGGGGTGAGATGCCCATTAGCCTCAGGTGGAGGCGTGACAGCGTGAGGTACACATTCACACATGAACTGAACTCTAAATGGCCTCACCACCCACAGCTCATTTCCTGCTAGGCCAACCCTGTTGGAGCAAGAGACGTCAGGATGGGTCTTGAATGCCGGGCCAGGGAGTGTGGACTTTCTCCCGAGGGCAATGAGGAGCCATGGAAGGCTCTAAACTAAGGAGAGGGCAGATTTTGATGTGTGCTAGAGATGCCCCTCTGGCTATTTGCAGAGAACTGGAGAGTGACCCGCAGGAGGGAGGATGAGGGGGCTGGTGGGTCACCTCAGTGAGATAGGTGAGGGTCCAGGCTTGGGCTCTAGCAGTGGAAATGGAGGGAAAGATGCAAACTGTGGGACTTGTTTCACATTCCTGCAGGGGTGAGGGAAGGAGGAGTCGGAGGTGATGCTCAGGTTTCTAGCTAGGGCACCGGAGGGACTGCAGGCTCCTTGAAGGTTTATCTTGGTTCCTTCCTCATCTTCAATGTCAGGCACCATGCCTAGCACATCAGGGACGCTCTATGGGAGTTTCTGCCATGAATACGTGCCTGTGTGAATGAGAGAAATGGGGGATGCTGCAGGATTGGGGGGAGGAGGAGAGGTCTGGGAAGGAAGCTGACCTCAGTTATTTGGGGATGGCTTGGGCTTGAGGTGGCAGCAGACTTCCCAGGGAGATAGCCAGGAGGCAGTTGGCCAATAGGGCCAGCTCAGGAGAGAGGTCCAGGCGGGAGAAACAAATTCAGGGGGTGTGAGTAGGTAGGAAACCAGATCGCTGGAGACAAATCACTAGAGGACATGGTGAGGAATAAGAAGGCAGTGGATGTGGAAGGAAGCGTGGGGGCCAATGGCATTTGAGGATCTGGAAGGAGTCTGAGAGGGCCAACGGTTCCCCCTCACAAGGCTGCTAGCAGTTAAGTGAGATACCCATTGGCTTGGAAGATCCATGAGAGCCAGGCAAGGGGTGATAAGCAGAACATTTAACAGGCACTGGACAATCACATCAGCCTGGGCCACTGATGGAAGCCAGGTCTTCTAGGCTCCCAGTTGGGCTAGAGTCAACTCCTGAGTAGTTGGATCATAGGGAAGTTGGGGGGGGAGGCAGGATGGGAAGAGGGCCTGGAGCAGCTAGGGCAGAGAGTGGGGCACCCAGGGGCTCGGGGCAGCTGCTCTGTACAGGCTAGAACAGAACATGTAAATACTTAATAAGTGGGACACTTACATAGGGACATCCTGGCTGCATGTCAGGGCTGGCAATATCTATTGCATTCATTCCTGGCTGTGGCCTCACATTAGAAGAGCACCCAGCAGTGAGTAAATGACAGTTCCCATCGGGCCCCAGCACCATGCCTGGCCTGGAATAGGTGCTCAGTCCATGTAATTTTTTTCATCTTCTTTTCAGGGAATAAAGACACCTCCATAGTTCCGGGAATTTCCTTCCCTGAGCACAATTTTTCTGTTTTAGGAAATCAAATTTCCTTTCACTTGTGAAGACCTGTCTTTTCTGCTGTTGATGTCCTGGGAATTTCAAAGGCCCCGGCTGGCAAGCTTGCTGAGAGTCATGGGACAAGAGGAGTACAAGTGAACAATGGGCCAATCTCGAGGGACAGCGCCAGTCAGGGTCACCCCTCTCGTGGCCTCCCCTTCCTTCCAACACAGCCTCGTCATCTGTCGGGAACCAGGGATTTCTCCCGGGCCTGGCACACCGTCTGTGCTATGTAAGTGTTCGCTATGATTATTTTTGTTATTACTGTCCCTCAGCCTGGTGTTTCCTCAAATTGAATTATTTCTGTGACTCCAAAGCTTAGTTTATTTTTTTTTTATCCGAGCCTCCAACTAATACCTCAAGGCTTTGGATCCCCCAAGCTAGGTCCTCTTGCAAAGACTAATTCCAACACAGTCTCTTTCCGGTGATTTTTAAACACTCACACTGCCGAGGAAGGTAGGCTTCCTTCAGGAGCTCACTTAGTTTAGATAAATACGTGGACTGTGGCTATAAGAATGGTCCTAAAATATACCTTTTTCTAGGTGTAGGGTCTCAAAAGGAGTTTTCACGATTCAGTGCCTATTCATTCAGTCATTGATTTGTCTGCCTAGGAGCTGCCGCTAGAACGTCAGCGAGGACAGGGCTCTGGGCCTGCTTTGTTTGCTGATGTAAACCGAGAGGCAGCACAGAGCCTGCCACATCCTCAGTGCTCAGGGATACCTGTTAGATGAATGAGTGAGCGAATGAGTATCTTACCTGTGTCGGGATGCCCAGCTTTGGAAAGCCAAGGTAGGACATGATCCCTGCTGTTCGTGAGCTTGTGGTCTTGTGCAAGAACCTGCCATCCCCACACCATCCTACCGGAAATTTGGAGCAGGTCAGCATGGCTGCCCATGAGGCCCATAAACGCCTTGCAGTGGTCCAGGAGCCTGGCAGGAGTGGTGCCGCTGTGGGGAAGACCAGGAAGGGTGTCTGAGCTGGGTTTCATTTCAGCATGAGGCATGGGTGGCAGGGAAGCAGAATGAGCCAAGGTCCAGAGTGGGAAATCTTGGTTTCGTAGAGGAAGTTCCAGAAAGGCCCCTGGGTTGTGTGGGTGACTGGGCAGAAGCTCCAGGACGGGAGGGGCTGTGTCTGTCCGATCCATCTTCTCTGACCCAGTGCCTAGCACATAGGAGGCTCTTAGGAAATCGTAGCACGGGAGAGCAAAGAATGACACGAAATGGAAAGGAAAAATGGGACCTAGAAATCGGTTTTGGAGGTTTGCTCAGCAACTTCAGTGACTGTCTCCTTCCAGCCTGGAATGTAGAGGCTCATGTCTGGGAAGAACATTAGGGCCCACCCCAATCACCTCCATAACACCCCTCCCCAAGTGATCATGTAGTTTGGGCTAGGATGCCCCTCGGTGATGGAGAGCTCCCTCCCTCCCACACAGCTGGTCCTTTTTTTTTTTGGTATAGATCTGATGCCTAGAATAGCCCATCCTTATGTTGACCACAGAGGAGTGGCAGGGATAGAGCACTGAACTTGGCTTGGCTCTTGGGCCTTCCTCTGACTCTTGTGGTCCTTGGGCAGGGCTGGCATAGCCAGTGATTACACAAGTGTGGGCTCTGCTGTCCAACAGAAGAGAAGTTACTTGATATCTCTGTGCCTTACTTTCCTTATCTGTAATTGGGTTTAGTAGTAATAGTACCGCCTTTGTAGGATTCTTGTGGGGATCAAATACATCCTAATGTGTTAGCTAATACATACAAAGTTCTTAGTGCCTATTGGCCAATGAGTAAGTGCTCAATAGAAGTGAGCTCTGATTTTAGTGTGTTTGCCTCCTTTCTGGCTTTCAGTTTCTCCCTCTGTGCCAAAGGAATAAGAAGCCTTGCCTTGGCTGTCTTGGGGATGGTGGGAGCACCCAGAGAGAGAAGGGTGTGAAGGCATCACAGACGGGAGTGTTGTGCAGCATTCCCATCAGCTGTGGCCTCTGCCCTGGACGATCTCACCGGCATGGCTGACCACCACTCGCCCCAGTCACTCCCACCCCGCCCAGCTCCTGAGTTTTCTCTCTACCTTTGGTGGCTAGTTCCTGTTCCTTGCCATCCTGTCTCTTGACCTCTAAGATATATATTTAGAACAAGCCTGCAAGGAGAGGAAAGGGGACATGAAGAGAAGGAAACAGGCAAAGTTCTCTCTTTCAGCAGTTCCTTGGGGGACTCAAGGCTCAGGCTTTCTGATCCCTCTGCAAAGGGGGCTCACCCAGCCTTTGAAATAACCACTTCCTCTCTCCTGGCCTTTTCAGATCAGAGAGGTGGGAGGGGGTGTGGAGATTCAGTTCCTGGATGAGCTGAACAGGAGGCTGCAAGCTTCCCTCTGATGTGGGACACTTCTCCAGGGGCCCTGGCCCCGGAGATAGTACTCTGGGCTGTGATGGCTCCTCTTGGGGTCTGCCTTGGACTCACCGCTGCCCAGCTGCCACTGACCACACGGATTGCTTTTAAGAGGTTGGGCTGACCTTCAGCATAACTAAGATGCTGTCAGAGCTAGAAGAAGCTTTCAGACTCTTTCCGTCAGTAGTTCCCAGACTAGGGGCCCTGGGTGCTGGGGTTCCTCAGACTATTTCCAGCTTTTCCACAAGCCCAAAAGACACAGTAGATAGCCTGTGTGTGTGTGTGTGTGTGTGTGTGTGTGTGTGTGTGTATGTGTGTGCTCACAGGCTCCTAACAATATTAGGTGTCTCTGTGTTTTTCTGACACCAACTCAGGGTGGTTCTCTGTATGCTGGTGTTGCTAGATACAATAACAGCTTCTCACTGAGCTATCCTCTGCCAGGAGCTGGGGGCAAAGCCCTTGACTCACATCATTTCACCAATCCCCAACCCAGTAAGGTGGGAAAGCTTTATGATCTCTATTTTGCAGGTGGAGAACCTGCGGGTCCAAGTTGCCTGCAGCCACACATACAGTCAGCCAGGATTCCAATCCAGGCAGACCGATTCCCTAGCTCCAACCCTCAGCCACTCGGAGACAGTCTCCTAGAGCTCAGTTGTATGCTTGTCAGAACTGCAAAAGGGCAAACACATTCGTCCTTACTCAGGGAAGGCTATTGGTAGAGAAAACTTTCAGATGCATGTACTAGATGTAGGAGGCATAATCAGAGGGGCGGTGGGATGGTTGAGAACCAGCCACTTGTGTTGTAGAACTAAGGCCAAAGTAGTGAGGGTCTTGCCCAGGGTCTTCTTGTGAACTGGCAGCTGAGACGAGAGCTTGTTTCACTTCTGGTGATCCCAGAGCACCTTGGACCAGTCAGCAAGCAGGGCAGCAGAGGGGTTCCCCGAGCCTATGGCTCCCACCTGGGATGGCATATGCCCGTGGCTCTGCCTGGCAGGATCTCTGAGTTCTCTCTGCCCCGCAGCCTGCTCCCCAGCAAGGTTCAGACCACACACCCTGAGAATTCTCCCCCAGGCCCCACCTACTTCCCACCAGCTGCGCAGGGCTTTGGCTTTGCCAAACCACAGGGCTGTTGAGTGCTGGGGGGGCCGGCAGTATTTGTCTTCAGCAAACTCTTCCTTTATCACCTCTGCAGCTTCTAATTCCATGCTTGTGCATGCATTTTACAGTTTGCAAGGTCCTTCCACATCTACCATTTCATTTGAGACCCAACGCTGTTCTGGGACCTGGGCAGGGGAGGAATAACACCTCCTTTTACAGAAGAGGAAAAGGAAGTTCTAAGAGGCAAGGTGCCTTGTTCAAGGTCACGCGCTCAGCTCGGAGATGGAGCCAGAAGGTGGAGTGGAGTAGGCCTGTTCCACCTCATGGGACAGCATTTCCCCTTTCAGGAGTGAGGACTCTTGGAGAGCAGTGAGTAAGGTGCTAGGCTGGGCCCTGCAAAGAACTTTATTTATTTTTATTTTTTAAATATTTTATTTTTTTATTTGATAGGGAGAGGGAGAGAGCACAAGCAGAGGGAGAGGGAGATGCAGGCTCCCCGCTGAGCAGGGAGCCAGACGTGGGACTCGATCCCAGGACCCTGGGATCATGACCTGAGCAGAAGGCAGACGCTTAACTGACTGAGCCACCCAGGCGCCCCCTGCAGAAAACTTTTTATATGACTAACTGCATCACCTTAACCACATCTTTCTTCCTACAGGGGATAAATAAAGGTAGCTGATTAAAACACTTAAACCTGTGTTGCCTGAGATTTCAGGCCTGCCCTCTGAGAACTCATGATGTGACAAAAGACACAGATGCTCCAGTCAGAAGTGGCTTACGTCTCAGACCCATGACTTTATTACTATGACCCTGCTGGAAAGGCTTTATTACTATGACCCCTGGAAAGACAGTACTGCATCCCGGCTTCCGTTTCTATACGTGGATGACAGTACCTACTTTACTTCTTAGAAACATGAGTAAGGCCATCATATGAAGTTCTTTGAGAAATTTTAAGAAGTGTTATATGAAGATTACATGTGACAATGAATTTTCAGAAACAGGGAAGGCAAGGGAAATTCAGTTTATAAGCTAGTGGTTACTAAGTGCTTCCTAAGTAATTTAGATAGATTGTTCCATTAACGCGAACAAGAGCCTCTAGGAACATGATATGATATTATCATCTTCACTGTACAGATGGGGGCACTGGGCCCCAGAGATTTTAAGTAATAGGCAGCAAATGGCAGAAGCAGGATATGAAATTTTGGTAATTTAGTGCCAAGCAGATAAGCGCTTTAACTGTCTAGGGGCATCAGAATCACCTGAAGGGCTGGATAAAACACGGATTGCTGGGCCCCACCCCAGAGTTTCTGACTCAACAGCTTTGGTGTGGGGCCTGAGAATTTAATTTCTAACAAGGTGTTGCTTTGATTTCTTTCTCAAGTGAGACAGATGCTGCTGGATGGGGGGGGTGGGGGGGGGTGGGGGGGGTGGGGGGGCCACACCGTGAGAACTCTGTGCTACACAGAACTCTCCTGTTACCTCCCACCCCACCGATGGCCAAATCTGGGCCTTCTAAGGCCTGTTTGCACAGCTTAGCTGGACATCCATGTGCACTAGATTCTTGATTTATGTCATGTAGACACACATTATGCTCATGGACAAAGTGGCTGAGGAGGCCTTGACTCCTTCAGAAACCAAGTGAGAGCAGTTGCCCCATGACTGATGGGCCTGCAGGTGCCCGAGTCCTTGTAGCTGTGGTCGCCCAGGCTTCCCAGGGCCAGCCAGGGGAGGAAGGGCCATTTGTCTGGGGAAGGCACCGAGGACAGATTCACAGGCTGCCCTCCCCACTCCCTGCAGTCTTTCTCTTTAAGCAGCTCACACTCCCAGATTTCCAAAATAATCTTTGAATGGGGAGATCAGTCACAGCCTGCAAAAAGAGAAAGCACAGACTGAGAAGACTTAAATTGAATTAAATTTAATTAAATTTATGTTTTTGAAAAGACATAAGGAAACGACTTCTGGAAGAATAGAAGCATTTCAGAAAACAGGGGTTGAGCCAAAAGCAAGGGTAACAGGAAGAAGAGAGTGAAAACCAAGGGCATATGGATGTCTAATTGTTCCGGAACTCTATTTATGGGGAAGACTGTGCTTTCTCCACTGAACTACCTTTATGTCTTTGTCAAAAATCAGTTGTCCAAATGTAGAACAGCCAAAACAATCTTGAAAAAGAGTAACATCACAATGTCAAAACTTACTACAAATCCACAGCAATCAAGATGGGGTAGTACTATCATAAAGATAGACATCTGTGCAATGGAACAGAATGAAAGTCCAGAAAGAAACCCTCACTTTTATGATCAGTTGATTTTCTGCAGTGGTGCCAAGACCATTCAATGGGAGGAAAACAGGGTCTTCAACAAATGGTATTGGGACAACTGGATATCCACACACAAAACAATGAAGTTGGTCCCCTCCCTCATGCTGTATACAAAAACTTGTACCTATGCATTTTGTACTTTTTATGCTATTGTAAATGATGTTGTTTTTTAATTTCAAATTCCAATTTTTTGTTGCTAGTGTATAGAAATACAACTGATTTTGTGTATTGATCTGGTATCAGCACATCAATCTTGCTGAGCACATTTCTTAGTTCCAATAACTTTACAGAATATTTTGTGTATTGATCTGGTATCAGCAGATCAACCTTGCTGAGCACATTTCTTAGTTCCAGTAACTTTTCTTCTGTAAAGATTATCTACAGATAATCATGGCATCTGTGCATAAAGGCGATTTTACTTCTTCTTTTCCAATCTGGATGCCTTTCATTTCTTTTTCTTGCTTTAAGGAACTAACTAGAACCTCTGGTACCTCAGAGAGGAGTGAGACATGCTCACCTTGTTCCTGATCCTAGGGGGAGGGGCCAGTTTTGACCGTTAAGGAAGATGTTACCAGTGGGTTCTTCTGTGGGTACTCTTGGACAGATAGAAGAGGCCTCCTTCTATTCCCCTTCGATTCCTAATTTGCCGAGACTTTCAATCAGGAATGGATCTTGGATGTTGTCAGTGTCTACGGATACAGAAAATCCAGTGATCATGGATGGGAGAGTCCAAACTCAGAGTGGCCTCTGCCTTCTCTCAGAAAGGAGAGGGGAAGAAAGAGCCCTGCCCAGTGAAAGGAGGCTTTCTCTTCTTCTGCTGCTGCTCTGCACCCCGCTCCTTGGCTGATATTCCTAGAGTTCAGACCTGTGGACTACAAAGCCAGTGCTCTTTCCTCTACATCAAACGGTTCAAAGACTTTGACTCTGGAACTCTGCCTGACCAACGTCCTGAAAATGGATGAAACCTCAGATTCCTTAATAATATAATAGTAGCAGCCACTCACTGAGCACTTTTGGAATATCAAGAACCAGAGCTGGCACTAGGGTGAGGTGAGTGAACCCCCCCCATGGGGGCAGAATTTACAGAAGTACCCACAGCATGGCAGGCGCCTCACCTACCTCACCCTCATCCCAGCCCTGCAAAATACCCTGAAATATGGAAAAAGCCATATGCAGAAAAATATTTATCAAAGAACTGCTTAGTGAACAGTGCTTGATAGTCTGCTTGCATCTACTCCCTAAATCCTCAAATAACCCTACAGCAGGACATGCTAGTATTCTGAGTTTACAGATGAGGAAACAGGATGAGAAAGGTGAAGTGACTTACCCAAGAAGTAAGCTGGAGAGCTGGCATCTGAAGCAAAGTCTGCTCATGTTCCGTCTGTGTGCTTAATCAGTGGTTCCCAGCTCTAGTGGGCCAGAATCTCCTGGAAGGTCGGTTAAAACACTGATGGCTGGGCCCCACCCGACAATTACTGATTTAGTAGGTCTGCTGTGTGGGCAGGAGAGTTTGCATTTCTAACGAGTTCTCCGGTGACGCGGATGCTGCTGGTACAGGGTCCATACTTTGAGAACCACAGCACTATTTGTCATACTTCTTTTGTAGCCCTTGCTCATCAGATCCCAGGGGGCATGAAGATTCGGAGAGTGAAAAAGAAAAGTCTGAGCAAACCCTGCTGGGTCCCTCTGGTTTGTGAAAGGAAAGAAAGCATTAATCTCCCAGGACTGGACCAAGAGTTTCCATGTCATCCATGCGTGTGTTGCGGCCCCAACCCCATTCCAGAAGGCCTTGCACAGAATCAATGAGCAGTCATGAGTTGTTGGAGGATGAACTGACTGGTCACCATGGGATCTCTGTAGGGACTTATTCATCCTAAAAGAATGCCTGACATTTATTCTGAAAGACGTCTTTCTATAGACCCTCAATCCTTGTAGTACAAAATGGTATTTTTTTCTAAATATATTTGAAATGTATTCTAACTTATTCTTAGACATCTATATCAGGGGCATGGTACATTGAATTTTTCCAGTCTTTGAACACGTGCCATTGCAAAATAATAAGGGAAAGAGGGAATCAACACAGAGCTATTCACCATGTTAAAAAAAAAAAATGCAAACTTAAACCCGTCTTGGCAAAATCTCCAAGCTCTGAACATCTGACAACATTCCAGAGTTGACCCTAGTGTCCGAGGAGTTAAATTTTCCTTTAAGCTCCCAAACCTTTGGACCGTAAGACCCCATCCAGTGGCATTTAGCCCTAAAGTGCAATAAGGAAAAAGCTGATTTTATTCATTCACTTGATTTTTATGAGGAGTATCACAAGGCCCCATGGCAGGAATTCAGTCTTGGCTGCACATTGAAGTCACTTGGGGGAGCTTCTAGGAATCCCTTTGCCTCTGGCCATGCCTCAGACCACGCACTTCAGAATTACTGGGAGTGGGATCAAGCAGGAGTAGTTTTGAAAGCCCCCAGGTGAGACCAGTGGCAACTAGCATTAAGAAAGCCCAGCTTTAGGGCAGGTGAATTCTTGGTGAATCCTCATAGCCTTCCTCCGATTTTATACATTCTGTACATATTGACGAGGTGCCTTCTCAAAACGTGGTACCCATAGACACCATCACCATGAATATATTATGCATGAACTCCATCTCGATGCCTTTGTCTGCACTGCTTGCTCCCTGTCATTTCCCTCCTGATCTAATTCATGTAGACCGATGCTGTGGTTGACCAGGGATGAATATAGATTCTTTGCTATCTCTCCCGTTGAGAGATGAGGTCTAATTCCCTGCCTTTGACCTGGGCTGGCCTCAATGATGTGTTGACAGTTTGTGACAGAAGTGGTGTTCTGGAACTTCTGAGCTAAGTTGCAAGAAGTCTTGCAGCTTTTGGCTAGGTATCTTTGCATGCTTGCTCTGGGAGATGCCTCCTACCACATAAGAGCTCCAACCTTGCCGAAGAGACTGCCATTCTAGAGGGGTTTAGTGTAGGAGCTGTGGCCAGTACCTGCAGCCGAGCCCATTCTGCCAGCCACCCCAGGCATCAGGCACATGAGGGGACCCTTGGATCCTCTGGATTCATTTTCCAGCCAAGTACTAGTGAGTGCCCTCAGAGGCCATGAAGGGCAAAAATGTTTCTCAGATGAGCCTTGCTTAAATTCTTGACCCATAAAATCATGAAATACGATAAAATGGTGTTTGTTTCAAGCTGCTAAATTTTAGGGTAGTTTGTTGTGCAACATTAGATAACTGCGACAGGTGTCATTATGTTTCCTTTTTTTTTTTTTAATTGCGTTAAGAACCACGTCCCTTTGATTTACATTTCCAGTTTGTATTTTCCTAGGGATTTGGATTTGGATTTGTGGTTTGTTTTTACCTTTGCACACGGGCCTTGTCTTGTTCCCAGGTAGGACTTTGACTCCAGATTCACACTTCATAGCACTCCCAAGATGCTGAATGTCCAACTCCCCACCTACATCGCTGTGAAATGGACTCCTGCCAAGGAGTATACATGTGTATGTATACATACATGTATACATGAATGACCTTGAATTCCTTTCAATTCTTCCATTATTATAAGTGTCCTGGATGGTGGAGGGAGAAAATGAGATTTGTTTTCTGAGTCCAACATTCATATCCATGGCATATTGAGTGCTACAGATGATATAAAAATGTAGAGAGATATGAAGCGTCAGTTCCAGGCTCCTTGACAAGAAGCCCCTTATAAGTGGATCCAAAGCAACCCAAAACACAGAAATAAGAGACTCTGTAAACCCTGAATGCTTCCTGCAGTAATATAATTTTGGTGGTTTGAGCCTTGAACAAAACTGCCTTTCACATGTATTATATATTTATTTCCTAAAACATGAAAGCATTCTAAAAACAATACTTTGGGCACTAAGATGGGTAGTTTCCCATCTTAATTACCCCTGGCCTCTACTAATGTTTCTTCCTACTTAAAGCATGAACAGCATCTACTGTCCCTCCAACCCCCCACATGTTTTTTTTTAGGGATTGAACTTTTGTAAAAAGTAGAGATACAATAATGTTAGACATTTTTGAAAATAAGGAAGATCTATATGCCTACCACTTTGACATAGGAACAACTATATTTTTATGTTCTTTTCCTGTTTTTACAAGTCACATGTGTACAAATATTGTTCCAGACTTTCCACACCCAGCACTTTCATCATAAGTATTTTATGTGATCCTTCATAAATTCCATACCAATCATTTTTAATGGTTATAGAACATTTCTTCAAGGCTTATACCATAATTTACTTTACCATCCTCTCTTTCCTTTTTTGAATATTTGGGCTGCTTCCAGTTTTTCACTAAGCAACTCTTTGATGAATATTTTTCTGCATATGGCTTTTTCCATATTTCAGGGTATTTTCTTAGGCTAGCTTCCCAGAAGGGGATTATTGAGTCAAAGAGTATGAACATTTTTATGGCTTCAAAGTATCTTTTGAAGAAGGTAGGTGTTCCATTTCATAAGGTTCACAAACATTAAAAAAAGGAAATTTGGCTTTAAGAAAATCCCTTGTAACACATGTATGTAAAACTTTGGGCGAAGGGCACTTCTGATCATTTTCTAAGTCATTAAAAGCTTGCCCTTTTAAGTGAAAACTATTAAAAAGTTGCTTCTTATTTTATTTGTTTTCGATGAGAGTCTTTTCTGAGATGTTTTACACTGCTGAGCTTTTCTAAAAAGAGCCCACAGAGCACTGTCAAACCTTTTTCTCCAAGGCTCATGTGATCGGCATACCCATCAGCTATTTTCTCTGGGCGTAATACCTGAGTACTTCCAGGAATTTCTGCGGTGGAGAGGCTACTTTCTCCTTCACAAAACGGTCACAGATGAGGGGCTCTTAGGGAGGTCTCCCCTGTCTCTGGGTTCAGGGACCAGCCTCCCAGGTGTGGGTTACCTCTAGCATGCTGCCACCTCCTTGGACTGAATATGCCAACCCCAGCTTGGATTCCTCCTCTTGACCCGCAGACCACAGGCAGCTCTTGGAATCGGGGGTCCCATGGGCCCACCCCAAGCAAACAGCGAGGTACGCACAACAGCCAGAGTCCCTCTTGGCACATGTTATATGTGAAGCGCCATGCTGAGGTGGTGAACAAGGCGTGATGGGATTTCCTTGGATGCACGTGGCTATGAGAATCTCCCATCACCCTCGGAAGTCCTGCGATGCTCCTGCAACCCCTCCTGCGAAGGTGAGAATCTCTCAGCTGTCTTGCCAGGGGTCACCCGGAGAGCTGGGGTGTGGTGGGGGAGAGGTGCCCTGCCACCTCCAGGGCTCCCGTGAGGATCATGTGAGAGAAGCAGTGAGGAACCGCGAAGGCCCCTACCTCAGTGAGTCGTCATAATCTCGTTTAGATTTTAAGAACACAGACCTGCTCAGGCCGGTGCCAGCCAGTTTTATTTTGTTTGCTTTTTGGTGGCAGAACCTGGAATCTCGCCTGTCCTTCGGAATGGGAGCCCTGGAAGGGTTGGGCCCCCCCAGGGCCTGGAGCGCTGCGGCGAGCAGGGGAGTGGGTTAGGGGGCGTCCAGACCTGGGCAGCACCAGGGTCCTGCAGGGAGAGTGTGTGCTGCTTTACGCAATGACTCTACATGCAAGAATACTGAGTCACTAAATCCAGGAAGCAGGGAAAGCTTAAACCAAGATAAGAAGGGACTGTCCACGGAGAGGCAGGGGGAGGCCACTTTTTCTGAAAATGGTGTCTTTTCAACCATTTTAAAGTAATATGTTGATATGATGATATTTAAGAGTGTGGTAAGAATATTAGAGGACGCAATGGGAGGGAAGGATCTGATTATTTAGTTTGTGATGGATGTTAGTGGTCAGGGGCTAGTTAAAGGGTGGTTGGTGGCCCCGCCAACCAGCGTCACAGGCCCCACTCCTTGAGCGTGGCCCTGCCCTTGGCCTTATGGTTGGCGTCTGTTCTTGTGCTTCTTCCCACACGTTAGAACCTGGTCTGCTTGCACACCGTGGCAGGGAAGTGTGGAATGGATTCGGAGAACCAGGCTGTGGCTTAGGAAGGTGAGAAATACTCCCTTAAGCCCCCTCAGCTTGAAGCTAAGAGCCCTCAGCCCCAGTCCACTCTCACTGTGGCTGGTTCCTTTGTCCACTGTGATGTAAAACCTTTGAATGGCTAGGATCCATCTGTTCTCCCACCCCATGGGGAAATGCAAAACACATGGGCCACCAGCCTCAGAGCAGGGCCCTGTGAAAACCGCAGGCCTCGGCAATGGACAATTGTTTGTCTCTCTTTGGGCATCTGGTTTTGGGAGACAGAGCAAGCCTAGTTTAGCTCATCAGAAGTCACTGGGGCTTTCGCTTTAGCTCTGAGATTTGTAACTCAAGTAGAGAGGGTGAGAGCAGATGACTAATGCTTACAGAGAGATTCCCAACATGTTTCATATTTCCACTCACTGGTGCTGATTGAGAATTTTGAAATGGGAGCGTCTGGGTGGCTCAGTCGGTTAAGTGTCTGCCTTCGGCGCAGGTCATGATCCCAGGGTCCTGGGATCAAACCCCACGGCGGGGGGGCGGGGGGGGTCCCTGCTCATCAGGGGGTCTGCTCCTCCCTCTCCCTCTGGCCCTCCCCCCCCAACTTGTGTTTTCTCTCTCTCTCTCTATCTCAAATAATAAAACAATCTTAAAAAAATAGTGTGTGTTTATGAGATTGTGAGACCAAGGGTCTTGTTCAGAAAAGTTAGAAAGCCACAATCTGCCAGCATTTCTTAGTGGGAAACAATTGGCACTGTTGCTTGGATATTTCTCTGTTGTATAGACCGCCTCTCCCATTGCAGAATTTAGCAGCCCTGGCCCCTGCCACCAGATGCCAGGAGCATCCCCATTCGTTGTGACAAAGGAACTTCCCTACCTGTACATTTCTGAACACCTCCTAGGGGTGCCTCTGACCAGACCCTGAACCTATAGGATTGAGAAAAGAGGAAGTAGCAACCCGTTGTTGATCCAACACTACTCCTGCTTTGCAGTCAAGCCCAGCAGAGCTGGGGTAGGAGGCAGAGTGGCTCGGAAGTGGGGAGAGAATGGCTGTGTGTTTCATTAACTGTTCTACTGGCCACTCTCAGAAGCAAGGGGTGGCCCTGCCATCTGGGGACATCAGTCCTTAATCAGTGATAAAGCTCTTATCACTTTGGACAGACTTCATGTCCTGCCTTCTCCAGCTTATTGCAAGGACACATTTATCAACTCTCTTCCTCCTTGAGCCAAAAATAGCTGTGAACTGTAGTGCTTCCATATTTGCTATCACCTTCTTTACAGATATTAGGGAAGTGACGGGTATTATCTGGTGTGTTGATGAGGGTGTTGGGGTAAGATGGAAGGCAGGCAGCCTTCCATGGGTGTGGGATTTGCCTATATCCTGTTCGATAGACCTCCCTTCTTTGGCCAAATGATATCCAGGGGATCCCCGAGCTGTCTTATTTCTTTAAAGCTGCACACCAGAGCCTAATCGGATTGGCTTTGGAATCAGGTGCAAGGTCTCTTGTAGTTCTGAGCTGCGCGTTGTCTCCAAAATCTTGGATTCTAAAGGCCTTAACTCAACATATGATCTCTTGCTCTTTCAAGGGTGTGGTGAGTGGGGAAGTCCATCCAGGAGAGGTCTTGGCAGTCTGTCAGAGCTAGTAATTGCAAATGTATCATTGTATGGGGTTATATTTCAAATGGAAAGTGTCCTAATGCACACAGTGCCAAGGTAAAGTTCAGGAACCAGGTGCTGTGAAAAATAGAGATGTTGAAACTTTTAGGCCAATGGCAATGAAACTTCAGTGTGCAAAAGGGTCAGAGGAGCTTCTTAAAATTCCAGTTTCCAGGGTCTGCCTGCAGACATTCTGATTTGGAAGGTGTTAGGTAGAGACTCAGAATCTGCATTTTTAACATTCTCCCACAAAATAGTTCTTTTTTTTTTTTAAAGATTTTATTTATTTATTTGAGAGAGAGAGCACATGAGAGGGGGGAGGGTCAGAGGGAGAAGCAGACCCCCTGCTGAGCAGGAAGACCAATGCGGGACTCGATCCCAGGACTCCAGGATCATGACCTGAGCTGAAGGCAGTCGCTTAACCAACTGAGCCACCCAGGCGCCCTCCCACAAAATAAATCTGATGCATGTGGGCCACAGGTTAAAAAAACTCTGGTCTGGACCAGGGCTGACTAATACTTAGCGGCAGAGTGAAATGCTCTAGGGCGGCACTTAGCAAAGCAGCATCTCATGAGAATGAATCATTCATTTCTTATAATCTTTCTGATTTGTAATGGTCTTGATTCTGATTATATGGGGGAACTTGGCAGGAGCCCCACAAGGCAGGAAGACGATCACTGGACAGGCACTTGGCTCTGGCTCTGGCTTTGCCCTGGAGTAACTGTGGCCCTGGGCAAGCCCCTTCCTCTGTCTGGGCAGGAGTGGAGACTGGCTTGACAATCTCTGAGAACTCTTCTAGAACTGATATTCTTTTTTTTTTTTTTTAAGATTTTATTTATTTATTTGACACACAGAGAATACAAGCAAGGGGAGCGGCAGGGGAGGGAGAAGCAGGCTCCTGCTGAGCAGAGAGCCTGACGTGGGGCTCAATCCCAGGACCTTGGGATCATGACCTGAGCTGAAGGCAGATGCTTAACTGACTGAGCCACCCAGGAGCCCCTTCTAGATCTGATATTCTATAAGTATGGGCTTTTATTTATATTGAAAAGACAAAGGCACTAAATAATAATAGAAAATTCCTTAGTGACTGCCATGTGCCCACTCTATATTACTGTAACTATTTTTCTTTTTTAAAGATTTTATTTATTTATTTGAGAGAGAAATAGAGCACAAGTGGGGGTCGGGGCAGAGGGAGAGGGAGAAGCAGACTCCTTGCTGAACGGGGAGCCCAACACAGAACTCTGTCCCAGGACCCTGAGATCATGATCTGAGCCAAAGGCAGACGCTTAACTGACTGAGCCACCTAGGCGCCCCAGTATAACTATTTTTCAATTCATGACACTTGAGGCAGAGACGTTAAGTGACTTTCCTAAGGTCACACAGTCAGTGAGAGACAATCCACAAATTTAAACCTATACAGTCTGATTTTGGATGCTCTCTGCTACTCATATGTCAGATATTGTTGGATGGAGTCCTTCTGCCCCTTGAAAATGACCTTTGCCTCCACCATTCTGTGCCTTTTGGAAGCCCGGAGTCATCCTCAATATCTAAGCAAATTCTCAGAAAGCTGAAGTTCTTATGCTTACCTCTGAGGCTGAACTCTTGTTCCTACTAAGTTCCAGTAATAGCTCATCAGCGCATCCTATGTGTGCAGCCTTTGTTCTGGTCTCTTGGCCAAGGTATGGAATTCATCTCCCAGTTGATGTCCATAAAACCCCGTTTTCACAAGGCATTTATGTATTTGGCAAACTTGATTGAAGTCTTCTGTTGTTGTGGCTTCAGGAAGGGGACTGGCAGGAGGAGTTTCCATTGCTCGAATGCACACAGTTCCAAACTGTACCTTAGCTTTATAGTTTCTCCAATGGTCTGGGGCCACACCTGCTACGAATGTTTCACTGGCTGCATCATCTACAGACTTTCTGGCCTCTGTGTTGTTGCTGCTTATAAGCTCTTGTTCTCTGTGTTAACCTGGGTTTCAGAAAGCAGAGCTCAAGGCAAAGACTTCTAGGCTACTTTGTTACGGAGTACAGTCCCTAGAATGAGGGAAGTGGGAATGAATCAAGGAACAAGAAAGATACATAAGAGGCATCAAGTGGAAATGATTTCTCCCTCTTGTGGGATTTTCTTTTAAGAAGCCGATCTGGGCGCCTGGGTGGCTCAGTTGGTTAAGCGACTGCCTTCAGCTCAGGTCATGATCCTGGAGTCCTGGAATCGAGTCCCACATCGGGCTCCCTGCTCAGCAGGGAGTCTGCTTCTCCCTCTGACCCTCTTCCCTCTCGTGCTCTCTCTCATTCTCTTTCTCTCAAATAAATAAATAAAATCTTAAAAAAAAAAAAAGAAGCCGATCTGTAGGGTGGTTCATCTGAAAGAAGGAGGGAGAAATATCAATTCACTGGCTTCCATCCCCCATTGTTCAGAAGTCTGCCACATAGTATTTCCTTTGGATTTCCAAGTTGCTTGTGCTTCGCCATAAGTGAATCCTGTGGCATCTCAGCCTTCAGGATTGAAGAAGTCCTAAAGCAGGAGGAGGGTGGTACCCAGTCTGGGTGTAAGGCTGCCAGGCTGTGTGCACAGTTGGCTGGAATCCCTACAGAAGTGGTGGCTGCAGCGAAGCCTGTGGCTGGAACCCATGGCCACCTGGAGGCTGGTGACATGGGAGGATTTGAAGTGGTGTGCTAGGGATGTCTAATCCAGTCCACCCCTGTACCTCTTAGGTTTGCATGTGCCCTCCCAGTAGATCTGGCTCCCATGCTAGGATATGGGGCCCCCGATATTGTGAGAACAAGATGTTCTCTTCAAGTGCAAGTCCAGCCAGTCAGAGAGTTCCTTTCAAGATCATAGCCGACTGAGATCTTCTGGAAGATTGTAGGCAGGAGAGTTAGTGAAACATCCTACAATCTCCCAGCTACAGCCAGTGCCACTTCCCTTCTCCATTGCCCATTCTAGATTTCTCTTACTTTTGGCCCACACTTTGGATGGTCTGAGTTTCTTCACTTAGTGAGGTGACCTGGACCTTTATCCTTTGAGAATCTGACCTGGGGGTGCCTGGCTGGCTTAGTCGGTTAAGCGTCCGACTCTTGGTTTTGGCTCAGGTCATGACCTAGGGTCGTGAGATTGAGACCTGTGTGGAGCTCGGCGCTTAGTGGGGAGTCTGCTTGAGATTCTCTCTGTCTCTCCCTCTGCCCCTCCCCCCACTTGTATAGAGGCGCACTCTCTCTCAAATAAATAAATAAATCTTAAAAAAAAATCTGATCTGTTTGTTGCCTTGATTGTTTCATTTGCCATCAGTATGGAATATGGAGGGACCAAAAAATCCCATGAAGGGGCACCTGGGTGGCTCAGTCGTTGGGCGTCTACCTTCAGCTCAGGTCATGATCCTAGGGTCCTGGGATTGAGCCCTGCATCAGGCTCCCTGCTTGGCGGGAAGCCTGCTTCTCCCTCTCACACTCCCCCTGCTTGTGTTCCTTCTTTTGCTGTGTCTCTCTCTTCAAATAAATAAATAAAATCTTTAAAAAAAAATCCCCATGAAATTACTTGAGTTCCTCTCTGCCCTCATAAGGTAGCTGCTGTCACACTTAGAGAGTCTGGTGGGAAAGGTCAAGTGGAAGTCCTTAACACTACCTCCCTTTCTCCATCTCCAAGAGTAAAATACCACCTCCCAGGAAGCATTGCAGAGATTAGAGCCACTATTAAGATTTCAGTGGTACTGGGGAGGTGAGTCCCATTATATTTCCACTAATTCACTTCCATGGCTCTTTCAAAAGCCAAATAGATTGTGATGGGTAACAGTGGATTGCCGTAAACTTGACCAGATGGTAGCCTCACTTGAAGCTGCCATGCCAGATGCAGTGTCTTTACTGGAAAATATCAACACAGCCTTGGGCACTTGGGGCACACCGTGATCTGGTAAGTACAGGCACAATCCCTGTCAGTGGGGAGAACTGAAAGCAATATGCTTCCATATGGCAAGGAGAGTACGACATGTTTACTTTTTTTTTTTTTTTTTTTTTTGCCCCAGGACGGTGTTAATTCCCCTGTTCTTGGTTACAATATAGCCCACGGGGACTCTGTCCTGATATGCCACAGGTCATGATGCTAGTCCCCTCCGTCGATGGCATCATGCTAACTGCACCTGGTGAGAGGGATGTGACAACCACCTAGATTCTGTTATGACACACGAGGGTGAGAGAATGAGAGGTAGGCTCTGCCCCACCTTACCCTACATTCTCAGGCAGCAGTTATTGGTGTCGCTCTGGCACTGGGGAGTACAGTCCCAGGAAGCAGAGGTGAAGGAAAGGGGAGTGAGGCGGGGAAGGAGGAGGAGCCCATACGATGCATTAGACGACAGGCATCGGTCTCTTGAGACCGTCTTCTGAGATGCTTTGTACGCGGCTTTCTGGGGACAGTGCATCTGGGAGAAGTGGGAAGAAACACGTATCTGGTGGCTTCCACTGGCGAAAAGTTGGCTTCCCAGGGAGTTATTTGCACATCACTTCCAGGTTGCTCGTGCTGAGTGGATCACGCAGTGTGGCCGCATCCACAGGGAGCCCTGGGGCGGGAAGCCAGAGGTATTCCATGTGAGCATGGCGCACGGGGGACAAGGGACTCTGGCTGCCTCTACGCGTTCCCACCAAGTGGGAGAGGGAGCCGACTGCCAGACATTGGTTAAGAGCTGCTGGGTCAGTGGCAGTCCCCCAGGTCCCTGTGGGCAGAGCAGTCTCCAGGGGTCAGAGAAAGGGCTCAGGGAAAGGGAGGCAGGGGGCAGTTGGAAGCCTTTGCCAGTAATACACACGAATGACAAAGGCAGAGGGTTGGAGCACCAGACACTGACAGTGGCACTGAAGAGCATCTGACACACTCCCACTTCTCGTCCTCTTCCCTTAAGGATTGTCAGATTTTCAAATTCATCTTTTCCTTTTATGCAGCCCTCGGTTCCCCTTTTGCACATCTGAACACATCAAGGTGTTCATTGGGACCAGGCTCCTGGCTGGAAAGCAGGTGGGGGCTTAAACGGTCATTGTTTCCTCTGGGTCACCCAAAAAGCAGCCCTCTTTGGTTATTCTAATAAACTCTTTTCTAGTCGGCTATCTAAGTTTATTCCCCTTTTTCTGCCCATGGAATCAGATGAGGATGCAAGCTTTGGGTGCCTGTGGGAACTCTGTCACAAGTCCATGAGGGAGGTATTATCTCTGTGTCCCGAAGAAGCAGGTTTGGGAAGACGTGTGCTATGAGGTTGGCAACTTCTTCCCAAACCAAAATTTGGGATTCTTTTCACTGATTTTTGTACCCCTTCCAGCTGCTGGAGACAGTCTGGAGAATGTTTTTAAAGACTGTGTTTTCTGGGACACTTGGGTGGATTATGGGAAGATGAAACAGCACATTAATTTAGCTGAGTCCTGGAAGAGCCGGGACATAAGATCCCCACGTCTCCACATGTTCTAATCTCTCAGATTGTACTGAAGCTGTGGTAAACAATTTAAGACCTCCTTGGGTATGACATGAGGCTTCCTCTTGGCTATTTCTACCACTTCATATTGAATGGAAGGAAATCGCTGAAACCCTCAAAACACAGTCTGGCAGGAGGCGAAATGCCTCGCTTGGCATCCTGCCCCCATCCCTCCCACACCTGCAGCTGCGACCATTTGGATACCCTGCTCCCTCCCTGACTTCCATCAGGCTGAGCTCACAGTTCCCACCTCTGGGCCCAACTCCAGAATGAGAGCCCTACTACAGCCCTACATGGCCTGGCTTCCCAGGTAAAGCAGGTACAAAATTAACAATATTGACATGCATTTGTTTCCAGGCATTTGTACAGAAGAAATGTGCTTTGGGGACTTTCACCTTTAGTTTCCAGTGAACTGGATATTATCCAATATGTACACAGAAGCAGCAAAATATGGAATGTACACACAGGATCCCCCTGCCAGAGTAGTAAAGGAATCTGCTGCCTTAAGCCTACAGATCTTCCTCTACTTACAGTGGGGTTAAGTCCCAATAAACCCATGGTCCGTTGAAAATATCCTAAGTTGAAAATGCATTTAATGCATCTAACCTACAGAACATTGTAGCTTAGCCTCCCCTTCCTTAAATGTGCTCAGAACACTTACATTAGCCTACAGTTGGGCAAAATCTCCTAACACAAAGCTTATTTTATGATAAAGCATTGAATATGGCATGTAACTTAGTGAATACTTACTGAAAGTGAAAAACAGAACGGTTGCATGGGTACGAATGATTGTAAGTGTATGGGTTGTTTACCCTCATGATTGGGTAGCTGACGGGGGCTGCAGCTGGTTGCCACTGCCCCACTCGAGAGAGAGAGGGCCATCCTGCATACACCTATAGCCCACGAAACAATCAATTTCAAAATCTGAAGTACAGTTTCTATTGTACTGACTACATATTGCTTTCATACCATTGTAGAATCAGAGTCATAAGTCAAACCATCGTAAGTCTGAGATGATCTGTATGTACCTTGAATTATAAATGGGACCCCAGTTAAAGCCCACCAGGCAAAATGCAGCCATGCCTTCATCCTTCTGGCTGGTACATAATTGAGGAGGACAAGGCTTGTTTCACAATAGCATCTCAGTTTTCTTTTCTTTTTTTTCAAGGTAGATGTACTTTATATATTAAACATGCAGAATGTTCTTCCACATCTTTCTTGAAACCTGACTCTATGTATCTAGACATCTTTTTATTTTTTTACCCATTTTTAAACAAAGACATGAGCACTCAATCTATTCCACTTTTCTTCCTTTTTTTTTTAAGAGGGGGAGGGGTGGGGAGGGGCAGCGGGAGAAGGAGAGAGAGAATCTTAAGTAGACTCCATGACCAGCGTAAATCCGGATGTGAGGCTCCATCTCACAACCATGTGATCATGACCTGAGCCAAAATCAAGAGTTGGATGCTTAACCGATTGAGCCACCCAGGTACTCCCCACTTTTCTCTTTTTTATAAGAAAGACAAAGTGTGTGTGATGGCAAATGATTCATAGCCTTGGTGTTGAGGAAAAATAGGGAGTAGTGGAACTATGGCAAAGTGGAGCACAGCCTTAACTGAAGGCAACAGCTCCTTTTCAATGCCAATCAACTGTTGGCACAGGGAATGCAGGCCCCATGTTGCCAGGTTTTCCAAAAATTTAAAAAGAAGCCAGAAATCTAGACTTTAATGTAAAATCACTTAATTGTCCAATATTGCTAACAAATTTAATTTTGCGCTTGTGACCAGACAAGTCAAACAAAACATACCTGTAGGCCAAATTGAGCCAATGGCCACCAGTTCACAGCCTCTGGTTTTAACAGTCAAATAGAACCACAGACCTATCAGACAATTGTAGTTGATATGGCTTTTTCTAAGCAGTGTAGAAATATATTCTAAGTTTGACTTCTAAGGAGGTCAATTATATCTCCAGTTGATGTGATACTTTATAAGCAATAGAGAAATAGAGAACTAAGAAAGCAAATTCTCTATGGTTAGTAACTCATACTAAAATAAAGTATTCCAGCACAGAATGGCTGCTAGTGGGAGAGAATTCATATTCACAGAGAATACAAACAGATGAAGAAAGAAGCCTGAAGCAGACGATTTTGTTAGAATGTACTTTGCCTTGTGTGTTAATTCCACACGGGGCCATCCTAGCTCTAGAGCTGCTTTGGCTGCTGATGCCTCAGCCTCCTGAGGGCTGGGCTTGGGGTGTCATCTTTCTCGCAGTCATGGCCCTTGCCAGAATCTCACCACCATCAATTATAGAAGTTAACATCTAGATGATGTTAACTTGGTGCATTATCTTGCACCAGACACTCTGATAAATGCTGTGTATCTCGGAAACATCTTCATCCTCCCAACAACTTTGTCATCTTCATTTTACAGATTTGCCCACATTTCATATAGCTCATTAGTAACAGAGCCAGGATTCACCAAGCAGCATGATCCCAGAGCCCCAGTTCATAATTCCTACCTTCTCTGGGACCTCTTGTTTGTTAAGGGGTCTGTCTCTCTTGTGACAGGGAATTCACCACCCTTGAGGATCTTCTGCAACATTTGAAGACCTTACCCATTCTCTCCTCTTATGCGTGTTCCTCCTTGGCTCTTGGACTTGTCAATCTTTCACTTACTGGATAGTTGGTAAATTACATGGCCTTTCTGAGCCTCAGTTTCTCCATCAGTAAAATGGGGACAGGAGGGAGATGGCTGGATCAGATTTCTCAGCCTCTCTACACTGTAAATGTTCCAGGATTCCAAATGCTCAGGGAATACCAATGATTTCAAGGCCACATGCGTACCCATCAATTGGCATGTCATCGAAGGTCTTGGCTCTGTAGTGTTACCCTGCCCGCCATTCTGCTCTCCAACCCAGTAAGTCTTTATCCATTTGCTGCTTGAGTGTGCATCTGTAGGAGTACTGCCTTCCTCTCCCTCCTCTGAACCCCTCCCCCCAAACTCTCCTCAGACCCAGGGGCTGGGTGAAGTTCACTTTCATCTTGAAGCCTCTCCTGCCTTCTACAGGCCATGCTGCTCTCTTCCAGTCCTGAAGGCTGTTCACATGAATCCCAGCTATGTACAGATCCCGGATACGCAGCCCTTTACAGGGGACAGAGCACTGTGGTGTGCAAGTTTTCTTATCGACAGACTCACAGTCACTTGCCCACCTCAGGACCATCATGTCCACTATAGAGATGAAAAAATGAAAAAAACAGAAAACGGTAGGATTTGCTCAACTTTACTCTTTAGCCCAGGCCAGAACTGGACTGGAAACCCAGCTCCTGACCACAGGCTGGAGCTCCCTTCAGAGTCCTCACTGGCCGGGCAGACATTAACCCTTCCATGCCAGGGTGCTGCGTGTCTCCAGTGGGTCTAACCACTTTGTCCTTGGGCCCGCAGTGTGACTGAGTGGTGAAGAGTATGGATGCCGGCACCTGTCCCACATAGGCTGGGCATGTTTTAAACCTTGGCTTCCTCATGTGTGAAATGAAGATCTTTGCAGCCCTTCCTTTCCAGGGCTGTGGTAGGGATTGAGCAAGATAACACAGGTATAGGTACCCCTGCTTTTCAAAAGTTCACATTTTGCCACTTTGCTTTTATGAAAGACCTATGGGGATACCTGTTTTCCATAACTGAAAGAAATCCGAAGAGGATTTTCACTTTTTGGAGAAAAGGGGCAAAGTGGAAATAGTGCTCCATGTTTTGTGGGCAAGTGATTATAGATGCAGCAGGGACCCCAAGCAGTGGGATCGGCCCCCGCAAGCATAGAGATGCAGCATCAAGCTGCCACTGCTTTGGACTGTCTGTGAGCATCTGTGCTTTATCTCAGTTTATTTTGGGTATCGCTAATAAGATGTGTCCTAAAGTATCAGAAAAGCCTAAGAGGGGTTATTTTTGGGGTCTGGGAACTCCCAAACATTTTTCCGTATAAATTAATGGTAATTGCTTCTTCACTTTACACCACTTTGGCTCATCAAAGATTTTATAGGAACACTCTACTTTCCGAACTTGGGGGGATCCTGTAAAGCATTTATTTAGTACAGGGCCTGGGAAGTAATCAGCACTCAATAAATGTTAGCTATCATGTCCATCCGCATCCCATCTCTGGGGGCCTAACTCAAATTACTAGAAAGGAAAACCAGGAACTGAGTACAGTGCCATAGCCCACTGTGGCCCCTTGGTGCATCAGGAAGAGAGGCCCCTGGGGTTTGCCAAGCTTCAGAACTGTGCAGGTCTCCTCGGACCTCCGTGGTGCCTCCCCGCTCCCCCAAATCTTGCTCTGCTGTGCCTGCTGGTAACCGTAATAGAAAGTCACCATTTGAGGGTTTAGCCAATGCCAGGCCCTGTGCTAAGCTCCGTACACGTGGGATAGTCACACACACCAGGGATGGCTTTTGGAGGCTGAGCCTGGTTCACCTCTCCCACATCATCACAGTGCGTTGAGTGGTCTCACCTGAGACTGTGCTCCTTCATTCACCCAATCTTTATTGGCATTTCCTACCACGGGGTACTATTTTAGCCAGATAACAAAACAAATATACTCTCTCCCTCCTGAAACTTACATTCCCCGGCAGGGGGGTGGAGCGGGGTGCAGCAGGCAAGTTATAGCGAGGAAAACCTTGGAAATATTAGATACATTTAACTTTTTTATTAGGATTATTTTTGCCGCATGTGCTTATATGTATCACTGTACCCCTCAAAGCGGGGCCACTTCTGTGGGGTTCGTGTGTCCGGCGTGCAGGGCAGGCACAGCAGTCAGGAACTCAGCCCTGCTGTGTGCTCTTGGACATTCGCTCCATCTCCCTGAGCCTCAGTTTGTTCATCCGTCATTTAAGGAAATCACAATGACTCCGGCCTTCCCGGGCTGTTGAGAGAATTCCATTGGCCCATGAAAGGAGACTTCGACTGCGGGGCAGCCCCGACTGGTACAGACGTTAGGGCGGGAGGGAGCCGCGTCTCGCTTACCCAGAGGAGCGCGGGCGCGGGGCTTTTCTCGAGGTTACGTAAGGCCGACCCCGGTGGCTGCCCCGGCCGGGAGGGCGCGTCCATCGAAGGGGGAAAGGGGCGTGGGGACGGCGGCGGCGGCGGGGACCCCCGGGGCGTGAGTGCGGCGCCGCTGGCCGAGGTGGGCGCGGCGCGGCGCGCGGGTGAGCGCAGGGCGCGGCGGAGTCGGGTTTCAGAGCGCGGGTGACTCAGGGGAGCCGCGAGGCTGCCCGCCGCCGCCGCCGCCGCTGCCCAGCGCCGCCTTTGTTCGCCGCAGGAAGGGCGAGCCGCGGCCAGCGCGCAGCCGGGCGGACAGTGCCTTCGGGGGCTCGGCAGGCCTGCGAGATGGCGCCAAGGTAGGACTCGCTTCCCCGCACCCCGGCCCCTCGGTCCTCCCGCCCGCCTCACCTTCTCGCCCCCCGCCACTTCTTGCAGGAGGAACGCGCGCTGCTGGCGCCTACTGTGGCTGCTTTCGGTCTCTGCGCTTCTCCCCGCTGTCACCCGGACCCGCTCCGCGACAGGTAAGCGACCCGGCCCGAGGGTGGCACCGGCTGCCTCCGCGCCGCGGGGAAGTTGGTTTTGGCGGCGGGCGTGCCTGCGGTGCGCTCCTCATTCCTGGACATAAAAGGGAGTCCTCGCCGCTCCGTGCGCACTGGCGGTCCCGCCGCTTCCCCCGGGCGGTGCAGGGGATGCGAGGGGCGAAGGGGAGTCCCTGACCCGCTGGGCGGGGGGCGCGCCGTCTGGGCACTGTGGAGCGAGGCGCGGCCCCTCGGATCGTGGGCAGAGAGGGACTTTGGAAGCACAGTGACAGCGCCCGCGGCTCCGCGGGGACAGTTAGCTCCAGCTCACCCAGCGCCCGCGCGCAGGGCGTGCGTGTTGGCTGGTTCATTGTAAGGGCAGGTCTGGTGCCCTCTCTGTACACAGGTGCGGGAGCGTGACCACCAGCAGGGACACCTGGCGCTTTTGCCGCGCAAGAAATACCCGGACTGAATTACCTCCATGCCTAACTTAGTCCTGAGTTACCTAGGGGAGTCCCATCCATCGTGGGCAGTGGCGCCATGGGTGATGAGAAGAGCTAGGGGCGGGGAGCCAAGGGATCTGGTCTCTTCTGTTCCCTGAGCCTCAGTTTCCCCACCAGAACCCAGAGGCAGGGGGATGACTGGTAGGGTCTGAGTTTAAAATAGATTTTGGTTAAAGTGTGTGTTCAGGCTGTCTGGGCTTAAATTGTTGGCTGAGTTAGGTGACCCAACTCAGGACAATGAATTTCACCTCTCTGTGCCCCAGTTTCCAAAAAACGGGAATAATTAGACTACTTTTCCTCCTAGGGATGCTGTGAAGATTAAGAGAGGTATTAGAAATAATAGGCTTTTCACACTGTGGCCCGTACTAGGCACAAAGTAAGTGGTAGAACTTTTGGGTTGATCCTTGAAATAGCTGTGTGAGCAAGCAATGCAAGCAGTTGACAGGACACTGAGGATGAGAGAGGCTTGGGAAGTGGCCTGTCCCAAAGGCAGGACTCGCGCCCAGATCCCTGGGCTCCCATCCTTCTTCCCTCAGCTCTTTCTCCTTGCCGCGCTGCGGAACTCTGTTGGTCCAACAGTAGCCTCCCACCCCTTTTGGATTTAGAAAACCAGTACTTAGCCTCAGTAGAGTAAATGTGTGAGAAGGGGGAACAGCATCTGTCCCTTTGAAGGAAACTGACGATTGAGGGTGGCCTGGGTTAACTCTTTGTGTGCCAGAGGAAACCTCGGACAGCCTAGACCATTGTCTTTTTGGGAGCAAGACCCAAACTCAAAGGCCACTTTTTCCTGCCAGAGCCTCCAGCCTGGCATTTCTTGCAGATCAAAGGGCAGCTGGAGCCCAGTTTTGGCTTCTCAGCACCATGGCCCATGTCGAAACGTTGCAGTTTTGCATGTGATAGAGGGTACTGCCAGCTCAGCAGCAGAGGGCAGCTTCATGTTTCGTGGTCTTTCGTGGATTTTGCCGTAACCCCCACCTTCAAAAAGGAAGAAGATTCTGGGGAAAGAGACTTTGGTGTTTCTTTCTTCTCCTGTGTTTGAAGGCTGGACCCCATGATGTCAAGTTAGTTGTTAGAAACAACACAGAGGAAGTCCTGTTCCCATCCATAACGTAAAAAGGGAGTGCCAGGAAACCCTCAGGAGCTGAAAAGGGCAACGAAAGGGCCATTTGCAACTGATGGGTATTCAGAGTCCCTCTGGGCCTCTGCAGAGACTCTTCCTAGACCTGTGAAATACCCTCCTGCAAACCAAATTTTGCATGCAGTTTAATCAGGCTAACACTTATAAACAAACCACTTGATACTTTCAGGCAGAGGTGTGAGCAGGTCTGGGTTACCTTCATCCAGTCCTCAAAATCACTCCAGGAGGCAGGGACTGGGACTGCTATTATATCTGTGCTTTAATAAGGAAACCAAGGCCCAGTGTCTCAAGGCTTCTCAGCTCCTGAGGTTTTCCTGGCCTGCCCTGTTTAAAGAGACCCTTGTCAATGGGACCGTGTCCTCCACACTGATCCTTGTGCCCCTAACACATCATGACCGAGCCAGTAAAGTTACAGTGCCATTGGAATACCTGCTAGTTTAGCAGATAGGTGGGGGCAGTGGCTCTACAAGTAATTTGTTCCTGCTAATAAAATCCTTATATGTGCAAATTACTTACTTTTCTTTAAACTGTTTTACCATGAAATATAACATCCATGCAGAGAAATGCACACAGGAAGTACAGCCCACTGATTTATCATGGAGCAAACATCCATATAACCCAGGTCAAGAAATAGGATAGCCCCAGAAGCTCTCTTGTGCCCCTTGGCTGTGATTACCCCCTCCTTGCCCTCAGAAGTCACCATCACCTTGACTTTTATGGTGACTGCTTCCTTACTTTTTAGAAATAACTTTAGTACCTGAGCATGTATCCCCAATTTCTACAGTTCCACTTGACTTGAGTTTGAACTTTACGCATGGCGTCTTTCACTGAATCTTAAGCTCTGAGATTCACTTATGCTGTTATATGTGGGCCGTAGTGAATTCATCTTTGTCGCTGTATAATTTCCTACTGGTATTAATATGCTATACATTATCTGTCCATTTTTCTCCAACAACATTTGGGATATTTCCATTTTGGCAGATACAGCGATGTGTTTCTGAACATTCACAGGGGCGCGTATTGCTGTTGGTTCCATATCTAGGGGTGGAGTGCTGGGTAATGGGGTATGTAGCTCCTCCAGCTGAACAGACAGTGCCCGCCCATCTTACACGATGGTTGTACTGAGGTGCACGGTCACCAGCCTGGTATAAGAGCTCCCCCTTCTTCAAATCCCCACCAGCGCTTGGTCTTGTCACTGGGCTGAATTTCAGCCCTTTTGAGGAGTACATAGTAGAATCTTACTGTAGTCTTAACTTACGTTTTCCTGATTATTAAGTTGATTGCCTTTTCATATATTTATTGGATCTCTGGTTATCCTGGTTGACTTTTTTTTTTACTGAGGTGAAATTCACACGACATGAAACTAGCCACTTTCATGTGTACCATTCAGTGGCAGTTCATACATTAATATTGTTGTACAGCTGTTTTCTCTGTCTAGTTGCAAAACGTGTTCATTACTCCAAAGAGTGAAAAGCCTTGTTTCTATTAACTCGTCATTCGCCATTACCCCCATGCTCACCCCACCAGCCCTTGGCAACCACTGATCTGCCTTCTCTCTGGTTTTGCCTTTTCTGACTATTTCATATAAATGACATCATATAACCTGTATCTTTTGTGTTTGGCTTCTTTCACTTACCATAATATTATTGAGAGTCATCCATGTTGTAGCGTGTGTCAGGACTTCATTGCTTTTTATGGCTGCATAATATGCTACTGCATGGGTAGAACACAATTCATTTATCCATTCCCCCATTGACGGGGACATTTGGGTTGTTTCCTCCTTTTAGCTATGATGAATAGTGCTGTTATGAACATTTGTGTACAGGAATTTGAGTACTTGTTTTAATTATTTTGGGTCTATACCTAGTAGAACTGCTGGGTCCTGTGGTCATTCCATGCTTAGGTTTTGTAGAAATTCCCAAACTCTTTTCCACAGTGGCTGTCCTAGTCCACGGTCCCACCAGCAGTGTGCAGAGCTCTGATTTTTCCACATCCCTGTCAACCCTTCTTATTTTCCGTGTTTAAATTACAGTTATCTTAGTGGGTGTGAAGTGGTCCCTCCTTGTTGTTTTGATTTGCGTTTCCCTAATGACTAATGACGTTGAGCATCTTTTCACAGGTTTGTTGGCCATCTGTAGATCTTCTTTAGAGACAAATCTGAATGCTCACCAGAGCCAGTTTGGGATTTTCCTCTAACCATCTCACTCTCGCTCATGTCCGTCTGATGTGCTTTCCTGAAGGAGAGAGGAGTGGGGAGGAGTCACACCTGAGATTTCCGATCTCTGGCCTCTTGCCTCCCCTGGGCCATGGCCTGTAGTGAGCTACTGTTGCTCACATACCATTAGACGTTGTGATGAAGATAAATGATTGTAGTGTTTTAATTACTGGGTAAACTTTTCGGTTTTGTAGAAGGTGGGAAATGCCCGTGGGAGCATCCCGTGCTGCCTGTGTGTTTTACGGCAGAGCATGAGCTGAAAACTGGCACACGGAGCCACTCACAGCTTCCCATGACGAGTTGGGATTTTGTAGTCTCTTTGGCTTTGCACAAGATGTGAACTCATCACCCCCTCTGGAGCACACTGCCTTGCCCTCTGTTTCTCTTTAAGGCCTAATGCTACCAACCAGCTTACATGGCACCCTGGTAGAGGCATCTCTCCAGACGAGCTTTCTCACCACTGAGTTCCCCATTACCTTCATCTGTCTCTCCCAGCGCCAGCCACTGTCCCCCCCTCTAGTGTCAGTATGGTTGTATCTCTTTTCCGTGGGAGCACTTTGAGAGTGTGGGTCATGCCTCGTTTGTCCAGAGTTGGCCACTTGGACTTCAGCTGTTTTGTCATTATTATGAACAGTGCTGCTGGGACCATATTCTGACAAATGGCCTTTGTTTTCCTTTTGTATTTTTTTTTTTTACTAGATTACCCAAAACAGAACAGACTTGCCCATCAAAGAATAGAAGTAGTTGGATAGTTCTTCTGTATTTATTTATTTATTTATTTTTAAAGATTTTATTTATTTATTTGACAGAGAGAGACACAGCAAGAGAGGGAATACAAGCAGGGGGAGTGGGAGAGGGAGAAGCAGGCTTCCCCTGGAGCAGGGAGCCCGATGCGGGGCTCGATCCCAGCATCCTGGGATCACGACCTGAGCTGAAGGCAGACACTTAACGACTGAGCCGCCCTCCCAAGAACAGGCACCCCAGTTCTTCCGTATTTAGATGGATCTGTCTTAGATACAAATTTAATCATTCTCCTTGCTACTTTAATTGCTCTCACTGGGTTCTTACTGTACCTAAGAGGGGGTCATGCTTCTTGCTGCAGAGGGCCCTTTGTGGCCTCCCAGTCTCTCCAGTGACACAGAGCCCCTACTGACTTGGGCTCATACCATACCACTGGTGGCTGGTGGAATAAGACATGCGATGACTCACCTCTGTGTCTCTGCCTGGGCTGGTCACTCCGAGAATACCTTTCTCCTTGCCCACCTGGCAGCCCACCATTCATCCTTTACCCATCGTCTCTGGGAAGGCTGTTGGTTGTCTTTCCTCTGGGCTGACACGATCAACCCATGCCTCAGTCACAGGGCTTCTCAGATGGACGGTGACCACTGATGATTCTTCTGCCTTCCCTACTACACAGGAATCTCCAAGAGGCAGGGACTGGGCATTTCCACCTCTGAATCCTAGAGCCTAGCCCAGGGCCTGGCGGAGTGAGTACTCAGCAAAAACTCTGTCAGTGAATCAAAGAGGGAATGAATGGGTCGGTCCAGCTTATTGCCTGGAGACAATGTGCCGGTTCACTATGTCAACTGTAATTGTAACTCATCTCAATTCTTCCGCAGCTCTGCCAACTGTGGGGTGAGCGTGGCTGAGTAATGAGGGTATATTATGGGGCTTTTAGGTTTTTTTCTCTTTAGTAACTTTAATAACTAGTTAGGAATTAATGCTAATGTTATTTTGCTCTTCATCTTTTTTTCGTTATATGTAATCGCATAAACAGTGTTGTCTAGCTTATCCCCACTCATTTTATTCCTGATGGCCTCCATTTTATCAGAAGTTGTACATGTATCTTTTTTCTGCTCGCTAAATATTGAGTTTACTTTCCAAGGTTTCTTTGAATGTCTACAGCTTGGCCTACTTAAAATGGACCGTAAATTATGTTAATTACATAGATTACATAGCATGTAATCTGAAGTCAGTTTTTTTTCAAAGTGGTATCCAGGGTTCCCCAAAATACTAATTAAGACGTGAGTGATCTACCCATCGTTGTGTTGCTTTTGGTTATCACATAATTTTTTTCTTGAACGTTAGAAATTTTTTTCTCAAACTCTACTATTGGTCCCTTCTTGTGACTGTGTGTGTGCCTGTTTTTAAAAATCTCACATGGTCTTGGGGCGCCTGGGTGGCTCAGATGGTTAAGCATCTGCCTTCGGCTCAGGTCATGATCCCAGGGTCCTGGGATCGAACCCCGCATCAACTCCCTCTGCTTGTGCGCTCTCAATCTCCCTCTCAAATGAATAAATAAAATCTTTAAAAAATAAAAAATAAATAAAATCTCACATGGTCTTGGTAATCACTGCATTGTAATATGTTTTAAAATCTGGTAAGGGAAGTCACCCCTGTCTCATTCATTAGGCCATATATTTTTTAGTACAGATTGATTTATCATAGAATTTTCTCATGATATGATCAGCTAGTGGGAGTGTTGGAGTGGTGGTGGGCAAGTGAGGGTTATCAAAAGGGAGGAAATCTTATAATCACATTCAGTTGAAGATACTAATGTGCAATAAGGAGAATGGATGAGCAAATCAAGTTTCCAAAGTCAGAGCAGCAGATCATGGGGCCTGAGCTACTACTGTTGACACAGAGCCCAGGGGAGGCAGAGATGCATCAGAGGTGTTGGGAGGATCAGGTTTGCTGACTGACCACCTTCTTCTGCTCCACCCTAATTCAAGAGAGAAAAAGTCTAGGGTTAGGGCAGAACCTGGAAGAAGATCCAGACCTATTATTGGGCAAACTTTAATGAGGGAAGTATGAGACCGGGGTCACCTAATGAGTGCATTCCACTCCTTTTCCCCATCAGAACTCAACTCAATTCAACTCAACCCAACCTAATCTAGTACAACCCAACCCAACCCAATTTTATCCAATCCAATTCATTTAGCAGTTGTTGCATGGCATGGCTGACTTGAAGGATTAGACAGGGAAGAAAACTATTCTGAGGGTCCTGGTATCACCCTCAAATGAGCAAGACCCCTGACTTCAGGTATTTGGGGGAGCTTGGCTAGAGTCTGATTTGTAGGGAGCCGCCTTGCCTTTAGCGTCTCCAGGAGTCACCCTTCCATCACTGAGGGATTTACATGGGGCCCAGCTTAAAAGCCCCCTCTACCACCAGGAGGGCTTTCTCAACTAGTCTTTCCACGAAGTTGAAGTCTGAAAAACCATCAGCCCTTGTTCTGTGTTCTGGCTACTATATAGATGTATACACTTGTAGATATATAGATTTCTGTCTTCTTCCCATATTTCCTGACTGCCTCCTCTCACAGAGGTCTTTGGGATGGGCGGTGGGTGACTAAAAGGATGCACTGGAGTGAGGACCCATCCTAGAGTGACTCACAGTTCAGTAGTAGAAACCAGCGTGCTGCGGCCAGCTTAAATGCTAGGGAACTTATCCTGTGTGTCCTAATGCGGGTGCAAGCAAGCCTCTGCACTACCAAAGTAGGGATGTCTACTTCCACCAGAAGATGGGGTGGGCGGGGGGAGGGAAGCAGGTTTTGAAAGAGGAGCTTTATTTTTTCAATTACATTAAAAAATTGATAGTAGAATTCATAGTCATTGTAAAAATCTGGAGGGGGGAAGGAGTTTATAAATGCCACATCCTATCTCATGACTCAGCAATAAATGTTGCTAACATTTGGTGGACAGTTTTTCAAATATTTGCCTAAATATGCACATAGGTTATAAAAAGAATAGATCATTCTGTACATTGTGTTTTGTTGCTTGGCATTTTTTGCCCCTTAATCATCATCTAAATACTTCCTCTGGAGCATTAAATATTATTCCCTAACATCCTTTGTAATTGAAATAGTATTTCATCGTATATACGTCCCATAATTAAACTAGTCCCCTTTTATGCCTTTAGACGGTTTCTGGTTGTCCGCTGCTATAAACACTATCGTGATGACCCCATTTATGTAGCTCTGTATTTGACCTTTTCTGCAGTTATTCCCTAGCACAAATTCCTGAAGCAAATTGTTGGCTCTAGTGCATGCCCATTTTTAAAGCTTCTGTTGCGTTCTTTGGAAAGCCAGTAGTGATTCTACTCCCTGCAGCAGCACACAGGATGAGCTCACCCCACCTTTATCTGTTGCTGCTACTTCTCTAATCTAAAGGGAGACGGGGCATCTGGGTGGCTCAGTCAGTTAAGCATCTGCCTTCAACTCAGGTCTTGATCGCAGGGTCCTGGGATCGAACCCTGTGTGTTGGGCTCCCTGCTCAGCGGAGAGTCTGCCTCTCCCTCTTCTGTGTCCTCCCCCACCCTCGCTCTCTTTCTTGCTCTCTCTCTTTGTCTCAGATAAATAAATAAAATCTTAAACAAAACAAAGGGAGAAAGTGACAGCAGGTAGAGGGACAGTGCTGCATGACTGCCCCATATTGCCCTTAGTTGAAAGGAGCTGTGAATCCTTCCTCCCTATTCCCTTCCCACTTCGTTCATTCATTTTGCACATGTCCTGCAAGGACTGGAAGAGAAGAGGATCTTTCAGGAAACTGGAGTTCCAGAGGTCAGGTTGTAAGGACCTTGGTGGTTCTCAACCTTGGCTGCACCTTAGAATCACTTGGAGATTCAGAACGAACCCGTTGCCCAGCTTTCCCCACTTCCAAGATGCTGAACTCATCCGGGGTGAGGTTGAGTCATTGGCAGGTTTTAAAAGCTCCTGGTATGATTCTGGAGTGCAGCCAGGGTTGAGAACCACTGGTGCGGCCCAAAGGCCTCCTTTCTGACGTGGTGATCCTGAATCCCAGAGAGGAAGGTACCTGCCCATGATTGCCACACAGGAGGGCAGAGCCGGCACTGGATCTCAGAGGGAGCTTCAGGGGGTATAGTTCAGACAGATGAGCTCTGGGAGCCTGGGTCTTGGGTTCAGATCTCAGCTCTGCCACTTCCCATTGAGCGACCTCTCTGCCTTATTCTCCTTACCTGTAGATTAAGCCAATAATTCCTACTATGAAGACTAAGGAGGTGAGCATTGGGCCTGTAATCGGTGACCCGTTCAGTACCTCCTTCCTTCCCTGCTCCCACATCACTGTGGGTTCCCTGAGGGTCGGAACCCTATTTTCTTTATCCATGTTTCCTCAGCATCTGACATGGCCCCAAACAGACACAATGAGCATTTGAATACATTAATGAATGAATCATTCAAAGCCTGAGACTGTGGAGATCTGAGCAAAAACCCAGCTTTATGAACCCTTGACCATAGCAAAGTCTGTGCGTGCTTCCAGCCCTGCTGGGAGGCCACCTGCAGCCATCTGCTGCGATGGATGGTGCAGGGACCAGAGCGGGGGTGGAGCAGGGACCTGGATATAATAGATAGGTCGGGGATAGAATACATGTCACCAAAGGAAAATGAAGGTATGCTTTTTGGGTGCTGGAAAGTTATAACCGTTCTAGAATAGAAGTCCAGAGAGCCCAAGCGCTGCTGGACAAACTGGACCTAAATTCATGCAATTTCTACAGCATCCCATGCATAACTCCATCTGAAGGTGGGTCAGTCAGCTGCTTCTCCCCTCCCAGCCATACATCTTAGTGACTGTCTTCTTCCATCTTTTTTTTTTTTAAGATTTTATTTTTATTTATTTGAGAGAGAGAGAATGAGAGACAGAGAGCACGAGAGGGAAGAGGGTCAGAGGGAGAAGCAGACTCCCCGCCGAGCAGGGAGCCCGATGCGGGACTCGATCCCGGGACTCCAGGATCATGACCTGAGCCGAAGGCAGTCGCTTAACCAACTGAGCCACCCAGGCGCCCTGTCTTCTTCCATCTTTATTTTCAGCACATAAGTCTGTCTCCCTCCACCCTCAGGGCATCCCCCACCTGCGGCCAACGGTGGTCTTCTAGCTTCTTGCTACTTGGATGTGGTCCGAGGACCAGCAGCATCAGCAGCATCCCCAGTCCCACCCACAGACCCACTAAATCAGAACGTGCATTTTAACAAGATTCCCGATGATTCACGTGCACATTACAGTTTGAGCAGCACTGTAACACCAACTCTGATCATGTCACCCCTGCTTAAAGCCCTTTGTCATCTTCCCATGCTAACCACCTGTGGTAGGTGGTCATGGCCCTCCAAAGGTGTCTGCATCTTAATCTCCAGAGCCTGTGAATGTGTTCAGTCACATGGTGTAGGAGAACTAAGGCTGGAGATGGAATTCAGGTTGTTAATTAGCTGACCTTAAAAGAAGGTAAGGATCCTGGATGACGCAGGTGGACCCAGCATAATCACAAGGGTCCTTAAGAGTAGAAGTGGGGGCAGGAGAGGAGGTCGGTGAGATGCAATATGGGAAGAACTTGACCGGCCTTCTTTGCTGGCACTGAAGACGCAGGAAGGGACCATGAGCCAAGGAACACAGGTGGCCTCTAGAAGCTGGAAAAGGCAAGAAATGGATTTTCCCTTAAAGCTTTCAGGAAGGAACACTGTCTGTTGATACCTTACTTTTTATCCGAGTAAGACCTGTGTTGGACTTCTGACCTACAGAACTGTAAGATTATAAGATGCTTTTTTTTTTTTTTTTTTTTTTTTTGCTGTAAGTCACAAAATTTGTGGTGATTTACAGTAGCCATAGAGAACAATGACAACACTTCCTAGCATGGCATTTGAGACCCCTGACATCCCACCAATGTGCTGTTCTGGCCTTGTCTCCCAGAATATCCCTCCTCACAGCCTGATCTCAAACTGCATAGCCTCCAGAGTGGTTGGGATCTGGCGGAGGGCCACCTCAAGAATCTAAACTTGGGACCTTCTCCCCTCTACCCCCAGCACCTAGCACCTTGCCTGGCCCCTGGTAGGTACTCAGGCAATGCTTGTGAAATGAATAACCTGGTGGAAACCTGGTACATTCAGGTGACCATCAGCCATGGAGGGGCTCCCCTATCTTCAGGAGGCAAAGACAGCCATGATGAGGGGAGACATGGTAGACACCTGCCCAGAAACTCAACTTTGATGTTTCCCTGTTTTTCTTTTGTCTTGGACGGATCTCTGCCTCTTTGGGGGCCTCGGCTTCCCATCTGAGAAGTGAGGGGGTTGGACCAGGTGAACCCTAAACGCACCGTGAGCATGAACATTCTAGCATGCCTGAATTTGGTTTGGCCAGATGCTGTGGCACTCAGGGGAAGCAATTGAACTCTGCAGCCCTCATTCTGCTCATCTGGTTGCTAGGCAGATGCCTCACTGCATCCCCGTCCACAAGGCAGGATACAAAACTGTGCCCGACAACTGTGCATTTGGCACAAAACAGAGACCACAGCTGCCCTCTTCCCCTGTCTAGTTAAAATGCCAAATTACTCACTCTCCCACAGAAAGAGGGAAGGGGGGCAGAGAAAGTATTTCTCACTGCAGAGTTTTTCCATGTGACATATTTTCTAATTTTACTTCAGGTTTAACTGTCTAGAGTAGATGGCTCCGTTTCAGGGTCTCCCCCCTCTTCTTTTAGAATGTAAACTTCCAGTTTAAGAAATGGAATGTTTTTGCTTGTTTAATATTTGGAAGCTGATACCACATTACAACTGCATGTCTTTGTTTTCTCCGCCAGGGGAAATTCTCTGAAATGCACAGCACTAGCTTAGTGGTCGGATTCCTTGATGCCAGGCCTCAAGGAGGCTGTGGAAGCTTGACCAAGTCACTGCCGCTCCGGGATTCAGATGCTTAGGGAGCAAGGCAGGAAAAGGTGTCCTTTGGAGACAGCTCCCTGTGGAGACTGTGTGGCCAGACTGGAAGGAGTGGTTGGTGGGCCCCATTTCTAAGAGTCGTTCTGTTTGAGACTCCAGTGGAATTGTATGCACCTGACTTTACATCTGCCACCAGCTCTGCATCATGGCCCCCGGGCGTGGAGGGGCTGAGAAATTGTTAGTACCTGGAAAGAGTACTGCTGCTTTGTTGGAAAGAAATTGGTCTTACCCTTGCGATGTCTGTTGCATCCAACGTCCCGCATCCATCCGTCTCCACCCCCCTCCCCTCCGGGGTCAGGCCTGTGTCATGTCCTCTAATGGAGTGTTGTAACAAGCTCCCTTGCCAGTGGGACCTCCATGTCTCCATTCCCAAGCACGGCCTTCAGGCAGAGTGGCTCGTGGAAACACAGGTCCCATCATGTCACGCCCCCTCTTAAAACCCTTCCATGCTTTCCATTACACCTTAAATTCCACTCTCTTTGGGCTGGAGCTCAAGGCTGCTTGTCTCCTCCCATCCCTCCTCATGCCCTGGCTCTAGCCACACTCAACTACTTGCTGGTCTCTGAACTTCACAGCATGTTCCCTTCACCCAGCCCTTGCACATGCCTACCTGCAGGCTGGGATCCTCTCCTTGCCCTACCGAAGCCCTCATGTGCCTTTTCTCCTCGGTAGACTTACTGTTCATACTGGTCCCTGTACCAGCATGTGGGCATCAGCTGGGAGCTTGCTAGAAATGCAGGGTCCCGGGTCAGCATCGCTCAGGCCCCTCAGGGATGCGGGTGTGCACGCTTGGCCTCTGTAGCATGGTGGTTAAGTGTCGGGGCTGTGGGGCCACCCAGAGCTTCAGGTCCAGGCTCTGCACATACTGGCTGGTGATTTGGGATGGCTTACTAATCCTCTTCTGGCCTCAGTTTCCTCGTTTGTAGAGTGGGAGATAATAACGGTGCCCATTTCAGTGTTCTTGTGATGAGGCCATGAGCTCATGTCCCCATAGCCGTTAGCACAGTGCTCGCACCTGCTTCAGTCCATCAGGGCTCGGATTTCCTGTGCAGGTCCGTCTTGCCAAGGATGAGGAGGGCTGGGACGAGGTCATTCATCTCTAGAATCATTGACCTTCTAGTGGAGGGAACGTAAAAAGCCATGCTCTGTTGTGGGAAAAGTGAAATATAGCTGTACAAGGACTTTGCAAGGGTGGGTAGGTAGGTGGGATAGAATTAATCCTAAAGCTCTGGCCTCAGTAGACTTTGCCATCCTGCCTGTCATACGTTGTCGATCTTTCTTTCTTTCTTAAGAGAGAGAAAGAAGGGGAGGGGCAGAGGGAGAGAGAGAATTCCAAGTAGGTTCCATGCCCAGCACAGAGCCCAGCTCGGGGCTCGATCCCATACCACTGAGATTATGACCTGAGCCAAAATCAAGAGTCGGATGCTTAACCGATGGAGCCACCCAGGTGCCCCAGGTTTTTCATTCATTCATTTGTTCACTCATGGTTACTGAATAAATGTTCATTGACTGCCTACTTGGTACAAGGCAATGTGGTATGTGCTGGGCATCAGATGATGAACAAGAGAGGCATAGTTCCCACCACTCAGGGAGCCTACAGTCTGTGGAGGACACAGACACTGAATAAATAATTGTGCAAAAAACCCTAAATATTTGTACGTGGTGAACAGATGTTATGAATAAGTAACATGGAGCTCTGAAACCCCAGCCCTGGCCATTCTGATCAGCACTGAGGTGTCAGGAAAGTCTCCACAAGGAGTGACATTTACAGTGAGATGTGAGGGGTGAATCGATTTAGCCAGGAAAGGGGGTGGGGCTGGTGGGTTGGAAGGGAAATGGAATGTTCCAGATCAAGGGAGCAGAATGAAGAGAGGGTGGAAACAGCAGCCTGTAGGTGCGGGGAGTCTCAGGTGGAAAGCAGAACCTCCATCCAGTAGGTGCTTTCTCAAGCCTGGCCCTGGGCGAGCATCCTGGCTTCCTTCTATCCTGTGCAGTACTCATAGCCCAGGATCCGTGGGCTGGGGGCCTCTGGGTCCTGCCTCCTGCCCTGCTCCTCTTGCCTCTATTTGCTGAGAGTGAATTGCTTCAAGGAGGAGGTACAGGGTCTCCACCTCTGTGTTGCACAGGAGAACTGCATTTAAGAGACTTGCAGCAAAATGATAGGGGAGCAGGGCTGAGTGAGAGCCACCCAGAGCCTGTCACCGCTGTCTCACCAAGAGGCCATGAATGTCACACGGGGAAAGGATTCTAAGAATTGCCCTCTGCAGTTAGACTCCAGTTAGTCTTTGCTTTGAAAAGCTTCTTCCTGTCTAGGAAATGAAGGGGTTAGACCAGCTCTCAGGCCCATCCAGATCTGATACTCTTCTTTTGATTTTTGTCCTTTTCTGGATCTCGGTAGTCAGAATGTGCATCCATAAACACAATGCAGAATTCTCTCACCAGGGAACAGAAACAAGATCTTGTGGCTAATAACTCTGGTGGAAAGCTTTTAGATGTGTCTACACAGGAGAGCAACTTCTTTAGAAATGGTGGGATATGGATGATGCATTACCCCCTCCTCTCCAGGCCACTCCTTCAGAGACTATCTCACATTTGCGGTGCCCTTGGCTCGTGGCTGTGTGACCATGGCATGCAAAGTCATGTTGTTTATTTCCTGCATCCATTTCACTCAGAGGTTGGAGACTTGGGGTGGGAGTGGGGAGTCCAGTGATGACTAGGGAATAATTAAGGACATTTTATACTAAAAGGAAAAGCACACATATGTTACGGAGTAAGGTGCAAAAGTTGAGTGCTTTTAGAGTTAAAGCAGGAGGCTTTCATTAAGTCTCTAAGCTCTGGGACTCTTTGTCTAGACCCAGATCCTCAGGCATAGGGGTCTCTTCTCCCTGATGGTAGGATGCATAAGTGGAGATGATGTTGTATATAGATTTGAGGTCCCCAACTTGTGGGGGAGGTTCAGAATCATGGCAGTGGGTGCCACAACCCATTCTTGTATAAACATTATCTCTGTCTGCAGATATCTAATGCGCCTGTGTGCAGAAGGGGTTATTAACTTTTTGTTATTGTTGTTGTTGACAAGAGGAAGATCATTGCTTTCCAAAGCTCTTGTACTAGAACTGTCCATTCCATGAGGGAAGGAACTTGTCTGTCTGTCACTGCTGGATCCCCAGGACCTCGAATAGTGCCTGGCAGACAGCAGTTGCTCGGTGAATGCTGGTTGAATGAATAGATGTGTGTGTGTGTGTGTGTGTGTGTGTGTGTGTGTGTGTGTGTGTGTGTGTGTGTGTGTGTGTGTGTGTTATGGCTACAAGAAGCTTTCCCCTCTCAATCTGCATTTACCTTTCCAGGAATGAGTGTGTGGGGCAGCATTAGCATGGGAGGTTAAGTGTAATGTGAGAAATGCCACTCATGCGTATGCATGCAGGAGACTGGCCAGTCCCACTCAAGTTCAGGGTTTCTGAGAACCTCCCTTTGGAGGTAGCCTCCTACCCAGTGTGGTCCGTGCCACATAGTGGCTCCTGTGGAGAAGGCACAGTTCACTGTTCATGCACCTTGGAGGGCTGGGCTCCTAGGGCGCTCTTCTGAAAGGGCCCGGAGGTCCCCCAAACACCTTGCCTCCATCAAAACCCCCTGGGAACCTTGAGGACCCCGAACATGTGGGGCTTTTAGGATCATCTATTCTAGTTCTAAATTACAGACAGAAAGATGAGAGCCACACAGCTGGACTACGGAAGGCCTGGATCTGGGTCTTCTGAAGTCCAGGTGAGGGCATCGCACCACCCTGAAATTCCCCAGCGCAGCGTGACTCTAGACGCATGGTCAGTCTGTCCCACCCCCAGGGACGTGGGAAGAGAGCCGAGGACAGGCATTCACAGATGCTGAGGTCCCTTTTGTATGTGGCAGCATGTGGTTAGAACTGAGCTTTGGAAACATCAGATGGACTTCAAATCCCAGGTCTTCCTTTTCTGAACTATGTGGCTTGGGCAGATGGCTCAGAAGAAGGGATGGTTTCCTCGCCTGGATGTGGGGCGGGGGGTGGGTGGAGGTCCTGCCTCCAGGGCCGTGTGAGGCATTCAGCAAGTAATGCTAGGGGAGTGCTTGGAGAGAGCCAGAGGCAGCAGGCCTTCAGTGGATGGGAGGTTTCCCTAAACCGTGAACCTCACGCTACTGCACAGCAGCATCCCTGGCCTCACTCATTCCTAGAGGGTATGGGTAGGGCAGCCACCAGGCATTAGTGTTCTAAAGCCCCCGGTGGTGGTTCTGCCAAGGATGAGGAGCTCAGTTCTAGACCACACAGACCATGAAGACTGGTGAATCTCCAAGACTAGAAGTGCCAGGCATGTGGTGATTGGTGCTGGATACTGTTTAGGAGTGAGTAAATGGATGGATGGATAAATGAGTGAACAAACAGATGGACAGGATGTGCTTGGCACATCCTTGCCCTGCACTACCACCCTGAGAGCTAGCTATTACCATCTGTATGGCCAGAGAAAGAAACTAAGCCTCAGAGATGTTAAAGAACTGGCCCAAGGTTACCGGCAAGTAAGTGGTGGAGCAAGGACTTGCACACAGGTCTGTCTGGCGCTGAATTCCCCGTCCTTTCCCCTGAACCTGTGGGGTGACACTGGTCCTCCTGGGATTCCTCCAACGTTACCCTCAGTTTTGGGTTTCCAGGTGGGAGCATCTCCCGCATACTCATCTTGGAAGCTCTGACTCCCCCTCTGGTCACTGCACCACTCTCCCTCCAGCAAACATGTGAAGACTGTACTTTCATCTAGATTAAACAAGAGTCAGCCTGTTGCAAAATATGACTTTAGGGTCACCATCTGTTCCAGCTGTTCGCTGAAACTCCAGTCCCACAGCAGAGCCAAATGGGCTCCAGTGTCCAGCAGGGACCACTCCCTGCTCTCTGCACAGTTGAGCGGGACAATCTGTAGAAAGAAGCAGTGTGGTGACAGCTGTGGGACAGATTGCTTAGGTGGTTTGTTTCCGCCTGCGCATCAGCACCCAAGTCATTGTATGTGTGGACCGCAGGCCCCCACCACAGGCACGAATGCATTAGCTCCCACATTGGGCCCCTACTGTGTGCCAAGCACAGGCTGAGGCACTTCCCCATCCCATACCTTCTTTAGGGTTTTGGGGGAGAGTGGCCTGGGGACTAGATAGCTGTGGGAACAGGCCATGGGTGCTTGGGCGACTCCCATCATCAGTCTGGGCCCTGGTTTTCTCATCTTGGGGACACTGGACTGGTATTTCCTGAGGTCCTCCCCGGCTCTGAAGGCCTCCACTGGCCTCGGTCTGTGTGGGCTGGATTTCAGGGTGCCTGCTGAAGCCGTGAGCTCACTCTGCCTGGCCGCTTCTCTGCACTGGCTCAGTTCACATAAACTCGTCTGTTGGGACGCCCCGGGCTGTTCCCAGGGCGGCATGACTCGCCCGGAGCATAACATGCCAAGTGCCCGGAGAGGCTGCAGGAAAGTATGTCTCCTGCCGTTGCCAAACTACCGCCTTCGCTCTGCATTCCAATTCTCCAATTCCACTCTCTCCTTGGCAAGGGAAGGTGGGGGGGGGGGCTCGGCTGCCAGGGGCAGCAGCTCGGGGTGAGGTGGCGATGCCTCCTAAAATGGTCAGCAGTGGCTTTCCTCAGAAGCCTGCTGAGGCTCCCTGTGGCCTCCTGGATACATTTTGGTCTCCTTGGCTTTCAAGCCTTTCTGCAATCTGGCTCCTGTCTTCCTGCGTGAAAAACTGGTGAGAGTAGAAAGAGCTGGGAAGGACCTCAGGTGACTCCCTGCAGGTCCCAACCATCCGCTCACCAGCTCTGTGGCTTTCATCTGCAAAATGAGAGAGCAGTAGTCCCCACCTTACCAAATTGTCCTGAGATTAAGTGAGCTACTGCATGTCACTTTAACACTTCTACATCTGTGTTTCCCTGGATTTGTAAATCTTCCCTTTCTGCTCTAATGGCAGAGGTTATCTAAGGGTCCCTTGCTCCACTCCCCTGGAACCACTCACATACCCCTCGTTTTCCTTACAGTGGGTTAGCCTGTGCTCTGCTCCCGCCACCACGTTCACCTGTGCAAAGCCTCCAGTTCAAGCCACCTGTAGTGGGGCTCTGCGTTGGGGTCTTGTCCCCTCTACTAGGCTGAGAGCTACTTGGGGACCAGCTGCTGCATCCTCTCCATCCCCCAGAGTCTACCTCAGAGCCAAGTTTGGACCAGCTCAGCCACGGGACGCTGGTTGTAGGCTAGGCCAGAACCCTCGACTGGGACCAGGATAGAGTGAAAGGAAAGATCCGTCCAGGATCCACTCTCCCCTTGTGGCTGCACTGGGGCTGGGCTAATGTAAATGATGGCTGAATTGAGGTATGTGGATAGCAACTCTTGTTGAACTTCGTTCACCGACTTCAGATTTGGGTACCCCCATGCTATATAAGGTTCCACAATCCTTAGCATGTTAACTGAAGCCTTGTGTGGATAGCAACTCTTGAAGAGATTTTGCTGACCAGGTGGTGTCACCCATGCCAAAAAACTCAAGAAACACCTGAGGATATGCCTCACTTAGAGAAAGACTTAGAAAGCTCCAGAATTGTAAGTCTGTCAAGCTCCTCCCACCGCTTGATGCCCCTCCCACCCAGTGCCTTATTTCCTGGGTGGGGGTGAGGGTGGGGGTAGGGGATGCAGCCAGGAGCAGGAATCTTTCCCTCCCCCCCCCCCGGGCGCGGAGGGCTGGACTGCCCCATCCCACCCCACTTGTCCAGTGGCCCCAGTTCATGTCTGATAACCAGACGGTCTATGAGCAACTTCCCCAAGGCCTCCAGCCCAACTTCAAGACCCTAACAGTTTGTAAGAGAGAAGGGGAGGCATGTGTCGCTCATGTCCTCCACCCAGACCCTCGTTTCAGGGAGGGGGAAAGTGGGGGTGGCTGGAATTTAGTCTGAAGTCTGAGAGGCCAGTGTGTTTAAGGGAGGTACTCCCAGCTCAGTCAGTGGGTGAGAGCCAAGGGCAGGAATTTTGCAGAAGACTGGTCATTCAAAGCCCTCTTGCTTAAGGGTCAGCCAAAAGCATGGAAGACTGCAGCCCTCACAAAAGTTAACATCAAGCCTTTGTAATATTAATAATATTCCATTATATCTCAACAGTGGGGATCAGATGAGAGCCAGGCTATTAGGTGCATATTGAGCTAATGGTGCTTGTGGGATTACTATGACAACAGCTGGCATTCATCAGAATTCTTTTGATTGATGACAATCAACATGAGATATTAGGGCAAGCATGCAATCACTCTCATCCAGAATCCACTGAGCCCATTCATTCAGTCACACATGTGCATTATTTGTCCATCCGTCTGTCCATCCATCCGTCCATCTGTCCATGCTCAGTTTTTACTTATCCCGGGCAAGGTCCCATGCTAGAGGGGTGGGTGAAGTTGGAAGATACAGAAATAAAGCCAGAACCTGATGTCTGTACCCTGAAGGGCTCATAAGCCGGTGGGAGACATAGGCAAGTAAACAGATACTAACAGAGTAGTGAGAAATTGGAGCTTCCTGAGAAACTCACCCAGGGAAGATTTCTTGGCAAGATGGGGTGACTCATTTGTAGTCGTCCAGAAGGAGTGGGCTCTGAGGCCCAGCTTCCCAGTGTGGCTGAAGTGGACTTCCCTGGGTGTCTTCAGGCCCCTTAAGCCGAGTGCAGGGCAAGGGGAAGGTGGGGGAGGCAAGGCACGTAGCTGTCGCCACCCCCTCTGGAAGGCATGGGCTCCTTCTGCTCAGGACAGGCTTTCCCTGGGTACTAGCTCCACTGGAGGCCATCAGCTTACTTCTGGCTGCAGAATCCTCCCTGTATCCGCTTACCTCCAGCCTGGGGCCACTTGGCCACCTCACTCCAGGCCCTGAGGCCCTCCTGTTGTCAATCAGTGGGATCTAATCGCTCAGGGGATTCAGCATTCCATTGGCCTGGCTAGGAAGTCACTCATTTGCAGCTCATCAAGGCCGGCTGGGGCCCTGCCCAGGTCTGTCGCCTTGTGGAAGCAGCTGGAGTCCTGCCCAACCCTGTGTCTGGGTCCTAGCCCTGCAGCGGACTTCTCTGCTGCTGGCTGTCTACTCACATCTCCTTCTCTGTGGTTCCCCGCCATTGGCCTCTGTTTCAGCCTTAGGCCACAATCTTAGCCTCCACCAGCACTGTGTACGACAGGTGTCACCAACCTGAGGGTGATGGTCCAAACATAGATGCGGACCTTTGCTGCAGAGTTTCTGATTCCTTAGGTCTGGAGGAGAGCCTGAGGTTTTGTAGCTCTGGGTTCCCAGGTGATGCTGTTGCTGCTGGCCCAGGGACCACACTTTGAGAACCATCAGTGTCATGGTTAAGCAGATGGGCTATGGGGCTTGAACCCAGGCTATCTGGGTCCGGATCTTGTCTCTGTCACTTACCATCTGTGTGAACCCATGCCTCCACGCTTCAGTCTCCTCATCTATAATCCGGGCTACTGTGAGCACGGAATGACCCCATCCAGGTCCCACTTGGCACAGAGTAAGCATTCAGCGAATGTATGCGTTTCCTTGGCCACTGTCACAAAATGCTGCAAATCGGGTGGCTCCAAACAACAGAAATTTGTTCTTGTAAAGTTCTGGAGGCAAGAAGTCCAGAATCAAGGTGTTAGCAGGGCCGCACCCCCTCTGGAGGCCACAGGGGCGGATCCTTCCTGGCCGTCTTCAGCTTCTGCTGGCTACTGGCATTCCTCGACTTGCGGTGGCCTCCCTCCAAGCTCTGCCTCCGTGGTCACAGTGTCTCCTCCCTTTTGTCTGTCTGCGCTCCCCCGTGTGTCTCTTGTAAGGACACTTGTCATTGGATTTAAGGCATACCTGGATAATCTAGGATGAGCTCTTCATTTCAAGGCCCTTAATTTAAATATATCTGTGAAAGACCCTTCTTCCGAATAAGGTCACACTCACAGGTTCCGGGAACTAGGACGTGGACATACCTTTTTGGAGGGCCATCATTCCACCTGCTGCGGTGAACGTGGTCATTATTATTCGTGTTTAGTTGTTGTTTCCTCTAGCAGCTGCAGTTAGGCCTGACCCCAGCTTCTTGCCCTGGGGTGGCGGCGGCGGGGAGCGCAGACTGAGGGGGGTGCTAAACCAGTTTCCAGGCTCCAGCTCTTCTGCGCTGGCCCCATGGTACTCAGGCCATTCCCAGCCTGGGGCAGGGAGTTCTGCTTCTGAAGTGACGCTGGCCGCACTTCAGATTTCACTAATCTGAGAAAAACAGCACTCTCAGCTCCCAGACACCTGTTTGGAGCCCTCTGTCCTTATAAATTGTTCCTTACACCTGAGTAGGCTGCACTTGACAAAGCATTTGCCCATTCAGAGCCACATGTGGCCTCCTCTGCAACCTAGGGAAGGAAGCAGTATCACCCTATCTGCTGGTGAGAAAACTGAGACCCAGAGGGAAAGTTGCTCAACGCTGCCTTTCATGGCAATTACAGTAGTTCAGGGGAGAGGAAGGAAAGCTTATGTCATTGATAATAATAGCAATACCCACAACCAATATGCTCTACTAAATGTCTGAGTTTGCTAGGCCCTCCGCTCAGTATTTTATATCTGTTATCTATCCCAGGTCATTCTCCAAACTCTTTCCTGCAGTAGGTGACATCATTCCTATGTTATGGATTTAGAGCCTGAGGCTCAGAGAAGGGAAGTGTTTTGTCCAAAGTTGCACAACTTTTAAATGCAGAGCTGGGATTTGAAGCCAGAGCTGTCTTTCTCCCCAACACTGTGCTGCTTGGAGATCCTTCTCCCAGCTCTGAAAATATGTCCAGCCAGCCAAGATAAGAGATGTGGCCCTCCCAGATCTGCTCAGAAGATGAAGCCCAGGAGAGACTGTCTCTGGCTGGCAGAAGAGCCCTCTTCCTGGTGACTGGTAGGGAGAGGCTGTGTTGATCCTAAGAGCAATGGGGAGGGGCTGTCAGGGCAATGGAGATAGAGAGGCAGATGGGCCCAAGATCGCTGAGGGCTAAACAGGGGGTGCTCCCTGGAGTGGGGCAGCCTTGGATTGAAGTGACATTCCTGGAAAGGAGCAGATGGAGACTCAACTCACATCTGACAGAATGAAGGTTTAAAGTCACCGTTTTGGGGACCTGATAGCTGTGTGCCCTTGGGCAAGTTATTTAACTGCTCCATTCCTCTGTTCCCACATCTGTAGATTGAGAACAATAAGAGGGATTGTCGTGAAGAACTCGAGAGCTGTGTTGGGGCGCCTGGGTGACTCAGGTGGTTAAGTGTTTGGCTCTTGATTTCGGCTCAGGTCATCATCTCAGGGTCCTGGGATCCAAGCCCCATGTCGGCCTCCATGCTGAGCATGGAGTCTGCTTGAGATTCTCTCTCTCTCCCTCTCTCTCTCTCTCTCTCTCTCTCACTCTGTTCCTCCTGCACATGCGTGCTCTCTCTCTCAAATAAAATCTTGAAAAAAAAAAATACAACTCAGGGGCTGTGAATGAGTATCATCTTTTGCAACTTCACTAGCCCAGGCCACGCTTAGACCATCTGAATCAAACTGTCTTGGAGTGAGGCATGGGCAGTAGCATTTTTGAAAAGCTCCCCAGTGATTCCACTGGGTAGCCAGAGCTGAGAACCACCGCCATGCGGGTAAAGCACTTGCACCCAGGACACAGTGAGGGCTCAATACACATGAGCTATCGTTACGCAGAAATGCACTCTTACGTTCCTGAAACTGACCTTTATGGGGCGCCTACCTGTGCCAGGCTCTATGCCAAGAATCACCTGTACAGGTCAGCTGTTCATATTCATTGATCAACCATTTCTAGCATTGCTTCTAAGAAAATGAGTCAGTTGGGTTCAATGCTTTGTGAAGACATGACCCAAATCTGACATTCTGAGAAGGTTTTACTGATGAGGGGGGAAATTCAGAAAAGGTAACCACACGAGAGAAACCGAAACCCTGTGTGTAGGATGTAGGCAAAGGTCTCCAAACCCTTAAAGAGGTAGCTGGAGAAGAAAGAGTTGGCTGCAGACTCTCCGTGGTCCCCTCGGCCAACAGCTTCCCTTGCAGTGCTCCCTCGTGAACATCAGTAACATGGAAGACTTTTGATAGTGGGGTTTGGGGTTAGTTGGTTGGTTTTTAGCTGCTGAACCCTTTCTTCAAATGAGGCTGTGATTGGAACAAATCACACGAATATGTGAAACAAATGAAGTCTGAGTTGCTTTGGTGCAAGTGTGCGTGTGACGGTGGGTGAGTGTGTGTGAATATGTGTTAGTGTGTGATAGAGTATCTGCAAATGAACGTGTGAGTGTATGAGCAGATGAGTGTGCATGTGACTCCATGAGTGTGTATAGGGGATGAGTGTGAGTGAAGGTGTCAGAGTGGGTGTATGTGTCCGTGTGTGAACGTGTGTGTATGAATAGATGCATCTGTGTGTGAGAGTGCTTGTGTGTGCGTGTGAGCGTCCGTGTGGCTGTGTGTGTGGCTGTGTGTGTGTGTGTGTGTGTGTGTGTGTGTGTGTGTTAGGGGCCCGACGGGCAGGCTTTCTCCTCCTTCATCTGCCTCCTCCAGCTGGCAGCCCCCTCTGTACACTCCCTCCCCTGAGCCCCACCCCTGGCCCTGGGGAATGCAGTTTGAAACCCTCTGGTCCAGATGTCTACCCTGACCCTGCCTGGCCTCCGGCTCTTGGTTCCTTGTCTCCATCTGGTGCCAAGCCTGGCAGTTTTCAGGAGCTGCGGGTTGCAGGGTGCCCACTCCTAGCAGGTGGCTGCATGCTCCCATCTGGTGCCCCTCAGGTGCCCCCGACAGGCCCTGTCCCCCCCCATGCTCGTTTTCCATGAGTTTTCCTCACGGCACCCTGAGCCGAGTCCTCCAGAGCTGCCTGCCGGGAGTGATGACTCATTACAGTTGATGTCATCCTCGGGATTCAAGGCCCTCATCACACTCAAAGAGTCTTTGTTCCCCAAATGGAAAAGGAAGGTCCATACGTCGAGAAGAGTTGACTAGAAAACTCTTCCCAGATGCTCCCGCCTGCCCACACCTGCTGGCCTTCACGCGGCACTGGTACACGTGGTCCCTGGTTTCTGGAACAGGTTTGGAAAAGACCCTCACTGCAGCAAGACACAAGACCCACGGCATGCTTCCTGAGGCTTGCACATGGCTCTTGCGCCGGAGCTGATTTCTGCCTAGTCCAAGGGGTTAGAGAGAGAGAGAGAGAGAGTGTGTGTGTGTGCGCGTGCACACACGCGTAGGAGGAGGTAGTGAGCAGACCTGGGTCACAGAATGAAGGAGTCATCATATATTCTCTCCAGGCTAAACTCTTCAGTTCCTTAGTTGCTGGGCCGACTTATCCAATTATATTATTAATTCTTTAATGGCTAACAGTTGGAGGCTGGCTGGCGAGAGCATGGGAGTACTGCTCCCAGAGTTGGCCCGGTCAAGTTAGCTAGGACCCACAGTGGGTCCTGAGTTTTCAGACGTGTCAGCCCTCTGCCAGGCACGGTCCTCATTGTGTTGTCCATTCGCATGATGACTCTGTGAGCCAGTTTCTGTTGCTGCCCCTCCGTACAGCTCAGAGGAGTGAAGTCGCCTTCCCAAGGCCATACACGGGTTTGCCAGATAGCCAAGGTCTGCCTGATAGCCAAGCCTGGGGTTGGGGAGAGGAGTAACCCTTACCTGTGGCTGCCCCCTGGGAGAGGGCATCAGACTTACCCAGGCTAGACCCTGGAAGACACTGGGGTCCCCAGGGCCAGGCAGGAGGGGCAGACCTCTGTTTTTAAAAGCTCCCTGGGTGACTCTGCTGTGTGGGTAGGACTGGAACCTTCACACCATGCTGTACCACCCATTCTGATTTGAATCCTGACTTTAATCATTTATTATCCTCATAGCCTTGAAGTGGTGATGAACTTCTCCAAGCCTGTTTTCTAACCTGTAAAATGGGGCTAATAATATTATCTACCTCATAGAGAGTCTGTAGGAAGATGAAATGATTCATGGAAAGCTCATTGAACCATGCCTGTCATGCAGCAAGCCCACGGTAAATCTTAGCTGCTGACGTTCTTCTTTCTTGTCTTCGTTCACTGATCATCCTTGCCAGGCTCTGCCAGCCCTGGGGACTGAGAGGGGTCCCCATGGTCTATGCCCAGAAGCTCATGTGTCATCATATCAGAGAGGGAAGGGGACACACCACCAGAATGCAGAGAGATGAGGCTGTTTGGGTGAGGGATGGGTGGGGGCTGTGGGGACACAGAGATATGCAGCTGCACCCGCAGGAGTCCCAAGGGCAGCCCGGGAGGCCATGGCTTGTGATGGGCAGAGCCCAGCGTCGAGTCTTCAGTGCTGGTTCCTGCACTGGGGCTTCCAGTAAGGTTGGGGCTTGATCTCCTCCTCTTTGAAAGGAGAGAGGAATCATGCCTTGCCTCCCCTCTGGTGGGGGGGTGGTGCTCAGATCATGCCTTGCCTCCCCTCTGGTGGGGGGTGCTCAGGCAAGGGGATGCTCTGGAAGCCGGAGAGGGTGCTGGGTGGGGGACGACTTCTCCTTCCTGCCGGGCGGGCGGGGCAGGCAGGCCACAGGCCCACACCTGGTCCATCTCCACCCACATCCAGGCACCTTCAAAGCCACCCTTCTCTCGGTTTAGGCCAAAGGCCTGAGAGAGCAAGAAAGCAAGAGAAAGAGAGGGAGGAGAGCTCACACAGTAACTTCATTGAGCATGAAAATTCCTATGCTATATATGAAAACCGGAAAAGGGAAGGAGGCGTTCTAAGTTTACATGTAGAAAAATGCTCTTCTGTAATTCAGAAAAATGAGGTCTTTGATTGTTGCCAAGCCCAGGTCTCCTTTCTGATCAACTGATCCAGGATTCCCCGCCCCACCCCCGCCCCGGCAGGAAAATGGTTATTTTTCTAAGGAATGCATTGGGTGGCAGGTTTCGCTAAGAACCTCTTGCATCTTTGCAGGGTGCTGATGGATCCCATGCAGCCTGAATTCTGTTGTGTTCCTTTTCCTCAGGAAGGGAGTCAGGTAGAGCCGGGAGCCTCTGCGGGCTCCAGCCTGGGTGGGGCGATGCTTCCTCGCAGGCAGAGTTGTGACATTTTCCTGGGCACAGCACTCCATGCCTCTGGCCAGGCTGTGCTGCCCAACGACGAGGAAGTCTGTTGGGAAGGGCTGGGTTTGTCCTGCTCTCTACTGGAGTCATTCCTTCCAGGCCTGAAGGCTGTGCACTGGAGGAACGGACGGTGAGGAGTGATTAGAGAAACTGGAAAATAGATGGGAGATGAGAAGGACGCAGGATTGGAGACTCGCAGACCTGGCAGGGGCCTCTGGAAACCATCATCCTGAGGCCCAGAGAAGAGAAGGGCTTGCTCAAGATCATACATTGAGCTACTAACAGTCTGCCTCCCAGGCCAGCCCTCTCCCCCACTCCATGCTTCTGAGAGGCCCTGATGCAGAAGTCAAGGCTGACTTGTGTGTGGTCCCAGAGTGCAGAGGAGGGCCCAGCCTGGTGGGTGCGAGCTAAGGGAGACCGCCTCGGTCCATCGGGAGAAAGAGGTCTGAAGACTAAAGACTGTCCAGCAGTGGTCAGGGTTGTCACGAGAGGGACAAACTCCCCAACAGTGGACCTGTGCACACAGAACCCTTGCACGTGGCCTTTTGGTGGGTATGTGGTGGGGGAAACCCCTTCTCCAGACGGTGAGCCGTACTCTCCCCGCACAGAGCCTGTGGCTTGCTGCGACCCCAGTTTCCTGTCTCTGTGGGGAAGGGGGAGGAAGGGAAGCCACGGGCGAGGAGGTCTGACTGATAACCTAGAATCCTTGGGGGCCATGTCCCTGTAGCGGTATCCAAAGGGAAGGGAAAGAACAGTCCTGAGAAGATGCAGGAATGTCTCCCTCCCAGGCAGGATGGCCTGAGAAGGAGCAAGAGGAGGGACACTTGGTTCTCTGAGGCTCCCCAGTTTATGCTGCTGGAGCAAAAAAAGTATTGGGGAACTCCTTTCTCCCCAGAGCCTGAGTGCAGAGGGGCCCTGCTGGGGTTCCCAGGGTAGTCACCTCCACTTTACCTGCACTCCCTCAGCCTACTGGCTCCAACCCCAGGCCACAACAACACGGGGTCCTCTGGACCCCCTGAGCCCTGTCTCCGGTGAAATACACCAACCAGCTTGAAGGAATCCTGTGTCCCCATTTAAGCTGATGAAAGTGTCCCATGGGTCCTCACAGTCACGGGTAGGCATGAGAGATGTGGGGGGCACCTTTTGCTTTCCCAGGCAGCCAGCACAGGAAAAGCGAGGATAGGAGATAGGCATCTAAGTTCTAGGCCTGGCTTGGCCACATCAACCTGCATGACCTCAGGCCTGCTCTCTTGGGACCCTCCCAGACCTCTGACTCTGGTTCTGTTGTTGCCATCCCTGCCCTCCCAGTTTCCCCAGGCACAGGCAGTGTCCCTCCTAACTGCAGCCTGGGAAGCCTTCCTTGGGTTTCACGGAGGCGCAGTTCTCCTTGTGGCCACTGGGGGCCGCTGCCAAGCACCATGCTGGGGTGTCCTCAGCCTCCTCCCTCCCTGTCTGGCTTCTCGGCAGCCCTAGTTGACCTAGAGCCAGAGGAGCGCTCCTTAGCTCCTTCCGGCCTTAAATGCTAACAAGCGCGAGCGCTGGGCGCAGGTCCCAGATGATCATCTGTGAGATGGAGCTTTGCAAAGCCAAATACAGTTCTCTAGGAAGGCAAGGCTCCAAAGCCCAGACTAGCCCTAGGCACTGCCTCAGCACCCCACAGATGGAAGGGCTGAACCAGCCCATTACAAAGAAGGAGAAACCGAGGCTTGCCTGGGGAAGAGAGATGCCGGATGTCCTGGAGTCTGTGGCTGCGAAGAGGAGAGGGAAGGGTTCCCGTGCTTCACCTCCTCTGGCCAGGTTGCAGTCGTCTGTGTGGAAGGAAAACCTGAACGCTGTCTTGTTTGTTTCTTCATCGCTAGGAATCTGCCCTGGTTTCCATGGAAACTGGCTTTGGACCCCTGGGAGGAAAGTTGCACCCTGCAGTGACTGACTGACTGTTCAGATTTTCCTCTGCCTGGTCCATCTCTAAAGCTGTCTGATTCCTCCTCCCCGTGTCCTCGGGAGGGGCCGCCCAGAGCTCTGCTCAGGAGCCTGAGCCAAAGCCTAGAGGCACAGGGGCCTCTGTCTGTCCCCCTTTCATCAGGCCACGGCACTGAGCGCCTGCTCTGTGCCCAGCCCTGATTTGAGTATTTAGAGGGATTGACGCTGTGGTTCTGTGTATAGGGTGGAAGGAGGGCCCTGGTGTCTTTGAGTGCAGCTGAGCAAGGGCAGGAAGTGGGAGGGTGGGGCTCTTCCTAGATGATTCAGCTCTGAGAAGATAGGAATCGAAGGAACAGCTTGAGCAGAGACAGAGATGGGGGTGGGGGGGGTGAATGAAGAGATGAAGCAGAGGGTGTCTACTCTGGAATTTTGATTTGATCCTGTGGGCACTAGGGAGCCATGGAAGGCTTTGGAGCTTGTAAGTAGCATGAATGGATGACTGCTAACCCAGACGCCTAGATCATGAGCTTCTTGAGCACCTGCATTCTAGATTCAGTATCATATCCCCAGTGGTGCACAGGCAGAATGTGGGGGCTTTATAAATGTTATCAATTCGTGGATTGGAAAAATGGGTTGAGAAATCCCCATTGGAGATGAAGCTATTGTTATGCATTAATGAAGTGAGAGATGAAGACTGAAGTCAGGGTCAGGCCCAGGAGGTATTTGGAAGGCCGCAAAGACTCCTAGAGTATGTCTATATGGCTATGGCTCTGAGAGTCCATCTCATCTAACACCTTGATATGCACATAGGAAAACTGAGGTCAGGGATGGAGAACAGCTTGCCCAAGGGCACAGATGGAGTCAGTGGCAGAGCTGGGACTCAACTGGAGAGTCCTGTATCCCTCCCTGGGCATCTCTCATGGCCCCATGTCTGTGTTCATGCCTGGAGGGCTCCCTGGGCCCGTGGACCTAACATCATGGGAATGGGAGGGAGCTTGGATCTCCAGGTGATGGACGAGCATGCAGTGAGATCCCTGTTAGATGTGGAGCCTGAGCCTGATCTCACTCACCTTCACCAGGGCCTCAGATTCTGATCCTGGCACTTCCTGTGGGCTAAGCATTTTAGATGTATTATTTCACTCGAGTTACACAGCTGTCCTGTGAGAATAGGTGTTAATTTCTGTGGAGAAGTGTGGCCCCCTCCCACAAAGGGCCCCAAGGTTCCTGAGGCCAGAGAGTTCCAGAGTTCCAGGAGCAGACCCTGCCAGACTGCCCCCTCCGATCTTGCCCCCCCCCAATGGTGGGATGTGTTCCCACCAGCTGTGATTCCCCACCCTCCCACTTCCCACCCAGCACAGAGCCATCCCAGGACAAGCCTATGGACCAAGTTGCTGGGCCTGTTTGTCTTGGCTCCCTGGCTTCTCTCCCCTCCCTGGTGGCCGCCTGAGCAGGTGGCCCTCCTGCAGAAGCCAAGGGGAAATGAGCCAGTAGGCCCGGGTGCAACCCTGAGTGTGGGTCACTCCAGGCCAGGGGTCACTCCCCACCACATCACGCGGCGGGACACTGCGTTTGGAGGGAGGTAGGGGTTGCTGAGAGCAGAGCTGGGCTGACTTGGGCTTCCTGCAAGTTGTAGCTTGGCTCCCTCTGTGGCCAACCCAGTGGAAACAAGGCCTGTGGCCAGGCTCCTGCGCATTTGTCTTCCCTCACCCAGCTGGGGCCTGGGCAGCAGGAGGGCAGGGGGCGTTTAGGGAGGGTCCTCTTTGCAGGCTTGGGTTTTTGCTAAGCTTATACCTTTCAGTCAAACAGAACACCAGTCGCTACCATTTGCTGAGCATTGACACTTCCCACCCTTCGTTTCATTTGCTCCCCACATGTGAGGTGGGCTGAATGTCCCCACGTCCCCGCTAAGTCATCCACCCAAAGGCTGCCCACTTGGTAAATGGCAAAGTCTGGATCCAAACCCAGTTCTGCCCGATGCCAAGAATTCTCCTCTGCACGTGGCTTCCTCTGCCCACTCTCCAGATGGCCAACCCACCACCAGCGCCCAGAGAGGCTGCGACAGCAGGACCAAATCTCCCCTCCCCTCTGTTCATCCTTGCCCTCTGCTCGTCTGCCACTTCCCGGCTGTGGCTTATAGTCACAGAACGTCCTGACCGCTCATCTTCCTAGCTATAAAACAAGGAGGTTGGATAGACTTGTGATTTTTTTTTTTTTTTTTTAAGCAGGATTCTCTGGGGATGACAGGATTCCCAGAATTGCCACGTGGCAGCCTGGGCTGCACCGGCCATGGCAGTGCTGGGCTGGTTTAAGCAGGTTTCCTGGCCTCTCTGCCTCTGCCCCCAGGTCCTCTGAACCCTCACCTGTCCCTGAAGCCTTGGGGACACCACTTGGGAACGAGCTGCTGGCTGGATGAGAGCTTGGCCCCTTTACTGTCCGTCAAAGGGCACATTCTCCAAAGCTGGAGGGGCTCACTAGAAAGGGGCTTCCTTTCTTCTTGGGAGGGGGGAGATTGGACCAGGAGGAAGACCTTCACTTGGAATCAGGGAAGAAGAAAGCAGGGCTGTCAGCAGGGGGCTGTTGGTTTGGTTGTGTTTTTATCTTTAAACCCGGAGGGGAGAAAAATCTCAGTGGGGTGTTTGCTTTTATTTCTGTTTCTTTCCTTTTCACTCTTTTTGTCCCCTTTCTTTCTACCCCTTTCTTTCTATACCCAGACGGACCATATCTGAGTGAGGACAAACAAGAAGAGCAGGGCTTATAATTTCTAAAAGGGGATGGAAGGAGTTAATGTCTTTAAAATATGTAAATGTCTTTTTCACACCATGTATATGGTACAAAATTTCGAAAAGTACAAAAGAGTGTCTAGAGAAAAGAAAGTCTCATGTTCCCCACCTACCGGCTCCCTTCCCTGGAGACAATCTCTAGTCCCAGTTTCTTGTGTGTCTTTCTAGAGATAATCCAATATATATTTTAAAATCTATATATGTATATATGAAATATGTATTAATCTATGTATTTCTAACTGATATTGATTCTGTTCTGCATGCTTTTTTTGGGTCTGTTTTTACTTAACACATCTTATTGATTGTTTCCTATTATTACCTAAGGAATCACTCTTTTTAAAGGCTTCATGGTATATCAAAACTGATTATTTATTTAACCATGCCCAAAGATGGACGGCTAGATACATTTTCAACAATGCTGCAATGAAAATTCTTGTACATGCTTTATATTTCACATATGTAACTTTATCTGTTAAAGAATCCACAGAAGTAGAATTCCTGGATCAAAGGGCCTATGTATACTTGTAATTTTGGTAACTATTGTCAAAGAGCCTCCCACAAACATTACACCAGTGTGTGGTCCCACGAGCAACGCATGAGACGGCATACTGTCTGACATTCTGATGTGTGCCAGTCTGAGAGGGGAAAATGGTATCTCCTCACAGCCTTAACTTGTATTTCTCTCCTGAGTGAGGTGGAGTATCTTTTCACATGTTTAAGAGCCATTTTAATTTTTTTTTTTTTTTTACAGTTCTTTTTCCCTGTTCTTCTCCCATTTTTCCATGGGGCTATTGCTCACCTGTGTTGTATGTAAGGTAACTAGTTTGTTGTCTGTGATGTATGCAGCAAATATTTTTGTCCAGTTTGGGATTTTATTTGACACCAGTTTGGGAATTTTTGTTGCTATGCGGAACTTGAAGTATTTCGGTGGAGTTAAATTTAACCAGATTTATCAACCTTTTCATGTGTGCCTTCTGGGGTTTCTCATACTTAAAATTAATTCCTGTTTTAATGCAAGCTGCAAACTGGAGAGGAAAAGCATTGGATGGAGAATCAGCTCTGATTCTCTGGGTCGGGTGAGATGGGGTGGGCGACAGAGGGGAGTGCACTCGCTATGGAGAGGGGAGGACCTGCCCCAGCAGGGGGCTTGCTGGGGAGCAGGGAGAGCAGCTGGGTCGGACCACAAGGGCTTCTCAAGCCAGGAGGCAGCGGCCGCCCCCCACCCCCCCATGCTGACTGCAGACCCAGGGCCCTGGGCTGGGTGGCCATAGGCTGCTCAGCAGAGCGCCAACATGATCAGATTTGCTCTTTTGTTGAGGGTGGGTAATTGTTTTCCTTAAAATGTTGTGAAATACTTTCCATGACATGTTTTATAAACAATACTACAATGAATATTTGTAAATATTGCTTAGTTTCAGAAGTAAACATTATCGCTATAGTTGAAAAGCCCCACAGACTGCTCCCATGGCTCATCTCCCTGCCTCCCCTGAAGGTTGGTAGGAATATGCTGCAGGTGGGCACAGCGGCATCTGAAATGTTCTTACCACCAAAAAAGAAATGTCAGTTATGTGATGTTGATGGAGGTGTTAGCTAAAGCTGTGGTGGTAATCGTATTGCAATATAGCAATAGATCAGATCAACACATTGTATATCTTAAACTTATACAATGTTATATATCACTTATGTCCCAATTAAAAAAAAGTGAGCACGGGTGACTTTGTCCTGCTTCGGACGACACTGTAGCAGCGTTCAGTGAATTTGCAGGTGTATAGCCCCACGGCATCCAGTCATTGCACTACCCCCACCCCCCAGGTAAGCACCAGGAGATGTGTGTAAGAAGTCCACAGCGGTAGTGTTTTGCATAGTCAGGAAAACCTCCCTTCCCACCAACAGAAAAGTGAGCCACTCTGTATGACTTCCTGATGCCCTAGAGTACTGTTGTGAAAGTAAAAGAGCCAGAGTCGCACGCGTCAACAAAGGTCAACCTTCAAAATACAATGTCGAGTGGGAAAAAAAAGAATGTCAGAGGAGTCCACGCGGCATACCAACACTGACACGAAGTTTAGAGACATGCACAGTGGTAGCACATCCTGTCACAGGCACGTCCATGTTCATATAGCAAACATACAAAGACATGCCTGGGAATATGCACACCGCATGCCTGAGAGGCTGCCTTTGCGGCGTGGCCAGGGGAATGGGACTGGAGAGTGTTCGAGAGCTGAATCAGTACTTTCTCCAGCAGAGGGGTGGACACATGCCTGTTCTTCATCATGTTCTTCAGAAATTATTTTAATAATATATTCTGTTTAACCCAGTATTTCCCCAAATTATCATTTCCTCATGTAATCCATAGACACACGATTAATGAGATATCTTACATTCCTTTGTCCAAATGAAGTCTTTGAAATCCAATTCGTAGGTACACTTGTAGTGCAGCTCAGTTGGGGTGACCCACATTTCAAGTGCTCAACAGCCAGGCATGGCTAATGGCTACCACGCTGGACAGTGTGGGGTGACCACATCTCTGGTAGAGATTGTATCAGGGGCCCTCTGAGATTCCTTTCAGAACCTGAACGTTGAAGATGATGATGATGATGATGATGATGATGATGTTGATGATGATGATGATTTCCACCATGATTGAGCAGGTGCCGCACCTCAGACTATTTCATTTAATCCTCTCATTTACTCCTTTTTAAAATCATGGGCCAAAATATAAATACATAAAATCGACCATTTTAACATTTAGTATGTGTCTCCTATTACCATTTATGCTTTTCAGTAGGTCCTAAATATTTCGTACTAACTTTGTGACACACGCATACGCACACACAGGCTAGCTGCTGATGTTGTGCAGCCTCCTCTGGCGGTGCTGGGGGAGGGGCTCTGGAGTCAGGGCATCTCTCTCTCTCTCTCTCTCTCTCTCTCTCGCTCCCATCCTCCAGGAAAAAATTTGAGTTTCTGGGCCACCCAGAATTCAGTTGCACCTCGTGCTGCTAAAGAGTCATTCCCATGGCAGACTGACTAGGTCGAGCTCCCTTCAGAACCCCTGGGAGGGACCCCTGTCTTAAGAGACTGAGGCAGTGAACCAACCTGAGGTCAGACCAGTCATGGCTTGAAAACATCTGCCATTTACCGTGTCACCTCAGGGAGTCACTCCATCTTCCCGAGCCTTGGTTCTTGATCTGTAGGGTGGGAGAATGGCAGTTAATCCCGGGCTGCAGTGAGGATGAAGTAAAACCACGTATGAAAAACCCGGTCATTTTTATTCTGTGTGAGGAGCTCAGGGGATACAGAGGCAGGGTGTCCAGGCCCCCATCTTGGCCTCCCTCTCCTTGTCAGCACAGTGCGGTTGATAACCCCTGTCCATCAACCTTTTGGGCTTGTTGAGTGGATGTAATCAAAGGAAAGAGTAGTGAAGGGTTATTGCATTACCACCGTATTTACCAGGGTTACATGGATGGTCTCCTTTAATCATTTTCGTGGGGCCCATAACATAGAGGGAGACACAGCCTTGGAGCTGTGAAATGACTCACTGGCTAATTAGTTGTCCAGTCAGACAGGGACAAGTTGGTAAACTAGAAGGCAGCCTTGATTTGTCAGATGGGGCTTTACTTGCAGTGCCCTTGAATGGCTTGGGTCTTCTCCGGACACAAACGCAGGTCCCCTGTGGTCACTCAGACTCTCAGGGTCCTCTGGCCTTTGGCCATCGTCCAGGTAGTCACCAAATGTCTGCTGTGCTCCTTGGTCTCTGGGGAAGGACCCTGCTCAATTCTGACCCTCACTCACTCCAGCCCTCCTCCTTGGACTGATCCTCAGGATCTGGCTTCACTTCGGGGGCCAAGGTGCCCTGAGTATCATTGTCCTGCCTGCAGGGGTCCTGTCTACTGTCCTCAACACCTGCCTTCCTGTCTCACTGCTGGCATCCTGGGCATCTCCTCAGGAATGGGTGCCCATCGCTGCGAGCCAGCCCGAAGCCTGCTCCCAGGGTACCAGGGTTGGGCAGATTGAGGCTCCTGAGCCTGGGGGCCTTTGCCGGCCACCACAATGGAGCCCTAGGATTTCGGCCAGATAAGAGCTCAGGCTCTGGGGTCAGATGCTCTGGCTTTGAACCAGGGCAAATTTCTTAACTTCTCCCTGAAGTAAAATGAGGCTAAGGGTACAGAGTTGTGAGGATTAGATGCGCTAATGTATGTGAAGAGTTTAGAGCAGGGCCCCACACAGAAGAACTCAGGGAATGTCCATGATGATGATGATGTGAATTTCAACTGCCCTGAGGTCTGGGAACACTTCACCTTGTCCCAGTTTTTCCCCATACCCTGAGGCACTTCAACAGTAGACCTCATTCAAAACAAACAAAACGAACCTACCCAGTTTTATAGAAATAAGTGAGGAACAATCTGTAAGTTGATGGGAGAACCTTAGATAGTCTGCGAATATTCTAGGACATACTTAAAAATGTTTCCAAACTGCAGGTCAGGACTTTTTAGTGGGTAATGAAATCAATTTAGTAGGTCGTTGCCAGCATGCTTTTAAAGATTCTATTCATTTATTTGAGGGGAGTGGACAGAGGCAGAGGGAGAGGGAGAGGGAGAGAATCCTAAGCAGACTCCCCGCTGAGCATGGAGCCCAGCGCAGGGCTCAGTCTCATGATGCTGAGATCATGACCTGAGCCAAAACCAAGAGTCTGACGCTTAACTGACTGAGCCACCCAGGCACCCCCTCCAGCATGCTTTTAATAAAATAAAAGAGGAAAAGAGGGGGCGCCTGGGTGGCTCAGTCAGTTAAGCGTCTGCCTTCGGCTTGGGTCATGATCCCGGGGTCCTAGGATCGAGCCCCACATCGGGCTCCCTGCTCCGCAGGAAGCCTGCTTCTCCCTCTCCCACTCCCCCTGCTTGTGTTCCCTCTCTCGCTGTGTCTCTCTCTGTCAAATAAATAAATAAAATCTTTAAAAAAATTTAAAAATAAAAAAAAAAAAGAGGAAAAGAATTCCCAAAAGGAAAATATCAGAGTGCCTGGTGAGTACTGAAAGCAGATAATGTTTTATGAAACATTGTTTTGATGTTACAGATACATGTTTATTGAAACAGGCCTGTTGGGTTGCACGGGCCTATTGGGTTGCAATATAAATGCATTTCTTATTGTGGGTCATTGTCAAAAAAGCTTGAGAACTAGTAATTAAGGAACTACAGTGGGGTGTCTGAGGAATCCCATTTCACTTGGGACTTTTTCTTTCTTCCCCATTTCCAAGCACAGGAGAATATATGTGTGAGCCATGGCCTCTGTCTCCCTCCCCTGCAGAGTTGGCTTCCCAGGGCCACCTGGACCTCACGGAGCTCATCGGTGTGCCATTGCCCTCATCTGTGTCCTTTGTCACGGGCTATGGTGGCTTCCCAGCCTACAGCTTCGGGCCTGGTGCCAACGTCGGCCGCCCAGCCAGGACCCTCATCCCACCTGCCTTCTTCAGGGACTTTGCCATCAGTGTCACGGTGAAGCCCAGCAGTGACAGAGGCGGCGTACTCTTTGCTGTCACCGATGCCTTCCAGAAGATCATCTACCTGGGCCTGCGGCTCTCGGGCGTGGAGGAGGGCCGCCAGCGGGTCATCCTCTACTACACGGAGCCGGGCTCCCACGTGTCTCACGAGGCTGCTGCCTTCCTGGTGCCCGTGATGACCCACAGGTGGACCCGCTTTGCGGTGGTCGTCCAGGGCGAGGAGGTGATCCTCCTCGTGGACTGCGAGGAGCACAGCCACGTCCCCTTCCAGCGGTCCTCCCAGCCCTTGGCTTTTGAGCCCAGTGCAGGAATCTTTGTGGGCAATGCAGGAGCAACGGGGCTGGAGAGATTCACCGTGAGTCTAAGCCCTGCAGATCAGGGAGGCCCCTGGACGCCGGGCAACCAACCCAAGCAACTACTCTTATTATTTTGTTCTTATAGCCTCAGAGAGGCATGTGTGTGCGGCGGGAAAAGCCGTACTCCTGGGACCCAAAACCTAGATTTCAGTCCTGTTTTCAGTTTAGCCTGATGATGTTAGAGCATGGATTCTCTGATCTTCTCTGGGTCTTCTTATCTGTAGGCGATGATAAGCAAACCTACGCCGTGGAGTGGTAGAGTCAAGTGGGATGGCCTGAGTGAAAGTTCTTTGTGCATTTTAAGACATTATAAAAGGAGGAAGGTTTATTATTTCTTCAGCAATTTTTTACCTTTGGAGAGGAGTGCCAGGTGCATTTAAGTAATTTCTGCGAAGGTGGAGGCAGCTAGAAGGCCAGAGGGAGAGGTAGTTTCTCTCTCTCCTTTTGGACAGCGTGCCCTGAAAAAATAGCAGAAAATTAACTCTCCTGTCAAAACAGGCTTTTAGGAATAAGCCATTCTAAGAAAATCCCTAAGTTACTGTAGTTACGCATCTAGTCAGCACACATACTTAACTGATACCTTAGCTAACTGATACAGGATGGTAGCGGGGGAAGAGTTTGGGTTTACTTGTAGTACAGCAGGAGACGATGAGTGAATCTGAAGAAGTTAAGATCCAGTTACAATTTTTCCACACTCACGTTGGGAGCATCATGGAGAACGAACTGTCGGGGGTGGAGAGAGGAGGCGGGAGTGGAGGCAGAGAGGCTGGCTGGCCACTCTTCTTCACATGAGGCCTGCCAGCCAAGGAGCTTCGAGCTACAGGGGAAGGACACTTTCTGGGAGAGGGGAGACAGGCATCCTAGGGTACCCACTTACAGGCTGGGGACCTGGGACCAGTTAGGAAGCTGCTGTGAGTCTGTGCTTTGAACACAGTACTCCCCAGGGGCTTCTCCAGCTTGTGGAGCTCATATTACATTGGCCCAAGGAGGGCCCTGTAAATGAGAGCAGGCCAAGAGGTGGCTTGTTCCCTTGTCATGGCCCCAGGCAGCACATTTCTCACACCTGGCCTCTCTCTTGGTGGCCTGGTCTCCGTTCCAAGGACAATCATGCTTGCCACTTGTGGTCATGCTGTGGACGAGCAAGTGGTGGCTTCTGACCCTGTGCTCTTCCCCCAGGGCTCCATACAGCAGCTCACCGTCCACCCTGACCCCAGAATCCCTGAGGAGATGTGTGAAGCCGAAGAATCCTCGGTGAGCCCCCATCTCCCCTGCCCCTGCCCCCAGCTGCCAGTTGGCCCGGGACGGCTGGACGCCCAGGCAATTCCTCTTTCCCAACGTCATGGAGTCTCTAAAATCTCTCAACTTGTCAAGCGCTGCCTCAAGTCCTATTTTGGGCTTTTTGGCTTTATTTATTTATTCATTTTTAAGAGCTTCAGCCATCTCTTTTGGGGGGGGCGGGGGGGGGGCGGGGGGGGTTGCGTTTCTTCTAAGGTGTTAGGTTCTTCCGTGGCTGTGGCAGTCCGTGGCCTGATTTCCAGACTTCCTGCCAAGAAAGGGTGTCAGGATTCTAAAATCAAAGTTAAAACTCTAAGGCATGAGTGTAAATTCCTATAAAAGCGAACCTAAATTTAGCTTTTATGCTTGGCAAATGAATCTGTTCCTAAGTTGGGGATGGAGTGGCAGGCAGGGAAGAAAAATGGGTCCTTCCATGCCCCCCCTCCCCTTCTGCCTCCCCCCCCCCCCAGGATCTACGGATCTACTGAGTCCCTGCTAGGTGACAGTCCTGGGGGATGCTGGAAATAATGAGACACACTGGCAACTGTCTCTGTCCTCAAGCTGCTCACACACACTTACACGCCCAGAGGCAGTGACAGAGCTAGGGGTGACTGGAACCCGGGAGGTCCTCAAACCCGAGCTCTCTGGGTTGGGTGGGGGACATGAAGCTGAAAGGAGAGGAACCAGAGTAGGCAAGGGAGGAGCTGATACCTGACCAATGACAAGCAAGTATCAGCTGGATGAGGGAGAAAAGGTGTTTCAAGCAGAAGCCTTAGCTTGATGCAAAAAGTCAGAGGGGAGCACAGCGTGCCATATTCCTAGAGCTTCTGTTTCTCTTTGGGGGGGGTATTAACCCCAAAGCAAAGCATAAGTTGATTTCATTCATTTAGAAAAAAATGCTTCCTGTTTAGTGGGAGAGCCCTTCAGAGGTGGAATTTGGCTCTGTAAGAATGTTTGCCCTCCCTGAGGCCATGATCCTGGCCTGACGTTCCAATGAAGCTGGGAGGAGGGAAATCTTATGTATATTCATACCCTTCTTTCTGCAGTGTTGTTAGTACTGGAAAGGTAGAAGATGCCCAAGAGTCCAAGAGTAAGGTATTACTTACAAAATGATGGCCCCCCAGCCTCCCTCCAGCGAACATGTGGAGACCGTACTTTCATCTAGATTAAACGGCTCATTATGAAGACAAGGTAGCAATAGGAAGATGTTTTCCAAATGTCATGGTTCTCCAGCTTCATTCACTTGATAGCCATGCAAATGGGAGTACCTCTGGGAGAGATTGAAGGGACCTGGACACAATGAAAGTGGGTATGTTAGAGAGACTATATATTGACTGTAGTTTCTCATCTGCGTGAGCAATAAAATATGGAAGGAACAGTGAAAAGAATAGCCACTGTGCTCTCTCTCAGTTCCTCTCTCTGGCTCTGTCCATCTCTTTCTCTCTTACACACACACACACACACACACACACACACACACACACACACACACACACACGCAGTTTCTCCAAAGGAGTGACCGTCTGTGACTTCTCTTCTCCTGGCATGATTTGTCTTCACACAGGCTTCAGGAGAAGCCAGCGGGCTTCTGGAGACAGAGGGCGTCGCTGAGATCTTGGAAGCTGTCACCTACACTCAAGCCCCGGTGAGTCCTTCTCACGCAGAAGGGCCGTACCTTCTCGGCCAGCTTTTAGGGGCCTGGAGTCAATGGAGCATGCCTGGGCCTGATATCTCTGTTCTTAGATCTGTGGCTTCAATTGTGGGCTCACCTGGGAAGGTCAGGAAAGTCCTGGCCAAAGGCATTTGGCCATAGCCCCGTGCCCGTTATCTCTGGGCCACTTTGTGCCATGGCCGCAAGAGGACTGTCCAAAGGCAAACGTTGTGCTGCCCTGCCTCTCGGCTCTGTGAGCTTAGGTAGCATACTCAGCTTCTCTGAGCCTCAGCTCCTCTTCCTGCTAATCAGAGTCCTGTCTCAAGGACGTGTTGGGAGGGTCAAATGAAGCAGTGCAGGGTCAGGGCCTAGTGTCTGGCACGAGGGAAGTGGCCCTGAATGGTGGCTGGTGTCACATTTGCTCCGGGCTCTGGGCTCTGAGAAAGAAGGCAGGGCCCCCGCTCCTGGGAGATGCAGTCTTCCCAGGACCTCCCTTCTGGCCCCATGAGAAAGGTGGCCATCCTCACAGTGATGGGGGCCTCCTCCCTCCTGGGAATGTACTCTGTGGCCCAGACAAGGAAGTGGTTTTGAAAGCACTGAGTCAGACTGTGGGGACGGCTGGAGCCCATTTTTAATGAAAACAGCCAGCAGTGTCTGAGTCATTGAACACAGAAGCCCAGCAATCTCCTTGACTGGTCTAGCACATTCTATAGACTCATCTCTGATAAAAGAAAGCAAGGGAATAAGGCAGAGGCTATAGATTATAGACCTCTGGTGACAGAGGTTTGGGTGGGGCAGAATAGAACTATAGTCTGTTAGTGCAGGGGGTGGTGCTTAAAGTTACCCTCTTTCTGTTCAGAGGTATATGGAAAACTGCCCTTTGTACAGATGGACAAACTGAGGCCCCGACAGGGGACAAGATTGGCCCTTGGGTGCCTGGGCAGAGCTGAGGCTAGAGCATGGGCCCCCTGATGCCTCATCCAGGGGTCAGGCTACAGCCCTGTGCTTCTGGCCTGGGCGGTGTTGCAGAGGTTCATCCCTAGGATCACAGCCAATTCTAGGGCAGATGAGATGGAAGAGGCAAGGGTCCAAGGTGGTCTGGGAGGTGATGGTGATGGTGGCTGCTCTGGGCAGTGTTGTAACCCTGTGTGCCACAGCTCTGGGCCCCCCCCCCGGTGGCGTGTGCAGGGCACCTGCAGCAGGGCACAGAGCGGTGGTCCCTTGGGCCTTCTAGCCTGATGCTGTCCCCCAGTGTACCAGTTCACAGCTAGGCTTGAGTCCGGCTCAGGCAGAGACGCCAGTAACACATGGTGGCCTCGTGAGAGGGACGGGAAAGGGGAGTGAGGTTTGAGAGCATGAGATGATCATGGCAGCAGGGACTGGTCAGGGAGGACTTTCTGGTGGAGGAGGCATTGAAGCTGGGCAGCTCTGGACAGGGGTCGAGAAAGGGAGGGGATGGAAGAGGACCAGCATTTCTCGATACTCGCTGTGGGCCTGGTGCTTGTGTAGACGTGACTTGATTTAATCCTTGCAACAGCCTTGCACGGGGGGTGGCGGCAGATGCTCAGGGAAGAGGGCGGCTTTGCCAGGGTCAGGCAGTGGTGAAGTCAGGACCTCAGGCCACAGTGCCGCAGACGCGGGGCAGGTGCACGAGGACGCTGCAGCCGGGAGGAAGTAAGGAATACATCCCTCCAGGATCTGGAGAAGAGAAAAGACATTTGAGGGACTCAGTGGCCCCTGGGGCCCCCCCGAACACTTTCTTTCGTAGACTTCCCAGCCCCACGGTCCTCAGTGGTGTTAAGAGAACTGGTGCGTATCAGAGTCCCACCAGGTGTGGCTCAGCTCGGCCCCTTACTCGTTGTGGACCGAGAGTCAGTAACTTCCTCCTCCTGGGTTGAGATGCGGCGTGCCTACATCACCAGGCTGGTGCAAGTTACGTGGCCCCCGTGAAACACGGGCAGCACTTGGCACACGGCAGCCCTCGGTGCGTGGTGGTGGGTGTCGCTCTTGACTGGTAAATTTTTTTTTTTAAGATTTTATTTATTTATTTGAGAGAGAGCATGAGGCGGGGAGGGTCAGAGGGAGAAGCAGACTCCCCACTGAGAGGGGAGCCTGCTGCGGGACTCGATCCTGGGACTCCAGGATCATGACCTGAGCCGAAGGCAGTTGCTTAACCAACTGAGCCACCCAGGTGCCCCTTGACTGGTAAATTTATTGTGCTAGAGTGCCCTGTTCCTCTTGAGGCCCCCCTTCCCACCACCTGCTTCCTGGTTGGCTGGAGACTGGGGCTGCAGGGCATGCCAAACCGCTGTGGTTGCCCTTGGTCCTTAACAGAATTCTCTCTGGGCTGTGGGTCCTCATGCTAACTAGTCTGTTCCTGGTATCAGAGTCCCGTTCTCAGGCTCCCGGCATGGCTCCTGCAGAGCGTTCACTTTGCTTTTTGCCGGGAGGTGCTTTTCCATTCATTCCTCAGAGGAGGCACTGGAGCACAGAGGAGTGAAGAGCTTTGTCCTCAGGGCTGCCCAGCCTGGAGGTGGCAGAGCCAGGTCTCCAGCTCGGGTCTAGGGCTCTGTCAGGCACGTCACCATCTCCTGGAGGGGCTCCGTGGCTCCCCCTCGTGGCCACCCCTCCAGGACGGGGGAATTTCCCTCTTCATGCAGACATTCCCCTCCCATCTGTCTGCCTTCTCTCTTGGAATGAATCTCACTTCCCTGTCCTCTCCTCTTCCAACCTGCCACCCTGCAAGACACAAGCCATGACCAGCAAACTGAATCATGGGCTGCCTGAGCAGACAGGGACTTAAAAAGCCAGCCCTCCTCACCTCTTCCCCATTTAGGGCAGGAGTCCCTGCTACCCCATGCTTCCCCCTAAGTCAGCTTCTGTTGACACACCTTTCCATTTCTGGAAAGTTCTATCATGCTTAGTTAGAATTAATGTCCCTATGGTTCTCAGCCCTGGCTGTGCATCAAAACTGCGTGTGTGTCTTGGCCGGGGGGGGGGGCAGTGGGGGTGGGGGCGGTTACGTCTGGGCTGCATACCTACCTGGACATTCAGCTTCAGGGGGTCTGGAGTGAGGTCCAAGAAAGTGTACTTACGAAAGCTCTGCAGGTGATTCTGATCCACAGCCAGGAACTCTCTTCCATCCACACCTAAATGCTCACAGTTTTCCCAGACTCCATAAACATTTGTAATCTCTTAGTCCAGGCCTTGGCCCCGGTGGTCTGTTTGCCTGGAGGGCCCTGCCCGCACCCCCCACCCTACCTGGCCAATTCCTAACTTCTCCTTCAGAATCCCTTGTTGGAGCTTCCCTCCTGCACTCGGCTCTCACCTCTGGTGTTCCACGCGCCGCAGTCAACCACACTGTGTCTGAGTCTGGGTCTCCCCATAGTCCAGCAGTGTAAGGGTAGACACTCTGTCTTATTTCTTCATTTTTGTATCCCTGGGGGCCAGCGAAGGACCTGGCACACCAGGGGGCCTCAGGAAATACATGTGGAATGAATAACTCTGTGAATGAGAGAGAGGCTCAGCAAACCTCTACACTTTTAATACCAAGTCTTGAGACTCGACAGTCCCATTTCATCATCAGCCACACAGGATCCGCATCCACACTAACCCCTGAAAACCAACGGCCACCTGTTGGAGGCAAGACACCTGGCCCGAACCACCAAGGGTCAGCTTACCAGCAGGGACGTCCTCCAAGAACCACGGCAGAGTGCCCCCTGCTCCTTGAAGGGAAAGGAGAGGAACTGCCTGGGGTGGAGCTCTTACCACCCTGCTGGGGCACTGCGCAGTCGGGGAGGAGCGGGGAAGCCCGCGTGGAGTTCCTCACAACTTCCGGTGGTGGCACCTGCTCTCTGCTCCCACTGCCCGCCCTGGTTCTAGCCTCGCTGGTCCTCTGTCATGCAGCCTCCTGGTCTCCTGACCTAAACCTCAACTCTCAACCCTCAAATCCACGCTCTCATTGGTGCCAGGGTGAACTCCCCAAAGCACACACTTCTCTTGAGCATGCTACCCATGAAGGCCCCAGGTCCAAGGCCAGACTTCTCACCAAAGAACTGGCCTCCCTGCTCTCTGCCACCCCCGGCTCTGTCTCCCTCTTCCCTCCCTGAACCCTCAAACCCTTGCCAGGCACAGGTAGCCAGGCCCTGACAATGCTGTGTCCCGTCTTACCCAGCGCCTCCCTCCATCCCTGTCTTCTGTAACTCTCCTCATTCTTGAAGTCCCAACTTCTTGGAGGCTTCCATTCCTGCTTCTACCCTGGAGATTTTATAGTACAATAACCTATATTTTCTTTTTCATACATAAATATTCCATACTCGTTATTGGAAAAACTGCAACTCCAGGTGAGCAAAAAAGATAAAGCAGTCACCTTTAATACCAACACCCAGAGCAAAGCACTCTGGGTGCCTCAATAGGGGTTGCTCTTTCTCAAAAATTTAAAATTCCAGTGATGTGAATAATAATAATAATACGTAGGTTCATACTATGGGCCTGGCTCTGTGTTGAGCTCCTCCGTGTGCTTTCTACCCTGTGAGTAGTCACTGTTGTCCCATTTTGCAAAGGAGGAAGGTTATATGACTTGCCCAGTAAAAAGTAGCCAGTAAGTGGAGTGCAGAGATTTGACCTAAATTTGATTGTAAGAACTGAACCATTAAATCCCAAGTTATGGTGCCCATAAGAATCCCCTCTGTTCTGATGGACCAGAGACTTATTGTTTGTACGCTGGATTCTGACATTAAGGAAATAATCTTCTGTTATTAGGCTAGGCGAGTCATGCTACTATAACAAAAATCAGCCCTAAAAATCTCAGTGGCTGAGTTGTTTCTTATTCATACCACAGGTCCAACACTTGTCTGCAGGATCCTTCCATTCACCACCTGCAACTCCTTGAGCTCAGAAAGGGATGAGACTGTTTGAACATCCCCAAGCCCTGGGCTTAGGAGCTGCTACCTGATCCTGGCTCTAGGGATGATGTCATGACCTTTGTGGCCCCCCCATCAGGATTTCTGCCTAGATCTTGAAGCTGCTCTGTGTTTCCAACTGTTGGGGGCTTTTGTCTGTTCATTTTTCTCTACTTGGTGAATTTAATTAAGACACTGACTGCTTTTGGAAAAGCTGCCCAGATCCTGAAGTTTCCTTGGAAGGAAATCACACCCATCTTATATTTCATAGGCATGCAGTTCACATCTGGGATTGGATTTATATGGTTTTTACTGAGGACAGCCTGGTTCATTCATTTGTTTACTCATTCATCCCCTCATCTAAGAGATCTTTATTGGGCATCTCCTCTGTGCTGGTCCGAGATGCGGGGTCCTTGTGCTTGAGCTTCAGCCAAGATGAGCAGAGTCTTACTATAAACAGAACAGAATTTAATTACCCCTAGCATGCACCTTTTTCAGGTCCTGGGAGGTTCAGTGATAGCCTACGTATATAATAGGCAGGTCCAGGCATTTTTCTGGGTTTGTTCAGCGTGCTGTGGATGTATTATTTCCTCCAGTGAAAATCACTGCCATTTTTTCTGCTTTCCTCCCAAGTAAGCTCTCGTTTTTAGCTCTCGTTTTCCCTCCCTTCAGTCTAAAGAAGCAAAAGTTGAACCCATAAACACACCTCCAACTCCATCACCTCCTTCTGAGGATGCGGAGCTTTCTGGTGAGCCTGTACCTGAGGGGACTCCGGAAACCACCAACTTGAGTGTCATCACGCACAGAAGCCCTGAGCAAGGCAAGTCCCCGAAGCGCCTTCATCCACGGTGGTCTTTTATGGAGTGATTCCTGTGTGCCCAGCCTGTGTGACATATGCCACGTAGAGCCTCTCATTTCACCTTCCCCTCAGTCTTCCGAGGAAGGAATTATAACCATCCTCATTTTATAGACAGGATGGGGAAATCATGTCACAGAGAAGTTAAGTTACCTAGCTGGGGCACTTTGGCTTGTAAATGGCAGAGCTGCATTTGAACTTGGATACTTGAACTTTTTTTTTTTTTTTTAAGATTTTATTTGTTTATTTGAGAGAGAGAGAGAGAGAACATGTGCGCACAAGAGCGGGAGAGAGGCAGAGGCAGAGGGAGAAGCAGACCTCCTGCCCGATGTGGGGCTCGATCCCAGGACCCTGGTAGCATGACCTGAGCCAAAGGCAGACGCTAAACTGACTGAGCCCCCCAGGCGCCCCTGATACTTGCACTTTTAACCCTGGACTCTGGAAGGGCTTGAGTTCCAACAGAAAAGCTTGCAGTAATTGTTGCCGTTAATCAAATACCTACTGTTTGCCAAGTGTTCACCTACTTCATCTCCAATCCTGACAGTCCATCTCCTGGTTGGTATTATTGGCCAGTATTTTATGGGTGGAAAAAATGATGCTTGGAAAGGTAAGTGACATGCCCACAGTCACACAGCTAGTGAGTGGTGGGACGGACCATGTGCCCAGGCCCGACTCCAGAATCCCTTTCTAGCTTCAGCTGCAAACTCCTGACTCTCAGAGGATAAGATCAGGTCATCAGAACTCCTGTGGGGCACGCAAGGGAAACAGGTGGCCAGAGAGAGAGACAGGCAGGCACCCACGGGTCAGCAGCAGGCTCAGGGGGAGTGCTGGCCCCCTGGCTCCCAATCCAGGGCTCTTGCCCCTGACCCTTGTCCCCCGATGTGTGCAGAGGACAACCTGGTCAAAACCCAAGATCTGCTGCAGCGTGACATGTGTCCAAGGCTGAGACGGGTCTGCACTTCCTGCCCTTTATCAGAAGGGCAGCAGCTTCAGACCGAGGTTACTGCTCATGCCAGAGCACCAAAATGCAGGGCAGAAAACAAGGACAAAAACGCACTCGGCCTGTAGGAAAGACTGGGTGGGCAAGTTGTCTTTCATGTATAGGTATGGCCCTGATGCTGGTGACGCAGAAGATGTAATGACCCAGCAACGGACTCGTGCTATACTCCACGAAAAAAGCAGATTTCAAAACTCTATGTGTGCTGTAACCCTAACTTTGAATATATTATTTATATCTATTTATATTAGAGCAGTGTGTGTATGTGGTGTATGTGTGTGTGTTGTGTGTGTGTGTGTATGTGAGAGAAAGAGAGAAATAGATAACAAAATGTTCTAAGTAGTTATCTGGGTGGTAGGATTGTGGGTGGCTTTTCTTTCTTTACTTCTGTGTTTAACAAGCCTTCTGTAATCATATGTATCATTCTTCTTTTCACTTCTGCCATCAGTAAATGCATGTTATTTTAACAACTAAATTGAGAAGTCTGTGGGTGAGAGCAGGTATACAGTACTGAATAGGAAAAAATTTGTATCATAATTTCATACAGTCATAATACAAGCACGGAGTCAGGGTGTTGCCGGGGAAGACTGGGGACAGAGCAGACAGTTTGGACAGAAGCTCTGCTCAGCCACCTATTTGCTCTTGGGCCTGGGGCACATTGCTTAATATTTCCAAGCTTTAGATTCTCTCTTTTTTTTTAAGATTATTTATTTATTTGAGAGAGAGAGAGAGTACATGAGCAGGGGTAGGGGAGAGGGAGAAGCGGGCTCCCTGCTGAGCAGGGAGCCCGATGTGGGGCTCAATCCCAGGATCATGACCTGAGCTGAATTCAGGCAGCCCCTTAATCGACTGAGCCACCCAGGCGCCCCAAGCTTCAGGGTCTTTACCTGCCCCCTGGAGGGTTCACAGTCCCTGCCTCCCAGGTAGTTTAGAGGATTAAACCCTTCCCAGGGATGTGAAAGTGGTTTATGAATTGTGAAGGCTGTTCTCCTGGGTGGAATTAGGATCTCTGAGGAGGGGCAAGGAGCGGGCAGAGGCTGCAGGGCCAGGCAAGAGCCTCTCCTAGACTGGGGGGGGGGGGGCGGGGTGAGTGCAAAGGAGGTGGGAGCCAAATGCAGACTGGGACAGAGATCCAAGCACTGCTCGTCTGTTTCCTGCGATCAGCCAGACTCCTTTACTGGCAGAGAAAAGGCCAAACAGAAACAACAGAGCTTGCTGAAGTGTTCCTGTTCTTATTGGGTGGACAGCCCAGATGGTGAGGAGAAAGGGGCCTGAACCCTGAGCCCTGTCCCCTTCTAGGGAAAGCTACCTAGTAGTTTTATTCCAAGCTTTCCTGACACCATCTTGGCCCAGGGCACCCCTCCCTCCACCCCCCAACCTAAGATCCTCCAAGGAGTGGGGACTCAGAGGTATGGGGTCTGGCCTGTTGTTTGCACAGCACCCTCTGGTGGCCAGATCCGGGAAGACAAGAGAGAGTGGTGATGCCGGCAGGGGTCCTTCAGCATCTTCCCCTGCCCACACAGTTCTCACCGTGGGACATGCGTTCGTACAGCATGGGTGGATATGGCCTGACATGGGGACAGGCTGACCTGGCTTCAGGGCCCCTCCAAGTCACTTACTTTCTGTGGGACCCTGTTCCTCCTCAACAAAATGAGGTTAATCATAATAAAGTGCTAATGTGCACATCAGAGCAGCACACACATGCCATGGGGTGATAGTGGGCGGCCTGAAAACGCGGGATTCCTGTCCTGGCTCAGCTCCCCCAGCTGTCAGGCAGTGGGACGGTCCTTGTGGGTAGGGCAGATGGGCTAGCGGGAAGATTAAGTTAGGTAGTGCATGGGACAGGCATATATTCATATTAGTATAATTTATGTGTCTTTGCTTTAAGACTCTACTTGTTTATTTATTTATTTTTATTTATTTTAAAGATCTTATTTATTTATTTGACAGAGAGAGCACAAGCGGGGGGAGCAGCAGGCAGAGGGAGAGGGAGAAGCAGGCTTCCCGCTGAGCAGGGAGCCCGATGTGGGACTCCATGTCCCAGGTCCCTGGGATCATGACCTGAGCCAAAGGCAGACGCTTAACCTACTGAGCCACCCGGGTGCCCCTCACTGGTTTTTTAAATTGCAAAAGAGTTATGTGCTTGTGGTAACAGTTCAATCAATGCAGAGTTGTATGAACCCTCCAAAATAGTAATTTCCTTTCCTATCCTCTGGAGGAAACCAGTAGTAAGCATTGGTTAGCCAACTTTGTGTGGTTATCTGCACACACATAATGTATCTATATATTACAAATGTTACTTAATAATTGTGTTAGTTATATAGTGATGATTATATATATAATGATCATAAAACTTGTACACTCAAATAGTTTTTTTTCCCTCTACACACTTAGAACCACACTGACAGTGAAGATTTATGAATGGCTAACTAAATTGCTAACTCTATTTAGGGACTGTCCTCAATGCTTTTTCTGTATTAACTTATTTAATCCTTGAAGCACGTAACCTTCCAAACAACCTTGTAAAATAGGAATTGTTGTTCCCAATTTATGGATGAGGAACCTGAGGCCCCGGTTGAATGACTCGCCACAGGTCACATTCCTAGTAAGCGGCAAAGCCGGGTTCCCACCCCACAGGTGGTGCCGGAGCCTGTGATCGAAGCACGGTGCGACACTGCCCTTCAACGTCTTTTTTTCTGCAACTTGGTTTTTTCCCCTCTTAATCCTGTATTATGGACATCTTTTCAAGTTAATAGGTAAAAAGATACTTCATTCTTTTCCAAGATTACAAAGTGCAGTTATCAATTACAGAATGCCTGCTTCCGTAGGGTCTGGTGAGGTCCTGAATGACACACTGGAGGGAGTTCATACTATGGACGGTGCCCCCATTACAGATGTTGGCTCTGGGGATGGGGCCTTCATTCATGTCACTGAAGAGGTGAGTGAATGGTAAATTTCATTTGCTAAGTCAGTAACTTTGTTTGCTCATTTCAGACTTAATGGTGACTTGTGTTAGGCATGGTAAAGAATCAAGAGGGTTTTCGCTGAACATCATGGTACAGAAGAGAGGAGACCAGGGCCCAGGAGGCTCTCCAGGGAAGCACCAAGACAGGGGGAGGAGGTGCAGCACAAGCTGGTCCTCACACCTTCCGCGGGGGATGCGTGCCGGCTCCTCACCACAGTACCCACCTCCCTCCTGCTCATTTGTGAAGACACACAGCCTTTTCCTTTGGAGCCCCTTTAAGACAGAACCAGATTGATTGCACACGTGCATGTCCACCATTGTTATGTAATTGGCTTTTACACCTGCAAAGCCAATTTTTTAAATGCTAGACACAGTAAGGTGTGAAATTAAAGCAAATGTCTTCTTCTCACAACAACCTCTGCTAAAAATCCACAGGTTCAGCTCATTCTTTCTGCTATCCTGGGATGAAACTCAGACACTTCTCATGCTCTCCCAGTCATGACCTGATAATAACCTATTTTCACAGCTACTTCCAAAGTCCAGTCCAGCATAATATTAAAATTTAGTCCCTTTGTCTCCCAAATTCCAAGGAACACATATCCAGGTCACAAATGGTTTGTAGTGGGGAGAAGGGAGGAGAAAGTCCCAGCACACTGATGATTGTCTCCAAAGGAATTCTTTACCTTTTCCTCTATAGCCCAGAGGCAGGTGGCAGGCTAACCCTGATAGAACTGATTTCCTTTCTTGTCTCTTAGTACATCCCACACAAGTGGTCTGGTTCCTGCTTCTAGCATGTGAAGTGTACTTAATTGTACAATGAATTAATTGTTCTTAATTGTATTTTAGTGTAAGCCCCTTGGGACTTCAGCTGAATTTGAGGCAGAAAGAGTCTCATTTAAAAATCTGTGACTTCATCTTTTCTCTCTTTTTTGGGGGGAAGACAATAATTCTGCAAGGATTCATGTTGTAGGAAAAAAGTTTCTGTGGTTAGATACATTTGGGAAATTCTCCACTTTATATCCTCCTTATTATAGACCCCTTAAAGTCCTACAGCAAGGAAATCTAACCTTGATAAGCTTAGTGGTAAAGAGCTACTTTTTGCAAAACAGAACAAAACAGAATGACCCCCGTGCCCCTCAAATTTAAAAGAAAAAAAAAAAACCTTTGGAAACCGCGATAAAACATAGTTTGATGACCCTAGCAGCCAAACTGCTGTTTCCATTTCATGCATCTGCTGTGTAACCTCCAGAGAAGGTTATGCTTTTCCCAAGGAAACTGAGTCCCAGAGAGAGAAGAATCATGGGGTTCAGTCTGGAGAAGGCTGGGGAGGACAGAGTTGTTGCCTGCATATCTCTGAATCTCCATCAGGGGCAAAGGCATTCGACTTGTTTTTATGGCTCCTGGATGGGCACATAGGGAAGGTCACAGGGAGACAGATGTGTCTAGATAGACGTGTCTGGAGCTGGAGCAGGCTGACTCCGGAGACAGGGATCTCCTGGTCACTGGGCATGTGCAAACAGATGCTTGGAATCAAACAGGAGATACAGTTGCCTTGCGACCTCTCCTGTCCCTGGGATTCTGTGATTCTGGGACTGTCGTGGGGCTGGGGTGACGTCATAGATAAGAAAGTGCCTTGAGAGAAGGAAGCTACAGAAATGCAAGCTGATAGAAAGAGGGGTGTGAGCAGTCTTTCCTGTCCAGCCACAGGCACACTGATCGGAGCCATGGGCCCAAGTGACATGGTCCCTCATGATGCTTTTGTTTCAGGGTGTGCATGCCGGAGAAGGTTTGGCAGCCACAGCGGCAGTCGGGGAGGCTGAGGTGCCCACCAGCACTGCCAGGGAAGCAGAGACCAGCAGTGTGCCCACTGGGGGGCCAGCCCTCTCCTTGTCCACTGAGGTCATGGGGGAAGGGGTCACTCTGGTAAGTAGCTCAGAGCATATGCCGTTTCTGGGGGAGGGTGGGCATCTCAGGTCTTCCTTGTCAGTCGGCAGAATGCGGAGTGATGGCCTTGTGGGATCAAGTCTGAGTAGACACTGATTCGGAGGCTGAAGGGTCTTGTTGCCTCATTCAGCAGATGTTTGCGGAGTGATGTGTTATGCTGGGCACAGGTAAATCCGGTAGACCAGTTCCTGGGCACAGAGCTGTAAGAGGTGCAATAGGAGAAGCACCGAAAAGGGCCCAGAACCCAGACTTGGGGGTCCTGGAAGCCTTCCTGGGGAAAGAATGCCGAAGGCGAGACTATGGGGACACGTAGAAGGAGCCTGGCAGCTGGGAGTGAAACAGGTGCTCTAGGAGGGGGGCCAGCAGGAGCAGAGGCCTGGCGGCATCAACAGGAACATGAAAAGAGGGTCCGTGTGTGAACAAGGGGGTGCAGGGAGGCCCCTGAGGCCCTGGGAGCCGTGAGGTGGAGCTGGCGTGTGTTCCGAAGTGGGGAGTAACTGAAGGGCTAGTGACCTGGTCAGAGAAGGACTGAGAAAGTGGAGGAAGGGTGGGAGAAGCAAGCCTGGAGGCCGGGCCCCGGGATCAGAGGCTGTGTCATGGTCCGGGCAACGGGCGGTATTGGCTTGCTCCGGGTTCGGTCAGCGATGTCGTATCCCGCCAAGAGTCTCAGCGAGTAAAGGCCTGGAAGGCGCCCAGCGGATCTGCCACGGTGACTGTCGGTGACCGTGGGGAGCGCAGGGTTAGGGATGCGGGAGGGGTGGGAAGGAGAGTGAGACGAGCAAGTGGTCCGCGAGGGCAGCCAGCCGCGCTAATGAGAAAGAAGGCTGTGCATTTGCGAGACCCTGGGTTTTGCCCCAGCACCACGACTGGGCGTCGGTGAAAGTCCCACCCCTGGGAGTCGCGGAAGGGAGATGGCAGGGACTGTGGTGGGCAGCACCGAGGGTGGCGGGGAGGAATGGGGTGAGCCACACAGGTGGCACGTTGGTCAGGGACTCACGCCTCAAGTGGTGTGCGAGGCACGGCTGTCTGCATGGGTGCCACGTTCGCGGCATCAGCACAAGGTGAGGTCTAGGAGGTGCAGGCGCCTGAGGGGCCCGGGCTGTCGGCTACCTCCAGCCACACTGACCGCAGTGGACCGCTGACAGCTCCCTTGCGATGTCTTCCTGTTCAGGGTGCAGATGCTGAAGAAGGCTCGGCAGCCGCTGCAGCTGGAGAGGCCGAGGTGCCCGGGAGCACCGCCGGGGAAGTGGAGACTGGCAGTGTACCCATGGGGGGAGCCACCCTCTCCATGGCCATCCAGGACACCGGGGAAGGGGTGACACGGGTGAGGAGTGCCAAGTGCCGCAGGGTCAAGGTCATAGCTGGAGCAGGTCCTGACCTTCTCGGAGGACCAGTCTTCATTCTGCTCCGCGCATCCAGAGGAGCCTGAATGGGGCACCTCTCTGAAGGGGAGCTGGCCAAGGCCTGGGTGCACGTGTGCTGGAGCCCTGTTGGCTCCGGGACTGCACACGCTGACAGCCCCAGCAGGCCAGTGGGGAGCCAGGCTGGGAGCAGGTGGAGAGCCAGCGAGGTGGGGTGGTCCCAGGGGCCCACTCCCTCCACCAGCAGTAGGGCAGGAGCCAGGGTGGAGGAGCCTGGATGTGAGCGGAAGAGGTGATGGTGGGCAGCCCACAAGCATGGGCTGTCAGAGGGCAAAGGAAGTTCAGGGTCAAGGGCAGGGCCAAGCCTCCTCAACCCTGTCCTTAGGCAGCATGGAGATAACGTTCCCAGCTCGTGAAGGCGGGATGCAAATATTTCAGGACACCTGGCAGGCCTATCCCTAAAATGTCATTACAGCGGCGGTCCTGCAAGTTCTTCAGACTCAGACTCAAACCTGGACTCCTTGTGTCCACTCTTGTGATCCCATCTCAAAAGATTTCCCACCTCAAAAGACTGGGACCACTGCCCCCCAGTCGGCCAATCCAGGATTCTCTTCTGTCTTCCTGACTCCCCACATCCCGTCAAGCATGCATCAAGTCTTGTTGATTTTTCTACCTAAGTCCACTATGCACCTGCCTCCTTCTGCCCTTCCCCAGTGCCAGCCTGTGGACTGAGACAGCACGTCCCCAGGCCAGACAATGGCTGAGGCCCCTGCCTCACCTCCTTCATCCCCTGCCCCACCTCCTCCTGTGGGGGCAGCCTTCTGCTTGGAGCTTCCCGCTGCCCTCGCTGCAGACTCTGCTCCCCGACCTGGCCACAGGACCTTTCAGGGTCTGGCCTGGCCAGCCTCGGTGACCACATCGTGGGTCACTGTCTCCCTGGCTCTCTGTGCTCCCACCTCACTGACCTTCCTTCAGTTTCTTGAATGTGCCCGGACCCTCTCCTCTCTGCCTAGAACCTTTTCTTCCTTCTGCTTTGCCTTTAATCCTGGCTGATCCTTCAGAGTTCAGCTCAAATACCACTTTGTCAAGGAAGTACCATCCCAGCAGTGCCTGGGTGGCTCGTCAGACACTTATCCGGCCAAAGCCCTCGGCAGCGGTGTGCTGTAGGGGCGTCCGGGGGATGGGTGCACTGACCTGAGAGGTGCGCTCCAGCCTGGGGTTCCGGGGCTCTGTGGGCCAAGGCGGGTCTTGCATGAGCAGAGCTGTGGCCATGTGAGTTACCTATCTGGTGGCCCAGCGGCTTGCTTCCCTGCAGTCACACGCCTGCTGAACCAGGGGGTAGAAGAAGTGGCCGATTCTCATGCCATTTTTTTTCAGGTTGCAGTCGGTGAAGGAATGTTCACAACACCAGCAGCTGCAGCAGAAGTGCCCCTCAGCACTTCTGAGGAAGAGGAGACTCGCAGGGTCCCCACAGGTGGCCTGGTTCCCCCTACACCCACAGCGGCCCCTGAGCAAGTGGTTGCTTCTGTAAGTGTCTCCTAGCATTTTCTGTCTGGCTCACAGCAGGGAGAGGGGTCAGCGTCGTGAGACAAGAACAGTCGCTGGCCTCCCGAGCGGCGAATGCAACACTCAGCTTTGGGAGAGCACAGATCACGGGTCGGCACCACTGGAGGGAGGCAGGGTGCCTGGAAGCAGGTCAGAGAATCAGGTGCCCAACCCTGCTACTTCCTAGCTTTGTCCAAGAATTTTCTCAGAGTGCTGCCAAGTCGGAAGGGGCTGCTAGGGACAGGGGGAAGGAGGAGATGCACGTATGGGAGGGGGATTATGAGTCTGGGCTTCTGTGACCATGTCGCGCGTAACGACGGTTGAAGGTAAGCAAGTGTTGTGAAATTGGACTAGCACCGTAGGAATGACAGTCACCCAGACTCTCGGGCAGCCTGCTGCGCCTTGCGTCACAGGCCAGGTGAGGTGATTCCTCTCGTTGGTTTTGCTTTTCAGGGTTCTGGTGATGAGGAGGACCTGGCAGCAGCCGCAAGAGAGGAGTCCCTGTCTGGGACTGTGGCCGAAGAGCTGGACAGCAGTCCCCCTGAGGGGCCACCACTGCCCATACCCACAGTGGCTTCTGAAAGAGGGGTTACTCCGGTAAGTGGCGTAGAGGCGCGAAGATTTGGCATGGCCTGTCTGACCGAGGAGAAAAAGAAAGGCCAGAGTCCTGGGAGGGACCTGCCCCTGGCTTGCTTAGAGGTGGGTTTCATTTTGGTTCATAAAGTTCCAGATTTGGGCATTTGAGGGGCGTGCAACCTGGGAACACACAAGGAAGCTGCAGGGTGCAGAGGAAAAAGCAAGAGGTAAAAAGGTGGGGCACTTGGCTTCATGTCCCAAATTGTCCCCAAATTCAAATGAGAACTTTGTAACAGACAGAGCTGGCCAAAGACGCCAAGACCCCATCTCAGATGTCACGAGGGCCCCATCCCGGATTCAGGGAAGCTTGTAAGACCTGGTCACCTGCACGTCCAAAGCCTTGAGGCTCAGGCTACAGCACTCCAGGACTAACCCCTATGGTATCTAGTTAAACCAGCTCTGTTGGTGGTAGTGCTGATGGGCTTACTACTTCTGAGAAGCTCTTTGCTAACACATATTAACAACCATGAAACTACATAGTGTTGACCCAGAAGCTTCTGTTCTGGGAATTAATCCTAAAGGAGATAGTCTGCTATGTAAAAAGGCTTGGTTGTATACAGATTTGCTAATCTCCGTATTACCCATAATAGAAAACAAATCGGACACAGTTTAACTAGACAACCGTAGGGGGGTTGGTCGAGTAAAGTATATTCCAATAACGGAACATTATGCAGCTCTTAAAATTATACTTGTTAGGAGTATTTAGTGGTGGGGGAAATACAACCTAAGGTTAGATGATAAAAGCTGGTTATAAACTTGAGTACGTTGTGTGGTCGTAACTATTTAAAACTACGCTCACGTGCAAACTCTGGAAGGAAATATGTGAATGTTAGCAGTTGTGACTTCAAAGTGGTAGGCCTGGGGAGGCCTGGCAGGTTCCTAATACATTTTGGTGTTTTCACCATGGGCGTTTATGACTTTTACAGTGGGAATTTGTAAAAGCTCTAAGAAGAGTCCAGGCATGGGGGAGAACAGGGAAAGGGGGAGCCAAACAGATGGTAATTCATCCTGGCACGTGACTGACGAAGACTGATCACCCTTAAGTGCCTGTGTCAGGAACTGTCATTGAAGGGAAGTGGAAGCCTCAGTTCATGAGCAAATGGTTTAAAAGCACGTGGTAGGGACAGCCAAGCGAGCACCCACCCCAGAACGTCCTTAGGATCCCTGTGAATCTCAGCCACCCAAGCCAGTGGGGGAAACGGACATCCAGGTCTGGCTCTGCCACAGCTCTTCTCATCTCTCTCTCTGTTTACTCATACGTAACATGGGGTCCTAGTACCTACCTCTTGGGTTGTGGTGAGGATTAAATGAACCAGTACATGGAAAAGTTTTCTACCGCGTGGCATACACCCAACCAATTACGTATATAGAATTATGTTGCAGATGAGGCCCAGAGAGGGTTAGGGGTTTGCTCAGGGTCACACAGCTCCCAGGATATGAGTAGGGGTAAAAGCCTTAGTATTTGGACTTTGTCCCTTTGTGTTTTGCACTGTCCCCAGCCACCCGTCTTCAGACATGAGCCAGAAGCCGGTCATCAGGGTCCACGTGGTCCAAATGAGGTCACTCCATGTCTAAGGTCTTCCCACTAGTCACTTGGAGAATACTTACCAAGAGCCTAGTATCTGCTGGGTGTGAGGGGCATGGCAGAGGCTAGGTGGCCACACCCCTGCAGGGGCTCGCTGCAATCCCTCAGGCCACCCTCAGCTTGCTAAAGGGTTCACGCATCAGAGCTGAGCTGCTCTGTCATGTCTTTGGGACACAGACCAGGTTCCAATGACACCTTCTTGTCTTCAGCTCAGAGAGGCCTTGTGGGAAGGAAAGGGCAGGTTGGGCCCCAAGCAGAAAAGGCTGGTGCTGTGACCGTTCGGAGAATGCATTGGCTCTGGTCAGGTGCCTGGAGCCTGTTATTTGGAGTTAACCTAGTCAGTTCTGATCAAGGAAATAGCAGAGGCAGTAAGAGGACCGAGTCCCAAAGAGCCCGAACTGGGAGTCTAGGAGATCCACAAAAATGGCGTGGGGCTCAGTTCTGGCCACCTCTCTTCACCGGCTGGAGACCTTGACCTCTGCAGGCCTCAGCTTCCCCATTTGTAATCAGAGGGTCCTTCCAATTCTGGTGTTTTCTGTGGCTAGGCTCCAGTCTCTGCCCCTGATTTTCTTCCTGGGAAAGCTTGGGCACACGGGAGCTTCAGAGACCTGGGTTTGCTTCTTGGTAGTTGTAGGATTCCCGGAGAGGTCTTTACCACTTCTGTGCTCCAATTTCTCCATCTGTAAAATGGGGGTGACGATGACTACCCCCTCGAGGATGTTGTCAGAATGAAATGAGGTGACATTGGTGGGAATGTTTTGTCTGGTGTCTGTCACCACAGAATGATAACAGACTCCTCTTGAAGCAGCCCTGACATTAAACTGTCACCGAGGGGCTGTGCCCACAGCCGCCAGGACCAGGGCCCCCAGGAGTCCCACAGCCTGTGGAGGTCCCACCCACAGAGCCTGCTCTGGGGACCTTCTCATCTGCATGCTGGTCTCAGTCCTCGCCCAGCCCCGCTGCCACCTTCCCCAGGATGGAGGGTGCTCTGGCCCTGGTGCCCCATGAGGCTGCCAGTGGGGATGGAGGGGAAGGAGGGCTTGGGGTCTGGGGAGGGTGGTATCCTCACTTTGAGCTGGCCTCCTCAGTGGGCTTCAGGTGCCAGCAGGGTTCCGGGGAGCAGTAAGGGAGTCTGAGGAGGGCATCACGCCACACAGGTTTTGTGCGAATTCCCTCTTCATGTTTCCATTCCTTTTGGTGGCCCACGCCATTCTGTCACCTTTTTTGTCAGAGCAGCCATTTCTCTGGACCCCGTGACAGCTAAATGTCCCCGGGGATGCTGCCCTTTCTCATTTTCTGCTTCATTTTTCTTTTCTCCTTCTCCTTTCCAAGTGGGTGTTCCTGTCACTCGGAAGCGTTTCCTGAGCACCGGCCAGGGGCCAGGCGCCGGGGCCTGGAGGTGATTCAGGCAGGAGCCCCCTGTCCCGGAGAGGCAGGCCTACGAGCAGTAAAGGCTCTGGGCAGGCTACAGGGCTGGTGGGGGGAGCAGGGTGGCCAGGACCCACTTCAGAGGGAGACACACGGGGCCTGGCTACCAAGCTTTCACAGGACCTGGACTGGGGCGTCGAGCGGGGGGGCCCTAGGTGACGGGATGGGGAGGGTCCCTACTGCCTCCTTCCTTCCATCATTCCCATCCACGCTATGCGTGTGGTGCAGAAACGAAGGGCTCCTGAGCCCAGAGTGGGTCGGGTGCCCCTTGGGCTGGCTCATGAAGAACAAGCCTTCTTCAGCCCTGCATAAGCCCCATCTTAAACATGAGTAGTTCCTACAGGGAGGAGAGGGGACTGTGTGTGTGTGTGTGTGTGTGTGTGTGTGTGTGTGTGGAGGGGGTGTGGGGACAGTGTGTGTGTGTGTGTGTGTGTGTGTGGAGGGGGGTGTGGGGACAGTGTATGTGTGTGTGTGTGTGTGGAGGGGGGTGTGGGGACAGTGTGTGTGTGTGTGTGTGTGTGGAGGGGGTGTGCGGACAGTGTGTGTGTGTGTGTGTGTGTGTGTGGAGGGGGGTGTGGGGACAGTGTGTGTGTGTGTGTGTGTGTGGAGGGGGTGTGCGGACAGTGTGTGTGTGTGTGTGTGTGTGTGTGTGGAGGGGGGTGTGCGGACTGTGTGTGTGTGTGTGTGTGGAGGGGGTGTGCGGACTGTGTGTGTGTGTGTGTGGAGGGGGGTGTGCAGACAGTGTGTGTGTGTGTGTGTGTGTGTGTGTGGAGGGGGGGTGTGCGGACAGTGTGTGTGTGTGTGTGTGTGTGTGGAGGGGGTGTGCGGACAGTGTGTGTGTGTGGAGGGGGGTGTGGGAACAGTGTGTGTGTGTGTGTGTGTGTGGAGGGGGGTGTGCGGACAGTGTGTGTGTGTGTGTGCGTGTGTGTAGAGGGGGCTGTGGGGACAGTGTGTGTGTGTGTGTGGAGGGGGTGTGCGGACAGTGTGTGTGTGTGTGTGTGTGTGGAGGGGGGTGTGGGGACTGTGTGTGTGTGTGTGTGTGTGGAGGGGGTGTGCGGACAGTGTGTGTGTGTGTGTGTGTGTGTGGAGGGGGGTGTGGGGACAGTGTGTGTGTGTGTGTGTGTGGAGGGGGTGTGCGGACAGTGTGTGTGTGTGTGTGTGTGTGTGTGTGTGTGTGTGTGGAGGGGGGTGTGGGGACAGTGTGTGTGTGTGTGTGGAGGGGGTGTGCGGACAGTGTGTGTGTGTGTGTGTGTGTGTGTGTGTGTAGAGGGGGGTGTGGGGACAGTGTGTGTGTGTGTGTGTGTGGAGGGGGGTGTGGGGACTGTGTGTGTGTGTGTGTGGAGGGGGTGTGCGGACAGTGTGTGTGTGTGTGTGTGTGTGGAGGGGGGTGTGGGGACAGTGTGTGTGTGTGTGTGGAGGGGGTGTGCGGACAGTGTGTGTGTGTGTGTGTGTGTGTGTGTGTGTGGAGGGGTGTGGGGACAGTGTGTGTGTGTGTGTGTTTGTGTGGAGGGGGGTGTGGGGACTGTGTGTGTGTGTGTGTGGAGGGGGGTGTGGGGACAGTGTGTGTGTGTGTGTGTGTGTGTGTGGAGGGGGGTGTGGGGACTGTGTGTGTGTGTGTGGAGGGGGTGTGCGGACAGTGTGTGTGTGTGTGTGTGTGTGTAGGGGGTGTGCGGACAGTGTGTGTGTGTGTGTGTGTGTGTGTGTGTGGAGGGGGGTGTGGGGACAGTGTGTGTGTGTGGAGGGGAGTGTGGGGACTGTGTGTGTGTGTGTGTGGAGGGGGGTGTGGGGACAGTGTGTGTGTGTGTGTGTGTGTGTGTGTGTGGAGGGGGGTGTGGGGACTGTGTGTGTGTGTGTGTGGAGGGGGTGTGCGGACAGTGTGTGTGTGTGTGTGTGGAGGGGGGTGTGGGGACAGTGTGTGTGTGTGTGTGTGGAGGGGGTGTGCGGACAGTGTGTGTGTGTGTGTGTGGAGGGGGTGTGCGGACAGTGTGTGTGTGTGTGTGTGTGTGGAGGGGGGTGTGCGGACAGTGTGTGTGTGTGGAGGGGAGTGTGGGGACTGTGTGTGTGTGTGTGTGGAGGGGGGTGTGGGGACAGTGTGTGTGTGTGGAGGGGAGTGTGGGGACTGTGTGTGTGTGTGTGTGGAGGGGGGTGTGGGGACAGTGTGTGTGTGTGTGTGTGTGTGTGTGTGGAGGGGGGTGTGGGGACTGTGTGTGTGTGTGTGTGTGGAGGGGGTGTGGACAGTGTGTGTGTGTGTGTGTGTGTGTGGAGGGGGGTGTGGGGACAGTGTGTGTGTGTGTGTGGAGGGGGTGTGCGGACAGTGTGTGTGTGTGTGTGTGGAGGGGGTGTGCGGACAGTGTGTGTGTGTGTGTGTGTGGAGGGGGGTGTGGCCAGCACTCCACTGACCTTCTTGTTCTCTTTAGGCCGAAGCTGGGGAGGGGCTTCCTGGCCCCCCTGAACCTGCCAGGCCTACCGGACCCACGGTGAGACCCCCTATCCGGGCTCGGCACACAGCGTGCAGGGGGCTGATGCCGAGCAATAGGCACAGGCACAGGCTCGGGGTGCCTTCCAGTGACACGCCGGGACCCTCACCTCTATCAGAGCCCTCAGGGAGCTCGGGAGCAGTCTGTTTACATCCCATTTTTATCCTGCACCCTGAAGGACCCACATGTCTCTCAGCCACATTCCAAACGACTCCGTCACCATGCCCCAGACCTGCTCCTCCCTCAGGATGCTCCGCCTCTGGGAGTGGCGCCCCATCTTCCTGGATATCAAGACAGAAATCAGGAAACCTCCCCCAGTGGCCCTCCGCCTCCCGCGCCCCATCCAGCCAGCCTCCGAGCCCCGAGTCTAGCCCGTCCCTCAGACAGTGGCAGCAGGCCCCCTGTCCCCGCCTCCCTTCTCCCACCCGCATGCGCACACCACTGCCACCCATCTCAACCCTGCCCTAACCTCCAGCCCAGGTCCTCCTCCGGGCCTCGGAGCCCGTGCTCCATGCACGTTCCATGATTTACTTCAGCCTCCCCTGCTTCTTGTGCTCAGGAATTAAGTCCCAGAAAGGGGTTTTTAGAAATTCCCTTTTGTTCTTTGGAGGAATTTGATGGCATTCAACAAGTATGCACCGAGTACCTTCTTGGTACCAGATCGTGTGCTAAGATACTGAGCATCCAGAGGTATCTCGGGATGGGCCAACCCTGGAGGGGTCCTAGTCTAAAGGGGCTGACAGACATACACACAACTGAGCTTCAAGTCGGGTGGTCCTACTACCAAATCAAGACCTCAGCAGAAGTTGGTGAGAGCACACAGTAGGGAGAAATGAATTCTACCTCCACCTGGAAATGGGCTGGGAGGGTTTTCTGGAGGTGGTGACAGTGGAACTAGGCCTTGAAGGATGAGTAGGGGGTTGGAAGGCAGGAAAGGAGGCTGAGAAGATGTGAAAGAGCACAGTATGTTTGAGGACTGGCTGCCCGTTGGCTGTGCGGCCAGAGGTGGTGGGGAAGGAGGGGAGGGGTAGAGGGGAGTGGGGAAAAGACCAGAAGGAAGGTTGACAGCAGCAGTTATAGGGCTACAGAGTAAGGGAAGACTTTTGGTGACAAGGCTGTCCTTAGGGAGAGGCAGGTGAAACCAAGCGGTGGGAATTTCTTCTCTCTCCAGGTGGGAGCTGAGGCCGAGGGCTCCGGCCTGGGCTGGGGCTCGGACGGCGGCTCTGGCTCTGGTGAGCCCGTGCGCGGTGAGGAGCTGTTAAGAGTAAGTGTGAGAGTGGAACAGCCTGGCGTTTGGGACTGCCTTCCCAGTAATCGGGAGGATTATATTTTCCCTTCCACGTGTCTATGTTTGGCATTTTCCACTCTGATCAGTGTTGTTCTGTTTTAAGTGAATATGAGCCTTAGTTTCTCTTCAGGATCTCTACTTCACCACTTGCCCCCTTTCCCTGGCATCCAGGACTGTCCCACAGCAAGTATGCCCATGACCTTCACCTCTTACTTGGCTTTGCCCCCATCCCCTTTACCCCTTATAGAGAACCACGGACCTCTTCTTGAGGTAGTATTTCACACTTTGGCTTCCAGACCCTTCTGGAAATCCACCCTACCCTGAGGCAACCCCTCCTACCTCTTCAACCACCCCTTCTTCCTCTTTGCTCTTGCTCCCTCAGCCTCCTGCCCAAGGCAGGGCCCCCACTGGTTCCTGGTTCCTGGGGAGCACCTCCCTGCTCCAGCTGCAGCTGGTGGCTTTGTCCCGAGGCCCCCAAGCTCACTCTGAACCCCTGTGCTGAATCCCCGCCCGGAAGACTCCACTCAGGTGCCCTTTGGCCCGCTCCTCGGGATAGGGCCGGAAGGGTTCTGGACTCACCGGGTATAAGTAGGGTGGGAGCCACGTAGGTCTTCCAGGCTAGAGGGATCAGCCAACCCAGCCGGAGGCTAAAGAGTTTTAATCAGGGTTAGCAACAGGCAGTTTTTGACTGCTCTGTCAGGTAATCAGAAAACTAAATTGGTCAGGACACCTCTGAAGATTCGGATTGGATTTTTATCATATACATACATCTAGGGAGAAAACCTGGTGTGAGGGGCTCAAAAAGACCTGGGTTCAAATCCCAGCTCTTCTAATAATTAGCTGTGAGTATGTGAGCCCAGACCAAGTCGCATTATCTCATTGAGCCTCAGTTTCCCCCACTGGCTAAGTGCGAACACCAGTTTCTACGTGCGGTGCTAGTGTGAGGAACAGAGAGAATGGACAGAATATACATGCTTAGTATATGTTTGTCCCCTCCCCCACTGTTTCTTAACAGAGTATCTGTTTTTTAGGGTCCCCCGGGCCCCCCGGGCCCCCCTGGGATTCCAGGAAAACCAGGAACTGATGTTTTCATGGGACCCCCTGGATCGCCTGGGCAGGATGGAGCTGCTGGTGAACCCGGGCCCCCGGTGAGCCACTGGGGCCATCTCCCCGTCCCCGCGGCCATGAGGCTTCCTCTAGCCAGGAAGGGGCGCAGAGACCCCCAGACCCCAGCACAAAGGCTCATCACAGAGAGTGAGCAGCTAGCTAATGTTTGTAAACAAAGAGTCCTCAGCTGAGTCGTGGCTAAGACTCATAAGAAGCAGAAACCAAGAAATATACCATCCTGCACACTGCTGCTTTATCTTAGTGAGTATAGGAGACGCGGGCTCATGTGGAATCTTGGGATCCTAGGACATCGGAGTGCTGGGCCTGGAACACGAGGCCCCCAGAGACCGTCTGGTCCGGCCCTGCCCCCAGCTCGCCCCAAGAGAGGACGATGCCACCCGCAGAATGAAGGACACTCATCCACAGGCATATGGTCAGCAGTGGCCATGCTGGGGCCAGGGACTGGCATTCCAGCCTAGACCGATATAAGGCTCCTGGACCCACTGACCTCACCTGCTTGGTCCTCCCAGCCATGGCCTCCTTCTCTTGGAAGGCTTCATACGTGATTCTTATCAGAGATGTTGTGGGCTGATTGTCCTTGATGTTCCCAGGGCCCTGAGGGACAGCCTGGAGCTGATGGAGCCTCCGGCCTTCCTGGGATGAAGGGAGAGAAGGTACGGACAGGGTGGGAGGGGTCCGACACATGGGGGCCACCAGGCCCCAACACCACCTCTCTCTGACCTCTAGGCCCGCCCTTGCCTCTTAGGTGAATGGCCCTTTCTAATCCCCTCCCAATCCTCTCTCTGCTGGATGTCTCCATCCCAGGGCTCTTGATGCCCAAATCTGAGCTCAGCATCTCCAGCTTCAGTGAATGGTGCTGCCATCCACCCAGTCACGAGGACTCAATGGCAGAATCTTCTCTGAGCCCTCCTTCATCTCCCTTTCCTGCCGTGCCCCACCTGTTGCCAGGACGGGCCCGTCTGCCATCCACATCCCTTGCCCCTCTCCACCCTGATCTGAGGTTCATCTCTCCTCACCCGCACGGCAGCCTCAGGCTTCGTGCCAGTGTCCCGTTCTCCCCACCCGCCATGCATCTTCCACCCACCCGCCCCACCTGTCCATGCTCCTTGCAGCAGGCTTCCGCTCGCTGGTCTCTGCTGAGAAGGTATCAAGGCTAGCCGCTGCCTGTGGGACCAAACGCTGACGGAGTCCAGACCTGCCTTCCCAGCTCCGTCTCCTGCAGCTCCCTCACACAGCTTCTGGGTCAGCCAGCAGTCCTGCTGCGGGGCTCTGGGCATGCTCTTCCTGGATGACCCCCTGGCCTTTGCACATGCTTTCCGCCATCTCGGGTGACTTTCCCTTTCCTCATTCCCCCAAGGGCCCGTTCAGATATATCCTCTGAGAAGCCCTTTCAGACTCCCTATGAGCAGAAAGCAGCCCTCCTTCCTGTACTTCCCATTAGCACAGCATTGATTCTGCTGAGCCCCTGTTAGCTTATCTGTGACGAACAGCTTTAGCACTGTCTATGTGTCCTTAGAATCTGGCTCAGGCCTCCGTTAGCACGTTTGATCAGTGAATCGGCAGTTCCCTTCACTCTCTTCATTCTCTGTAAGCCTGTGTTGTTCTCTGTCTGCAAACCCCACAAGGTGCTGTGGGGGCGGGGTTCCTGCGCCTACAGCAGTTCCAAGCCTCTTTGATGAGATAAGCCATGCCCTGCAAAGGAGAGCAATCAAGATAAGGTATATACACAAATAACGAATCGTGGAACACCAAAAAAAAAAAAAAAAAAAGTAAACCTCCTTGCAGTGAAGCAGTGGTGAGTTTCACTGGGGTTTGGAGGAGGGAGGCTCCCTCCCAGCTGAGATAGGGAGCAAGACCTTCTGGGGACTCCACTGCATGAAGTCGTGGAAAATGCTAACTCCCCAGATACCACCGTCTTCGCTGAACTGAATTTCCAGTTTCCATCAGCTCTCAGGTGTGTTTATTTCAATGGAAACAGTACCTCAATTTTCGTGGAAAGCTCATGTCTCACAAAAAGAAGAAAGAAACTAGTTGTCAAGTTTTATAGGACTCATTTTACATGTACCAACTATTTCATAAAGAAATTAGATTTTTCAGGAAACATCACAGACCTACACTGTTCTTCCCTGTCCTTCTTACCAGCTCTCCCCTACCCGCCCCCACACACCCCTCCCATGCTTGTCTGGTATTTAAAAATACCCATGCCCACATCCGCACACTGACACGGGGCAGGCACAGTCTGCAATGCTCAGGGCAGCAGGCTCGCCCAGGATCACTGTTGGAGATAAATTACAGTTTTCTCCCCCAAATTTGCTATGAGTCCGAATTTGTTGCACCATGTGCATAAGATGCTTTCTGGTCAAGTGAAAGCAGACTCTAGAAGGACTTGGAAATTTGCATCTAGAAAACTTGAAGGAAACCTTGCAGATAACACTTACCTAAAAAACAATTTTTTTTAAAGATTTTTATTTATTTATTGAGAGAGAGAGAGAGAATGGTAGAGAGAGAGCATGAGAGGGAAGAAGGTCAGAGGGAGAAGCAGACTCCCTGCTGAGCAGGGAGCCGGTTGTGGGACGCGATCCCGGGACTCCAGGATCATGACCTGAGCCGAAGGCAGTCGCTTAACCAACTGAGCCACCCAGGCGCCCTAAAAAAAAAAAAAAAAAAATTTCTTAAAAGACAAAAGTAAACCAAGGAGCATGGTATGGATGTCAAATGACAGATGGGTGCTAGAGAAAATGAGCAGTCTCCGGGATGTCACACAACATGGGATCCAGTGACACATTTGATCCTTGACTTCCCTCCACAGTATCTGTTCCTCAGCTTGCACACCTCCAGTGACAAGGGACTCATTGCCTGCCAGGCAGTGCGTGGACACATGTAAGGGGATTGTTCCTCATGCTGCTCAGAAAGCAGCCTCTCTTCTCACTTTCAGGGCATGGACACCAGTCTGGGCAGTTGTCTAAAGGGGAGTTTTCTCCCAAAGAATAAAGAATTTTCTCCCAAAGAATTATGTGGCTGGCAAAAAAAAAATATTATCCTATACATTCATTATTTTCAAGTTGGGATTGTCATCCAAATGTGGATGGTCATTAAGAATTTATGAAATAGATTATTTTATGTTGAGTTCGATGATATCTCTGGAAAATTCCTCCCTGCTTTGTGCCCGGCACACTGTGCCGCCCAGATCTTTAGCACACATGTAGTGTTTGCGATCATCACTCTTGTCCTCCTTCTTTAATCTGAATCATTCACTGTATTCTTCAGTGTCAAAAGGTGCTGGGACAGCCAGGCAGGAAAGAGTTTGTGTTTTGAAGTTTTCTTCAGTACCCAGAATTTCTGAGGGGCACTGAGCTCCCAGGAACGGGCTTCGAGGGATCTCACGGAGCTGCCGAAATGTCATTGCTGGGCCTCGTATAATAGATTCTGTCTTGCCCGTGAGATGAGGGGAAATGCAAATAAATCATCATCAGCTTCCCTTTCTCCACTGAGCCCTACCTGGGCTTTGAGCAATTCTCTAAATCTTACACATTACAGAACAGGGTGCCCCCCAAGAACCTACGTGTGAGCCACACTTAACAAAGATCCAGTAATGGGTTTGGAGCTGGTAACAGCTTATTTCACTTGAACGTTCCAATATTGGCCCGATTTCCAATTGCATATCTTCTTTAACCATCAGATGTGTTTGGTACAAAATCAGGATTCTAGGCCTCCATCAAACCAAATCGACCATGGTCAATTATAATTGTAACAAGTTGAAGTTATCAGTATAACAAACACCGTGAGCTCAGCTGATAGACACGCACGAGGCAGTGCGAGGTATCTGCCATCTCAGATATCACAACAGGGAAAAAAAATTGATGTACTTATTAGGTTCTTTGATGTTCCTGTACATTGAAGTCTAATAAAGTCCTTAGCAAATCCAGTTACCATAACGAGAGGAAATTTCTAATGAATTCTGAAGCATGATTTTGTAGCACTCCTGCAGCTCGGTCTTTTGCAGTATTTCCGTTGTGGAACTGGCCTCTCCATACTTCACCGCCACAGCCAACCCCGCGGCTTGGCTGGCTGGAATTCCAAGATCCTCAGGTCTCACACTGAGCAATGAAGTATAGCTCTACCCCATCATTTTGGGAGCAGGGAGTCTTTGCCGACTCTTGTAATTGGAGTTCCTAGTTTTCACTGTACTTGCTCATGTAAACTCCAATAATATGAGCTCTTCCATGCCCCAAGCCAATCTGCTCAGATTCCAAAATGGTGGCCACCAAATCTGTGAGCCAATGGAATGGGTCCAAATACTACCTTTTTGCATGTACAAGCTGGATAAAATCATCTGTTTCTGAGACCAATAACTCAAGGTCCAAAATACCTTCTAGAACTTCCTTTGAAACTGCTACAAGATGTACTCTTGATTTGAAGAGCTGGGAAGGTAACTTATAAAAGACTGTTTTTCACTTTCCAAATGTAATTTTCTTTAACCCGCTCAGCTGGCAACACCATAAGGTTTTCAGAGGTTAGAGTCCAGAAGTCAAGAGAGAAGCCTAATTTAACTTCTATGTCACAATATCCCTGACTGCAGTGTGACTGGAAAGGTGCATGAGGTTGGCATTTCCTTCAAGGACAGATGGCGACAGGCCGCAGAGGACTGCGTGGCTGGTCACACCCAAGAAAAGCAGGCACAGAAACTGTAGCCTCCAGATTAGGCGGGGGAACCAGAACGCGATTCTTTTTGTTTCTGCCCATGGTGAAAAGTCCCATATAGTTTCTCTCCGGTCAGGCTGGTCAGCAGAGAAGCCTCTGAGCCTGGCCACCACCACTTCCTTCTCCCGGCACCCCTTCCCCTCCCGTCACCCCCTAATGTCCTGGGGTGGGGGTGGCGGTGGGGTGCTGCAGCCTGATTCTGTAATTCTCTCCTCAGGTGCATCTCTTGTGATTCAGTCCCTATAGAACACTTGCTTTTTGTTTCCCAGATCTCTAACTGATTCTTTTCTAGAACCACTGTGCTCATTTCATGATGGTTTGCCCATGTTCTGTGGCTGGGATGCCCTCCCTTCTGTCCCTGAGAATGCGTATTGTATGCACTTAGAGTCCTGATTGGCAGCTGATTTTCACGCTCCTCCCCCGGGTGGACACCCCATTGCTGGCACTGCCACCTCCCTTTCACAGTGTTGCCTTCCCTCGAATGTGTGGTGTTTCTTGCTTGTGTGTTTGCTTTTGAAATTGGAACCTCTCTTCGGTCTGTCCTCTGCTTCTCTGTGTTCCGATTGTTGGGGAGTTGGGCAGCAGCTACTTCAGAGACTTGCAGGTTTTGGAGAGAAGACGGGGACAGTGGGGTGTGCCATCAGGCAGGGCCCCTCAGCAGCTGCACTTATGAGTTTGGGATACCCCTGGACCTCCCAAGGTTTCCCTCGCCTCTCAGGGCTCTGCTCTATGTGCTGACTCCAGGAAACAGCGCTTATTGTTCTTGTAGGAGCAGGCGCTGGGAGATGAGGGGGAATGGGCAGGGCTTGCTGGCCTTCCTGCTCCGGAATTTCAACATCTCTGCCCATCGGAGCCACACCCACCACTCTGTAGGATACTTTTTCCCCCTGTGCTTTCTCTCCACTACCCAAGCCTCTGGCTTCAGTTTCCTGTGTTTTCCCTTTGGTGTTCCTCGCTATTTTCAGGTGCAGTGTCATTTGCCATCTTACTTTTGAGCATATTATTTTGGAACTATCCGTTCTGTCCTTTCTATGGATTTGATATAGAAGGGCGATCCAGCCGAGGGAAAGAGGGGATTGGGGAGAATGGCACAGCCATAGAGGGTGGGTATATCACAATCAGGTGTCAGGACCTTTTCCTGGCTCCTCTCGTGAATCCTGAGAGATTCTCCCACTGCGGGCCCCCCGCCCACAGCCCCCTGATATAGGGCCACGTCTCTTGTGGTTGACCATTCCTGGCCACCAGCCCCCCATCGGTCCTCCTGTCTGCTCAGAGCTCACAGCTGGCTCTATTCTACGGGATCCACATCTAACCCATCCCCGCATCTAAACCTCTACTGTGGTCCCCATTGGACATGGACATGCAACCTACTTTAGAGTGATACCCCCCCAACCCCATTCTGGGGCCACCCCAGGCAGCTTTTGGTCTTTAGATATATCCAGAAGGAAGTCAGTCATCATTCCACAAGTCTCTAAAAGTCTAGGGAATACATATCAAGTTCTTTGAGCTCCTTTCTTGGCTTCAAGTAAGGGACATATCCCTTTACTTGCATCATGGGAGGGTGGGGTAGGAGACTGGCTCGGACACGGGCAGTTCTCCAAGGGAATTCTTCCTCTACAGTCTCTCCCTGGTTCATCTGCAACTTCTCCAGGTAATGAGCTAATAGTTGAAAAATGGATTTCTCAAGCTTTCAGTGTAACTTGCCTAGAAAACTGACAACTATAATGCCCTCGGCTTGGAGACATCAGCCCATTTTAAGATCCTGTTACTTAAGAGTTGATAATTCTGCATTTTCTTTTCTTTTGATTATACCAAACAAGATGTATATTAATTGGCCCTTTTTCATGTTTTTTGTTTTGTTTGTGTGTGTGTTTTACAGGGCGCAAGAGGGCCTAATGGCTCAGTCGGTGAAAAGGTAAAAGAAAAAGAAAAAGCTTTCCTCTTATTCTCCTTCCTCTGGGTTTACTATAATTGGACTGTTGGGCTGGAGTGCTGAGCCTTTGCGTGTCAGGGAGCAGAGAGAGCCAGATCTCAGGAACTGCTCCGGGAAAGCAGAGTGGCTGGAGATGGAGGGCTGAACAACCTGCCGTGTCTGCTCCCTTCCCCTGCCCTCCACACAGGGTGCTTCAGCTTGTCTCCAAGTCAAATGTCCACTAGCGAGACAGCAGTTTCTGTACTCGAAGCAGTGCCCGTCAGAGAACCCATCAACCTCCTTAAGTTCAAAGAATGATTTTCGGACTCAGGCATTCACCTTTCACAAGTGAACCCAGGGCTGCACAATAAACCTGCCCTCTTCCTTACAGGGCGACCCTGGCAACAGAGGCTTACCAGGACCTCCAGGGAAAAATGGACAAGTTGGCTCTCCTGGGGTCATGGGACCCCCTGGGCCTCCTGGACCCCCAGGGCCCCCGGGTCCTGGATGTGCAACGGGACTTGGGTTTGAGGTAATTTCCCCCCTTTCTGTGGTTCAAGAACAGTGTGCGCTGGGGACTGTTGGAAAAACCAGCTAACAGAACGCTGGTCCAATGGCAGAGACGGTGGTGACTCCCACACTGAGCCCAGCCCCAGGGCCCAGCTCCACACCTGGCACCAGGAGGTGCTCAGGAATTGGATATGAAATTCTCATTCTCCTCCCTTCCCCAGGATACTGAAGGGTCTGGAAGCATCAGGCTGTTACACGAACCCAGAATCTCTGGACCAGTGGCTCCGAGTGTAGGTTGAGTTTGGAAGCCTTCATTTGGAGGACTGCCATGCTGGAGTGAGGAAGTGGTGGGGGTGCCATCCTGGCTCTGCTATTTTCAGTAATTCTCCCTCTCCATGCCTTCAGCTTCCAGCTGTGCCATGGGGAGACCAAGTGCTCTTTATAGCTTGTTTCTTTGACGAGCAGCACAGACGTTTTGCACAAGACATCCATAGGGGAAAACTTGAAAGTCCTCTCTGTCTCTCTCGTCCCTTGCCATCAAGCATCTCTGTTTCATTGCCTCCTACCTGCTGCCCCCCTCCGTACTCACCCTTCCCTCATTTCAGAACTCTGCGCTCCTGACAGGTGCTCCTCCCCCTTGCCCCAGGGAGGTGTGGTCCATCTCCTGCAATGATTCCTGCTCTCGAGAGGACCGATCTCATTATCTTTGTCGGATGGGACCCAGAGCTGAGCGTACTGGTCCAAGAGAAAGAGCCTTATAGGGGCAAGCAGCATCGCCCCGTCCATGGTTAAATAAGACCCTTCCCTATCCTCCAGATGCAGAGGGCTCTGAGATTCAGGCTTAAGGGGACACACACCCTGTGCTGGGAGAGAGCTTCTGTGGGTGTTCCTTCTTTCTGACTCTGTAAGGGGACTCTGCCCATCATCTTTTACTCCTATTATCTGGGGGCAAAATCCATGTGGGCGCTTAGGGAGAGATGGCAAGATGGGAGGACAGATGGGGAGTAAGCAAAGGGAAGAGAAGAAAACCAAAGAGTGTTTGTTTGTTTTACCAGGGTCCCAAAGGAGAAAAAGGAGACCAGGGGCCCAAGGTGAGGTTACAGATCTGAGGTGGGGTGGGGGGAAATTTCCAGCCACGTTCTAGGAGCGTTATTCATGTACAGTGAATTTTTTTTTTCCCACTATCACTGTTGTATCCAGGGTGACAGAGGCATGGATGGAGCCAGCATTGTGGGACCCCCTGGACCCAGGGGGCCGCCCGGTCGCATCGAGGTCTTGTCCAGTGTGAGTATCATCCCGGTTGGAGTATGGCTTCGTATTTTCTGCCTCTGCTAAAGGGGAGAGAAGGTTGTCCACAACTTTAGGGCCTTCAGGGCTGGTGGTTACACAGAGGGCACGTAGCTGGCTTCTGACATTGGAGTTTTACTGCCAGCATGCCCTGCATGTCTGTTCCTACCCCAGTACCACCTGTCTCGCATGGTGCTTCCAGAACATTCCCCTGGTTGGCAGCATTTGCAGTTAAGAGAATGACAGCAACAGAGCTGTAACAGAGAGGCAGAGGAACACAGGCGGGGGAACAAGTAAGGAAGATGTTTTGGGATATGAGAAATTAAGGAAGACTTTCTGGAGGAAGTGCCTTTGAGTGGAGACTCGAGAGCTGAGAAGGATCTTACCAGGTTAAGTGTGAAGGACAGGACTTCCAGAAGTCAGGTGGCAGGCACACCCTGAGCCACAGCTCAGAAGAGAAAACACGAGTTTGTCCAAGGCACAGGGAGCTGATGGCTGTGGAGGGGGTGGAGAGTGATGGAAATTTGTAGAGAAGGCTGGGATGTGCTCGAGACCAGAGCAAGGTCCCCTTCATGTTAGGGCATCACATTGGTGAAAAACTGTGGCCCTTTGGAGACAAATGATGTCATACTGGTAGATGAGAGAAAGACAAAAAGTCCCAAATAACTAGGAAAAAAGGATGACTAGAGTTTAAAAAAAGTGGGGGGGGGGGAATTAAAAATATCAAGCATGGTAAGGGTGTGATGAAATAGTTAATCTCGTATGCTTTGGCGACAGTGTAAATTGTACCGCCCCTTTAGACAGCTCTTTAGCAAGCCCTTAAAACTAAAAATGTCCGTAACCGCCAGTTCCACGTGGAAGGATGGCCATGCTGTAGGGTTGGAGAAAACAAGTGGAAAAATAATACAGACAGTCTGATGCCTTTTATGTAAAACAGGCGTGTGGACACAAGCACACACACTGCCAACACTGTAAGCTTACTGTGGAGATATGTGTGTGTGAGTATGTGTGTGTGTGTGTGTGTGTGTGTGTGTGCTTAAAAATAGAGACATGTGTTTAAAATTTTAAAAGAGAGCAGGCATTCACATGTTGTGCAAGTTTAAGGTTAACTGAAAGAAGGAGGTGCTACGGCAGCTCCGGGCTGTTTTATAAGAAGTGGGGGAGGGGATGGATGTGTTGGCAGCGAGTTGAGGGTGTGATCATGTCCGCCTGTGTTCTGTCATGCTGGGGTGACTTCAGTTACAGCTTCCACTGCCAGGGGCAGGGTGGGCATGTGCTACCCTCTGTCTCATTGTCCGTTTTCTTTCTCTTCAGTCCTTGGCCAACGTCACCCACGGGTTCATGAATCTCTCGGACATCCCTGAGCTCACTGGGCCTCCGGTGCGTATCCATAGCTGCCCTAGAGTGAGGGTCCTACCCAGATGCCCCTGTGGAAATGAAGTTGGGTTGGTGTGGAGCCCTTTTAGCTCCTAAAGCACTGGAGCTAGAATATATCAGAATAGAATGGAAAAAGAACTTTGCGTTTCTGAGAAGTTGCTATTACATTAATTTGATCGTTCAGGGAGTTTTGTCCAACGCAGTGGAAGCTCCCAGTCTCATGTATCAGAAGTATGTGTCATGGAAATCAGAGAATCATAAGTAACAAACCCATGATGTCCATGTGATGGCTTTGGCCTGCTTTTCTTAACATGATCTCATTTCATAGAACAGGAAGAGCCTAAGAGAGACCTAACCTTGTGCTAATGGGAAAACCACTGCACAAGGAGAGAACATGACTTGCTTCAGTCTTTCTAGCCCCCTGTTAGGGATCAGGAACAGTCAGTGGAGCTACAGTATCTCTGTGAGTCCACAGAGTTGGTCTATGGCACAACAGCGCCTAAGAGGAGGGAAGCTTCTTCCTGCAGTCTGTGCCATACATTCCCCATTGCACCAGCTAGGGAGAGAGGAAAGAGCTCTGAGGAGAGTTGGGGTTCCAGCCCGTCTGTCACACACCCCCTGAGCCTCTGAGTCCACTCTCTGATAATGCCTCACCAGCTCTGGGGCAGCTCGTGAGAGGTTGGTGCATGTGGACCTGCTTTGCAAATGGCGCACTCTTTGCAAGCCCGCATGGAGACTGAGGCTTATGCTTCCACAGCTGGGCAGCCCAGATGTCTTCAGGGGTCACCCACCCCTGCAGTCCCCACTGAGGTTGGCCTGAACCCACACCACCCATGTCCTGGGGGACCTCGGTGCTCTCCCCGAGGCTTCTGCAGATATCTAGCCTCCTAGAGCCAGTCTCTCCTGCTGGGTGACCTCTGTTGGTGGGTCCTTCCACTGTATCTTCTGAATTACATCTCCTGGGGCTCCCTTTCCTTGATTTCTGGAAAATCACTCAAAACCGCCCAGTAATCAACCCCTAAGGCAAACCAGCTGTCAAGCCAAAGTCATCTCACAGGGAGTCTTGGTATTTCTCACACTATTATAGGTCTAGGGTATTGGGTGGGTTATTACTAAAGCAGCGTACAGGCTCAAATCCAAGGTTTGGCCTCTCTGTTCTGAGAGTCTTTGGGCCTTGTCTGCCCCCACCTCTTCTCCCTCTCCCCACCTCTAGAATCCACCTTCCCCGCCAATCCCTGTCCTCCCCTTAGCAAATCCAGACCCTCAGGGGTCCTTTTCGGTCCTAATGAAGGGCCAGGGTTTTCCTACTCAGAGGCCCTTCCCTCTCTGAAGGGACTCAAGTCGCGGCCAGCACCCTCATGCCACTGTGTAGATAGGGTATCGAGAAACGTGCTGCTCTCCGGCGGTCTCTCTCTTCATGTATTCTGCCAAACTCACAGACGTTTAATGAGTCTGTGGGTACCTGAGCCAGCAGGCAGAGCCCTGGCCGGTGTGGGAGTGAAGCACAGACTCTTTGTGTATTCTTCTCTGAGGGAGAAGAACTGAGTGTCAGCAACACGCCCCCACTCCCACCCCCAAATACCTCAGTGCACTCTTTGGGCTTACTCCTCAGAAATGAGGGTCTTATGCTCCAAGAACATGGGTCGAGGTTGGCACTGAGTGATTTCACAGAGCAGGGGTCAGCCACTTCAAATGCAGAATCCTGCCTGGGGCTGGGGTGGGAGTGGGGCCCCGGGGCTCCTGGGCACAGTGTCTGGCTCTGTCACCAACTAGCCGTGTGACTGCACAGTTCCTTCCCCTCCCGGGCCTCGGCATCCTCCTCTACAAACGGATCATGAGATCCCCCCCCCACCTCTGTAGGAACATGCTTAGGCCTTTGGGAGGTTCTGGGAGGGGTGGGCCCTGGAGGCACAGCGTTCCTGCCGGCTCTGGAAATGCTACCCCTAACCCGCCTGCTTGGTTTTTGGTATGTCACAGGGTCCGGAGGGCGTACCTGGGCTGCCAGGATTTCCAGTAAGTACCACAATAGACCTTTTCCCTCTGTGCCCTGGATCTGTGTTCATTCTGTTCCTTCCACCTGGAATGCCATTCCCTTTCTGCATGACCAAGCTCTGGTGCCATCTTGTGCATGAAACCTGTCCTCGTTGACCTCCACCTGGAGTGATCCTTTCCTCCTCGGAGTCCCATAGGCTTTATATTCAGCTCTGCTGTGATTCTTTTCTGCCCTGAATAACAGTTATTTGGGTCCTTGTCTTTTTTTCTCAATTTTACTGTGGACAGCTTGTGGAGGTTGGGTCTTATCTCTCTCTCCCACAGTACCAGCAGAAACCAGAGCCAGTGATTGGCTTTCTATGAACGCAAGTAGATGAGTCAAGCATTTCAGTCTAGATAGATAGGTAGATAGGTAGATAGATAGATAGATAGATAGACAGACAGACAGACAGACACAGTCGATACAGCCCCAGCAGATCGGTTTCCTAAAGTGAGAAGATGTTAGCGATGGAGGATGGGGGAAGGAGAATCATGGACTAGAAGTCCAACAATCCATCGTCTGTGTGCACACTATTGGGGTTTCCTCCGTGGAAGGCGCATATGCATTTCTGCGGAGAAAGTGATCAGTTCTATCTGAAACGTTGAGCCCGTGCTGAAGCTCAAGGCTCCAGAGTGAAATCTACATGGTGTCTCCAAGACACTACAGCTTCAAAAGGTCCCAATGCCGACAGGCCTATGCACTGTCTCCGGATAAATGAAGGAAATTTATCAAAACTGCGTCATAAATTTATTCTTGATGGTGGAATTATAAGCGATTTCTTTTTCTATTTCTACTTTTCTGAACTTTTTACATTTTGTAAAAGGAACATATCCGATGATGACAATGAAAATGTGTATGAACTAGACCTTAGACACATGAGAGAGAGTGGCAGCCGTGGAGGACGCCTCTTCGTTAGGGAAAGAAGAGGCCACACCTCTGAGCTCCGGCCGTGGTTTGGCTGCTTCAAACTGGTGGCATGTTCCAGAATACGTTTTCCCCTAGAGGAGTTGTTCTGTGTTCCTGAGGCAGCCTCCAGGGCCACTTTTAGGGAGTAAAGAGGGGGCCACAAAGGCAGGTTCCGGTCCCCTGACCCCCAATAGAGAAGCTCCATTTGGTGTATTTTATATATTGGGTTTTCACTGAAGTCTTGTTTGAAGAAAGGAAAGAAAAGAGCTTCATTGCTAAAAAATAATAATAACAGATATTGAAAGCCACTGCTTTTGTGGGTAACTCACCCTTTAACCCAGCACAGAGGACAGGGACTAGCGCAAAGCTCCATGGCAGTAAAGCATGTAAGCCTTTTTGGGGCAGACGTCTGGCTATGAGTCATCGTCACAGGTATTCAGTGTCTGTTGGGAGTTGAGAAGAGGTCACCTCTGGCTGGGTGTGCAGAACTTGGCTCTGTAGAGGGGCGGATGGGTGTTCCTGCAGGGGGAAGGGCATGGGTGGAGGCGCAGAGGGGAAGGGGAAAGGCTTACCCTGGTAGGGTGACAGGGAGCAGGGGATGAGGTGCTGATGGCTGGGCTGGGTTTGGGTGTCAGGCTGGGATGTTTGGATCCTGTCCCATAAATGGTAGGGAGCCAGAGAAGAAGTAGGAATTACGGAAGGTGAATGGTGGGTGGAGGCCGGCTGCAGGGTGGCCAGGGAGGACCCACGGGGCCAGCAGAGGCAGCAGAACCAGGCTGTTTCAGCAGTGCTTGTCGGAGGAAGCTCTAGGCCTGCTCACGCTCAGTGTTGTCTTCTTCCCACCAGACCACAACTTCATGGCTCATGGTCACTTCCTCCCACCGGTGGAATGACACACTCTATTCTTCTACTTTTTGAAAAAAAAAAAATACTTCCATTTGGTTAAGACATTTTCATCTTAACAAGTCACAAAAAAACCTGATGATTCCTTCCAGGGCCCTCGAGGACCAAAAGGTGACACCGGTGTGCCTGGATTTCCAGGACTGAAAGGAGAACAGGTAAGAGAGAGCCAGGTATTGAGTGAGATCATGCTCCAGAATTTGCTAAGGATTTCCAGTTGGCTGAAAGCAGCAGTTAACTTTTTACAAATTTCTGAGATACAATTCACATACCACAAAATCCACTCCTTAAAGGATTATAAAGTCCAGTGACTTGTAGTATATTCACAAGGTTGTGCAACCATCACCACTACTGAATTCTTGGACATTTTCATGCCGAGAAGAAACTCCACAGTTATTAGCAGTCACTTCCCAGCTATTAACTTTTCTAATCTCCATGGTCCTCCAAGGTGTAGGTGGGCCATGGGTGGAGAAATTGATTCTCATCACAGTTTGGGAAAAGAACTCAACACGCCTTGAATGTTGTTGTCACATGTGCTGTGCTTTGTCTAACTACCTGTTGGGCACCCCCATTAGAGTGTGCGTTCCCCGAGGGCAGGCCACATGCCAATTTCTTTTCTATACTTCCAGTGCTTAGCATAGGTCCTGGTACACAGATGGCACCCAAGGCATTTATTGGATGAAAGAATATATAATTAATAAGTACAATGAATGCTAATATTTAGAAATTATAAGCTGGGCATTCTGCATTTGGATGGCAGTCTTGGTCCAAAAGCTTTGGAATAAATATTTAGCGTGCAAAGCATGTCCTTGGAGCTCCCGGGACACTGAACGGACCTTTATATCCTTCCACATTTGCCTCTTGGAATTAACATCCCAGTTGGTTTTTATGGATAAGGCAGAGAGTGACATCCCTACACAGATTGCAATGACTGGGGACTGGGTCATTAATTCATCTATCCCTTTGTGTACTCATCCGTCGTATATCCGTTCCCTGGGGTGTGCCGGCCAGTTTCCCATAGTAGGCACTAGGGACATAGAAGTAAGATAGGAGGAACAGACGTGCAATTAGCCAACAGAAAGTATGGCCATTGCTGTGCTGGAGGTCTGTGTGAAGCCAGTAGGAGCAGCCCTGGAGCCTGCCTTGAGAGTCTCGGAGGGTGGGTATGTCTTCAAGAGGAGGGAGCATTAAGCTTCTCTCTTTTCTCCTCCCCCACCATTTCACCCTGGCCCCGCAACAGAGGCTCCAGCGTGTGTTGGACCACAATCTTAGGGGGGAGGGGGGCAGTGTGCTGGGCGAAGGGGTCTAAGTTTGGCGCCACATGGGGTGATGTCTCGGGATGCTTCTCGCTGCCTTGGGCCTTTGGCAAGCAGCTGCTCTGGCTTGGGAGGAGGCCTGGTCAAGCAAGAGTGGTTCTTGCCTTAAACACAGTTTCTAGCGGGACCTATACGCCATCACCCTAATCTCCTGCCATCTTGAAAACTGGGATGCGCGCCCAGCCAGCTATGCTCCGGCCCTCACGGCAAACGCGCTTTCTCTTGCTCTGCCTCTAACGCTTTTGTGCTTGTCCTTCTCGCTGCTGCCGTGCTCAGGACTGCCTTCTCTCACCAGCACAGTGGTAAGATCCGGATATGAGGTGCGGCCTTAGGGGGACGGATGGAAGAGGCTGTCCTGGCTGCTTCTGGCCCCGTGGAAGGGAGACTTGAGCGGGGCCCAGCCCAGCCCCCCAGGGGCCAGTGCTGAAGTTGGAGCCAAAGCCTCAGAATGATACAGAGGGTTCCTCCACCTGGCCTTCTCTGTGCACAAATATCTTCTTGGAAGCCTCCTGGGTTAAGTAGACGGCTCTGCTGAGGACAGGATCTGGGGCAGGATTTGCCACCAGTCTACCCATCTCCCCAGTTCCCCAGCATCTGAGATAACTTTGCCCTGATCAGGCTTGCACAGGATTCTAGAGTTAGGGGACAAAGTTCCACATGGAGACACAAGGCCTCTGTGTTGAGAGAGGCTTCTGGTGTTCATACCTTTGTCTCTTCACCAATTGCAGAGGTTTTAACAAGAATAAGGATTGTTAGGAAAGGCAGCCACCAAATAAATTAGGAGCCAGAGGTTCTCAGAGGGGTGCCATGTAGCAAGAGGTGGGGAGGACCTTGTCAGGCTGGCTCCTGGAGGGCAGGGGTTGAGGATGCAGATCCGTCAGCAGCGGGAGCTCTGGGGGGGCTAGCAGGACCCCCACCTGGTCCTGTGGTGTATGGAGGGGATGACCCAGAGGGCACCCCCCGAGGAGGCTGCTGCAGTTCTCTCTCCAGTGACAAGTTATGTCAGAGCGGTGGGGCTGGAGGGGCGGGGGCGAGGCTGCAGGACTGCGGGGCCGAGGGAGGCTCCAGATGAGGCAGTGAGGAGGAGGCCCCACTTCATCGAAAGGTTCTCTGAATTGCAGGGCGAGAAGGGAGAGCCAGGTGCCATCCTGACCGGGGACATTCCTCTGGAACGGCTGCAGGGGAGAAAGGTAATCATGTCGCCAGACCCTGAAGGCACACATCTGCGTCAGCATCCCATGTTTGTTCCTGCCACAGGCTGTGTCCCTCTGAATGACAAGTTCTGTCTCCCTGCTTTAGGGTGAACCTGGAGTGCATGGAGCCCCGGGACCAATGGTAAGCCAGAGCATCTCTCATTCGGGTGTGGCCTGGGGGCTGAAGGGTTTATCGTACTTTGGCTCCATTAGACTGAGTTGTCCCGGTTGTGAAAATAGAAGGGATGTGGCAAGATGCGTGTGGATTAGGGTAGGCTAATTGTAATGAAGTAAAAGTCTCACTGGTTTAACAGAGAAGCAGCTTGTTTCTCGGTCCCGCAAGCCCATGGGTGGTGGTTCCTCGGCGGGCATCTCCCCTCCCAGCAGTGACTCAGGAACCCAGGATGCTTCCGTCCTGTGACTCCATCTGGTGGCTTCAAGGCCACACTGACATCTTCCAGCGGGCAGGCTGAGGCTGGGGGTGGGGGGGTGGGGGGGAAGAGGTCATGGAAGATGATGAACATTACCTTTAGCACATTCTACCGGCCAGAAAGAACTCAGATGCGCCAGGGGGGAGGATAGGGGGACGCACAAACGTGTGGTTGAGCTGTGTGTCCAGGAAGGCAAGGAGCTCCGGATGGTACTGCACATGCACAGGTACCCCGTGCTTGCCCGTGCTTGCCAGCTGAGGGTCCAGTGCCCCGGGAGCCCCTCGGAGGAGTCCCAGAGAGTCGCTCTGCTTTTTCGGCTCCTTTGTCATGAGGCCTTGAGCGAGTCCACTTCTGTCTGGGCTTCTGTAAGGTGAAGGTATTGAATTAGTACTAGATGATATGATAGGGCCCTTCTCACCTTACTTGCTCTAGGAATCCGTAACCCAGTTGGGCTGCTGAATGGTTTTGTAAGCTACCAGTTCTCTCCAGAATGAACTACAAACCTCTCATGTCTTGTCGTCCCCCCGCCAACCACAAAGAACAAGAAAATTCAGGTGGTGGACACCCACTGTGGCTCAGACACGCTGACACCTCACACCATCTCATTTCATCCTTAGCACTCTGAGAGGTGAATATCAGAATCTCCATTTTAGAGACCAGGACACTGAGGTCAAAGAGAGTGAGGAGCTTGCCCGTTGTCACACAGCTTGTAAGCGGTACACTGGGGATTTAACCAAGCCTGTCAGACTCTATGTCCAGGGTTTTCTGACTGCCTCCAGGAAACATTTCTTTGGAAGCATTTTGGCCTGGAGATTTGCACACAGGGTTTGTTTCGTTGAAGCCGGACCTCAGGCCTGGGGAGAAAGGACCTCACAGACGTATACATGTCTTTGGTGAATGAATGGCCCATAACCTCCAAGGTGCATCCTTCAAAGAGGCTTCTGAGGCCTTTGGACCTCTCTGTCAGGCAGAACGGATGGCCTGCAGGGGAGAAACTGTGGGTGAAGGCAGACTGGGGGAGTATTGTTAACCACTGGTTAGTCACTTACTAGCATCCATTCCCATGGGAGGTAGCGGTAGTTAGCAATGGTGGCCAGCAGGCCACTGCAGGTGGCCACTTCGATTGTTCCTACTGAAGTCCAGTGTGTGCACATCTTGCCAAGTACAGACAGTAAGGGAGCACCTGCTTCTCATTTGCATAAAGGTGCCATATAGGGCAGCCGTGGCCCTCATGACCAGTGCAGCCTACACTTCCTTTATAGATTCCCTAGAGCCATGTTACTCGTGGCTCCTGGATCAGCATCATCAGCATCACCTGGGAGCTTGTTAGAACTGCAGAGCCTTAGGCCCCACCCTGGACCTCTTGGATTTGCATTTTGACAAGATCCCAGGTGATGCCCATACACACTAATGTTTGAGAAGCTCTGCACTGGAACATACCACCAAGTGGCCTGTGTCCTGTGATTCCTTCTGTTCTTGCTTTTCTTGTATTAGGAGTAATGTGGGCTGGGTCTTTTATGTACAGAGCCTGTTTCCACTCAGCTTTATTTGCCATTTTCCAGGGCATGGCCATATATGTTAATGCAGCAGGATGAAGGGACTTGGCTTAAACTAGTCATTCCCCTTGGGAGACAGGGCAGACCCAGCTACAGAAGTAGGAGCGTGCAGACTGGAGGGAGAACTTTTCTGGGAAGAGATCGTGTGCATTGTATGTATCTCAGATGCCAGAAGGCGTGAGGGTTCCTGCAGGAGATTGGAATAGGGCAGTGTTTCTAGAAGCCTGAAGACATAGAAAGCCAGCACTGGGATGAATAAGGGTCCACAGGTCAAGGACTCCTCTGGAGAAGTGGGGTGCCAGCCCAAGACTCTGGTCCTGAGAGACAGGTAGGAGCAAGGCAGAAGCCCAATTCTGGAGCAGGTTCTCGGGCTGGGCTTCCATGAGGGGTGAGGCAGGTCTGCATTATTCCAGTTGGAGACAGGGAGAGTCCTGGGACATAAGACCCAGAGCAAAGGTCCAGCTTTTTTTTTTTTTTTTAAGATTTTTATTTATTTATTTGTCAGAGAAAGAGAGAGAGAGCGCAAGCAGGGGGAGTGGCAGGCAGAGGGAGAAGCAGGCTCCCCGCTGAGCAAGGAGCCCCATACGGGACTTGATCTCAGTCAGGACCCTGGGATCATGACCGGAGCCGAAGACAGACGCTTTAGCCGGTTGAGCCACCCAGGCATCCCAAAGGTCCAGCTTCTAAGCTACCCCAGCACCCTGCTACCTACCTGAGGCCCTGAACTACTGACCTCTTGCTCCCTTGTTAGCCCTGAGAGGGTGGGGTCCGGAGTGTGGGGTGGGGCAGAGCCTGCAGGAACGCATGGGGAGGTAAGGTGTGGGACAGATTGTCCCAGCCAAGAGCAGAGAGGTTGGGAGGCAAGGTGCCAGGCAGGTGGATACTTCATAATTGCCTGTCGTCCTCTCTCCTCCCCTCAGTGATTCATCCTCACCCCTGCTCGTGAAGTCAGGCCAGTGTCTCCCATCGCCTTGGCCCTTGACTTTCTGTTCTTTTCTAATCTGGTAATTGTTTTGCCTCTAGGGGCCCAAAGGACCGCCGGGACACAAAGGAGAGTTTGGCCTTCCCGGACGACCTGTAGGTGTGGGTGCTCCTCAGACTGGACGTGAGGGGCGGACATGTGGGCCAGGCTAGCGGCTGGGCAGTGGGTTTACTAAGGCATCACCTGTGGGTTTCAGGGTCGCCCGGGACTGAATGGCCTCAAGGGCGCCAAAGGAGACCGAGGGATCATGATGCCGGTGAGTGACATGACCACTGCCCCAGCCCCACACTCCCCGGGGACAGAGCCCTGAGTCCAGTGCCCAGAGGAGGACGGAGAGAGTGCCAGGTCCAGCGAGTGGGGCTTGCAGACAGCATCTTTAGGAATGTTTTTCTCCTTTCTCCAATGCCACTTCCAAAGATCCTCCAGCCCATCGCCGTCCTCCAGCTCACTCTCAGGAGGGTCCCTGTCACGGAAAGCACCTTAGTGGAACATAAGCTTCCTTGTCCAGACCCAAAAGGGAGGGTGGGAGAAAGCAATCCGGGTGTAGTCAGGAAATCTGGTCTCAAATCCCAGTCTTCTGATCCTGGGGTAGTATCCCGTCTTCCATCCATACGCAGTCCCAGGGATTTGGCACATCCCTAGGGCTCAGGATGCGTTTGTGAGTGCATTTCAAAGGTAGGCCAGCTACTTAGGTGGAGCCTCCCAAGATGGCAGACACTGGGGACATCAGCAGGTTCCAGGATCTACAATAAGGAAGCCAACGTTTATTGAGTACCTACTATGTACCAGACTGTCTGCAAAGTCTGCTTTTGTTTGGGCCACACTGTCTCTCCTTTGTATGTCCAGAAATCAGAAACGCAGTTTTACCGAGGCTTGTGGGGACTGGCTCACACTCGTCAAGCCCGCTGCAGCTGCTAGGAAAAGCAGACACTCATGCCTTCACTTAGGATAATGAGTGCGGCTTCTGAGTAGGCCAGACTCCTCGTGCCTGTGGTCAGAGCCTCTCCCCTCCTACTGCGAGGTCCTGCTTCAGATCCAGGCTTGGAGAAGAAAACATTGTGTGATACTAAGGCCAGGTTGACCTGGCTTTGAAAATAGCTCTGCTATTGAGCAAGAGTTTTGCATTTATTTTTGCATTTATGAGGCACTCTCCCAGGTACCGAGTCTGGTGAAGGAGCCTCCCCACCCCACATCCCCCTCCATACTAGGGATGTGCTGGTGGAGAAGTGGTGGGTTCTGTGTCGGCTGAGCACTGCTCTGGGAGTCAGAATCTGAGTTCTGACTGTGTGGCCTTGAGCGGGTCACTTCCCCTCTCGGGGCCTCTGCCTCCATTTGTAAACCAGGGAGACTGTTTGCTCCGCTGCCCCCCCCATGGGTTGCTATAAAGATGCCATGGGGGTCCTGGATGCAGTCATGCTCTTTAGAAGTGTCAGGCCTACCTGTGGGAGAAGTTAGTCAACTTTAGAGGACTCTTCTTTTCACGTCGTGTCCCCCAAATCCTGGAGAAAATATCCCGCAGTGCCTCTGCACTCACAATAACCTGAACTCAGGCATGGCCTTTCTTCTCCCTTCAGGGCCCACCTGGCTTACCCGGTCCTCCAGGGCCCCCAGGACCCCCTGGAGCTGTGATTAACATCAAAGGAGTAAGTTGGGTGGGGCGGGGGAGGGAGACCTTCAGGGGACAGCGGGGAACAGACCCCAGACTGGCCTAAGCTGGAGTCGGCGGTCCTGATGGCCTCGCTTCTCTTGTTCTCACTTCGCATAGGCTGTCTTCCCCATACCAGTCCGGCCACACTGCAAAACGCCGGTAAGTAGCGTGGAGTCACCGCCTTACAGACCAGACTTCGGCATAGAAAGCAACCTAGAGAAGGTGATCAGTCTTTGCCTTGAGCCCCTGCAATCCATCAATGTCCTCTTTGATGTCTCCTATCACTTATATACAGACCCTGAAGTGAGTAGCTAGAAGCTTCTAGATAGCAGACCGTGGCAATGAAACGTACTGCATCTTCTAAAGGTACACGTGCTGTCAGAGCGTTTCTTTTAATGCATCAGGAGAGCAGTGTCTCGTTATTGTAACCACATTAGCTTCATGCGGGGAGCAGTATAGTAAGAAGGAAGACAAACCTCTTAAAAGTATCAATGGGAAAATAAAACAATTCTGATCAGTGTTCGTTGCATTAGGAACTGTGGGCTAAGACCTACAACTGAGTGTGTCCTCTCCTTTCCCAGCAGGTGTGTTGCATACCACACAACCGTGAGAGGCCAGCACTCTCCCGCCCACTTTATAAAGAGCCAGCAAACTGTGACTCAGACAAGCTCACTGACTTGCCTGGGTCACGGGCCTGACAGAGCTGGGGTCGTCACTCGAGTCCCCTGGCCACCAGGCAGCAGCTGCAGGCACTGTGACTCCCAGGGGTCAGGCACGTGCCCGGTCACCCAGCTAGGCAGTGGCACTGTCGCTGAGGTCTTCCCTATATGAGGAGGGTCCTGTTTCCATGGGGAAGGCCAGGGAGAGAGGGCCTGTCCCCGTGCACAGGCATTAGTCACAGAACAATGTGTGATCACTTTCTCATTCATTCAACAAGTATTTCTTGAGGGCTTGCCGAGAGCCAAGTACTCTGCTGGGCCCTGGAGACACAGGGGTGAACTAAACAGGCGTGGCCTCCCTTCTCAGGAGCTTGCAAATGACAGTTTACAAAGATTCCTTGAAGTGGGTTCATAATTGGGTGTGGTGGTGAGGCTTGGGTCAGGAGCTTTAAAATGACGCCGTCTGGCTGAGTGTTTTGCCTGGACATCTGTCTGTGTTGAAATTTTGAGGCACCCAAGTCTGCAGCCCAGGGCCCAGAACTCTGGCCTAGAATGCAGACGATAGGACCCACTGAGATGACAAGGGGCCCTGCTGGCTCCCAGATCTCCATGAGGACCATAGCAAGCCAGGTCATGTCTACATCCATGGCCTGAAGGGATGCCTCTGAGAGATGGCTGCATTCCACCTCATCATACAGAAGGAGAGACCGTCGGCTCTAGGGCCCCTGTGAGTTTGTGCCCGAAGCCCCCTCCGCTAACACAGTTTCAGGTGTCAATGGAACAACCACGGGGCAGCACTCGACAAACTTGAGATTATTGTAAAAGTGCCATTGCAGTCACCACGGCCTGTGCTAGGACCCTTTGCCGTAGCCGTGGCCTCTGGGGTCATGAGCTTCCTGAAAAGAAACCAAAGATGAGCTCAGAGCATTTTTGATGAGTTTTTGATTTCACATTGCCTGGCCGGACACCATGGACATTTCTGGACCAGCTCTCAAAATGAACACTTGAAAAAGAACTGCTATCTTCCATGACAGCATCCATCATGCCATAAGCCCCTCTGCTTTCAGCCCCTTTCTAACACCACCACGATGTCAGCCCACGTCGGGAGTGGAAGAACCCTATCAGCGTAGCCGCGAGATATCAGCTTGGCACTGCCACCTTCATCTGTAGCTTTGAAATGTTGTTCTTAGGGATTCCCATCCACTCCCTGCCCCCTTTCTTCTCTTGGTGACCCCTGAGCAGCTTGTGACCCTCCACCCAAAAGTAGGAGGATCCTGGTGCCAGAGGGGTCATTTTGATCCCACATATCAACTGGCAAAGGGTGAAGTTGGGTATTAAAAGCAGGGTCACAGATGGCTCTGTTTTTTAGATAAGAAAATGCAGGAATCTGGGAATGAACTAGGAAGGAGTATTATCTAGGATAACTTGGGTGCCAGACCCCTGCCTTGTCATGGGGAGTCTAGAATAGCCCTTCAACCAAATGCTAATCCCCCTTATTAATTACCACTACCATCATCAGCTCCTGTTCATTACGTGCATCCTTGATTCTATGCCACAGCAGAACTCATGGCCAGCGCAGCCTCATGGCTGGGTACGTCACTCACTCAGATGCTTGACCTTTCACATGAATCAGTCCTAAATCGCAAGAAAGGAGGCTAAGAACGCTCATAACTGGCCACGATTTATCTCGAAGCTTTGCGCTTTCCCCTTGCAGAGTTGTTCAGCCAGTGAGTCTCCCCCCGGCCTGGCTGCATAATGCCCACTGCCCCCGCTCCCCAGTTGAAGGCCTGCTTTGGCCTGTGCATTGAGGGCTGCTGGGGAGCTCAGGGCTTTTGGGGGCTCCAGAGCCAAAGACGGGGTTGACTCCATGACGGTGTGCCTCCTACCACATGCCCCCAGGACAGGGGACAGTGGTGGCCTGTGGATGCAAATCCCAGGACAGGGTTTGCACTTTTTGACCTTGACTCTCTTTCTCTCCAGGCTGACACCACTCATCCTGGGAATTCAGAGCTCATCACCTTTCATGGTACCGTTTCCCTTCTTCACCTTATGGTTCTGTGGGACTTTTCCAGACCCTTGTAGCTCCGCAGGAGGTGGCCTCCACTCCCAGTGCTGGACCTAAGACTCATGGCTGGGAGTCTGGCTGCATGTGGTGGGAGCAGGGGTCGCTGGGCCAGCGCTGTGGGGTTGGGCACCTCTTTTTGTTTTGTCACACATCTGTATGTTCTGTACATCTTGGCTGGGACTTCCAGCTAGCAAGAAGTACTCCATTTGTCCACATTTTTGTTAATTTGTTCATAAAGCATCCACTGAGACCATAGTTCATGAGTGTAGCCCGTGCATTGGGCTGAGGCAGGGGAATCCTATACCGTTCCTGCCACCCAGGCCCTTAGACTCCATGAGATGGAGCTAGTTTAGAAATCATGATAATGCAATGTACCAAGAACGAGTACAGGGAAGGGCCATGGGAGCTCAGAAGACCTTTGCTTCAGAGAGTTCTTGGACCAGCCGCAGCGGCCTCTCCTGAAAGCATGTTAGAAATGCAGCATCTCAAGCTCCCCCATGGACCTGCTGAGTCAGAGGCTGCACTTTAAGCTCCTCACTGAGGTGTATGCTCAGTAAAGTGTGAGAGGCGCTGGCTCTGGGTGTCTCATTAGTAAATATCCACAGAGGGCGTAGGTCAGGAGACGGGAGCCAACAGGGGAGCAATCACTCTGGTCCCTGTCCCCATGTCCGCGGTCACTCTGTCCCCCTTTTGATTGAGAGGTCTGGACACTTGCCATTTAAACAGGTAAAGGTCATTTTTTCCCCAAGACTGACCCCTGGCTCTGCTCTGTTGTCCATGGCCCGCCGGGCGGTGGTCTCCCTGATGATATTTGGCCCCGTGGTTTTTCTGTTGCTTTTGGTTACAAGGTCCAGACGGCTTTCACCCTGCATGCTCAGATCCAGTTCAAAGCTCTCCCCTGGCCCCTGGTGCAAGGTAGATCTTGGGGAGGCAGAGTAGAGTTGGATTTGCTGTCTCAGATCCCCGGTGCTTTCCCGTCCTCACGGGGCTGCTCTGGGAGGCAGTGGAGGGAACAGACATTTCTGGACAGAACAGCCCCCAGTGAGCCTGTGTCCTGCTACTTGTGGTTGTTACTCCTGCTCCCTGAGGTGAGCAGCCTCATCGATGCTGGTGAGCTCAGTATCCCCTTTTCTGGGCTTCACCACTGTGGGTGTGTGGAGGCGTGCCCCCCTGGCCCCGCGATTGCATCTCCCTGCTGACCCCCAGCTGGTGGCATCATGCCTCTGGTACTCACACCCCTTCCCCCATGCTGAGAAGCCTGAGCCCCCCAACCCTATCTCTAGGCTCAAGGGTACTGCTCAGTTGATCCGTCATACCTCTTGGGAACTAGGAATGCAGAGATCTAGTGTCTCCCCCACCTGTCAAAGTGGGGACAGGGGATTGCTTCCCTTCCCCAATGCCGAAGTTCCAGAAGGCGCCCTCCATGCCTCTCCTGCATAGAAAGAGTTGGAGAGAGAGGGTGCTTCTCATAAATCCTAAGAGATGGTGGTGGGGGACACAGCTGGCCTCCTTCCAACTCTGTACATGGAATACTTAGCACCCTTGGTGTCCTCTGCGGGCACTCCTGGGAGATTCCTCTCCTCCCCTACACCACCGTGCTGCACAAGAGATGGGACTGGGAGTTTGACTGGATGTTGAGCCTGTGAGGCTGCGTGCATGAAGCCGGCCAGGAGAGGGTTACCTGTAGCCTCTGCTGGGCCCCCACCATGCACTGCGGACACCTTGAGGCTAGCACTCACTCCCTCCTGCGTCACGTTGTCCTTCACTGTGTCCATCTCCCCATCGGTCCCCAAAGACCGAGCTTTGCAAAGTGAGGAATTGTGTCTGATGTATCTACCTCTGTCCTCCCCATCATTTAGCAAAGGATTTCGTACCTTCGATAGGCCTTCGTGTAATGAGTGGACTTTGCTAAAGGCACTCAGTGTGAAAACTTGTCTCAGAAACATTTCATATAGAATGAAGGTGATTTTCCATTTTTTTTTAAACATTTATGTGTTTGGTGGCAGGTGTTAAAGGGGAAAAAGGATCCTGGGGTCTTCCAGGCTCGAAAGGAGAGAAAGGCGACCAAGGGGCCCAAGGACCACCAGGTATTCCAACTGTTGCTCCGGATCTCGCCTTTGATTTTTGTTCCTGAGAAATCCAACTGAGCCAGAAAGTAAGGCACATTTTATTACCACCCTGACCACAAGCTCCACGGAGTTCTAGAGAGACCCAGTCATGGGCCACACATACCCATGATAGAACATTGTCGAGAGAGACCACTTCCAATCATTCATGCTTCCTGTGCAAAATGAGGCCCAAAGAGGGCCAGCGACATGTCCAGGATCCCACAGTGTCTGGGTCGTGGGGCCGAGCCTAGGACTCCAGTGCCCACTCTGTGAGCCAAACCAACGTGAGGTCACTTCCACTGGGGAATAATGATGGTTGCCAACTTGGAGACTTTTATTTATTTATTTATTTAAAGATTATTTATTTGAGAGAGAGAGAGAGAGAGAGCGCCATCAGGGGAAGGGATAGAGAAAGAAGGAAAGAGAATCCTCAACCAGACACCCCACTAAGCACGGAGCCCAATGCGAAGCTCGATCTCACAACCCTGATATCATGACCTGAACCAAAGTCAAGAGCCGGACACCCACCTGACTGAGCCCCCCAGGTGCCCCTGGAGACTTTTATTTTTGAATTTCTGAGGTTATCGTTGTGAATTTTACATAGCATTTCTTTTTCAGGCCCTCCGGTGGACCCGGCTTACCTGAGACACTTTCTGAACAGCTTGAAGGTGAGTTTTTCTCTACCAAACATTTGGCCTGTGTTTCTTTTCTTTTCTTTTTTAAAGATTTTATTTATTTATTTGGCAGAGAGAGACACAGCGAGAGAGGGAGCACAAGCAAGGGGAGTGGGGGAGGGAGGAGCAGGCTTCCGCTGAGCAGGGAGCCCAAAGCGGGGCTCGATCCCAGGACCCTGAAACCATGACCCAAGCCGAAGGCAGACATTTAACAAACTGAGCCACCCAGGCGCCCCTATCATATATTCTTATCAGCAGTGTACAAGGTTCCAATTTCTTTGCATGCTTGCCAACACTTAACTATTTTCTGTTTTTTTTTTTTTTAATTTATTTGTCAGAGAGAGACACAGCGAGAGAGGGAACACAAGCAGGGGGAGTGGGAGAGGGAGGAGCAGGTTTCCCGCGGAACAGGGAGCCCGATGTGGGGCTCGATCCCAGGACCCCGGGACCATGACCTGAGCCGAAGGCAGACGCCCAACGACTGAGCCGCCCAGGCACCCTGGCCTGTGTTTCTGAGTGCTTGGGCTTACATCATAGACTGCTTCATCTTCCTCTTAATGAATGCTCTCTGCTTGCAGGGGGAGAATGGAGACCGGAGGATCAATGGAGAAAAAGGAGACTCTCACGGTGACTTCTCTGTGTCGGGGCCTCCAGGCCCGCCAGGAAGTCCTGGCTTGGTTGTGAGTAGTGACTTCTCCTCGCCATCTGCCTCAGTGAGTCACAGCCTTCCCTGAAGCCCCCCAGCAGGACTAGGCAGTTGGAGAGTCAAGGGTCTGTCACAGTACCATAAGCTAGAGGCAGGACTTGGGCATTGGCCTCTCTCCCTCGTATTTATTTACTGATGGGGAGGTTGGTTGAGGCCCACGGAGGAAAGGGAGCTGGCCGTGGCCATATGCATCCAGGCAACTTCCAGGTCACTAACCACACCGCCTTATTCATGTCAGTGGTGGAAAATTCTCTCAACCCAAGGAGTTACTGATGGTGAACATAGGAGATAATGAAGGCAGAATGGAAGGTGAGGGAGATATTTTTAGAGGGGGCTATTTGATTCTTCTGAGATTTCATCAAAGAAGGAGCCCCTAGATAGGCTTGGTCTTCTTAGGATTCCAGGTTTCTCCAGCCTCACAAGAGAGAAATTCAGGTTATACCTCCCGTGAGATAAAGACCAGACCATGACCCTCCAGAACCCTAGGCAAACTCTGGTCCCAGTGCCCAGTGTGAGGGTGGACCCAGCAGAGCCTGGAGACCAGGGGTCCCCTTCCACCTCTGCTGCGAATTGGCTTTGACACTGAACAAGCCCCATTCCCTCTCTGTGCCTGAGTTTCCTAATCTGTGAAATGCAAAGTCAGGGCCCTTCTGACTCCAGGGCTCTCTGGAGTTGGACGCAGTGACATTGAGCATGATGACCGGGCAGCTGTTCTCTAGGTCTCATTCCACCCAAGCTGTGCCCGGCATGGAGGATGGCCATAGCCCAAGCTGGTAGTTACTGACTTTTTACAAACACCCTCCTACAGAGAAGAGCTGGGACCTCTAGAGATTGGTGCTGCATTCTCTCTCTTGACAGGGCCAGAAAGGGGAGACTGTCGTTGGGCCCCAGGGACCCCCGGGGGCTCCTGGCCTGCCTGGGCCTCCTGGCTTTGGAAGACCTGGATCCCCTGGGCCACCAGGACCCCCAGGGCCACCAGGACCACCAGCGATCCTTGGAGCAGGTCAGTACCGTGAATGGTGGTCATTCATGCTGTCCCTGCTATTGTGCTCAGGGTCAGTCGCCACATCCGAGTGGCATGTCCGGGCCACATTGTGTGACAGAGAGCTATTCCCTGGACAGAGCTTTCTTTCTTTTCTTTTTTTTTTTTAAATTGATACATAATTTATATGCCATAAAATTTACCCATTCAAAGGGTACAGTTCAGTGTTTTTTAATATATTCACAAGATCGTGCAGCCATCTCCTTTCTCTAGTTGCAGAACATTTTCATTGTCCCCAGAAGATACCCTGCACCAATGAGCCGTCATTCTTTCCCTCCCCCAGCCCCCACCCCAGACCTGGGCATTGCGGGTATACTTTCTGTCTCTCTGGCTTTGCCTCCTCTGGACTTGTCATGCCCATGGAATCACACCACATGTGGCCTTCTGTGTCTGGCTTCTTCCCCTTGGCATAACGTGCTCCAGGCTCATCCGTGTGATAGCGTGCGTCAGCACTTCCTCGCTCGGCCGAGTACTGGCCCACACTACCTTCTGTTGATGCGCTCATCCGCTGACGGACATCTGGGTTGTTTCCGCTTCGTGGCTTTCGGGGACAGCGCTGCTATGAACAGTCGCGTACACGTTCTTGTATGTTTTCGACTCTCCCGGGTGTGTACTCCTAGGTGTGGCCTTGCCGGGTGGCAGAGACTCGTGTTCACTCTGTTTCGCCTTTCGAGGACCTGCTTTCCAAAGTGGCTACCCCATTTTTGCGTCCCCTCCAGCAGCGCCGGCAGGCCCCGGTGTCTGCTTCCTTTCACCCACCCTTTTTATTCTACCCGTTTTATTCCAACCAGCGCCCGTTCCCGTGAACTGATAGCGCGCGGTGTTCATTCGCCTTACCCTAAAGTCTAACAACGTGGAACATCTTTTCATGGGTGGGTGGGAACTTCTTGGCTGCTTTGTCAACGCCTGGCCCTGAGAGGACTCGAGGACCAGCATTGATTTCTAACCCTCTATAAAAATCTCCCTAGCCACAGATGCCTCACTCCCTCCAAAAACAAATGGGTGAAGTAGAAGAAAATCTCCCTTTACTGACTGAACATTTACCAAGCGCCAGGCACTCCGCTCGTTACTCTCCTCCATCATTTCATGGAATTCTCACAAAACCCTTCAAGGAAAGTGTTAGCATCTCCATTTTACAGATGAGGAAAGTGAGACCCACGGGATGTTTCCAAGGTCGCACTCCTAGTCAGGGGCACCGACGGGATGCGGACCCAGATCGGTGTCGCTCCGAAGCCCATGTTCTTTCTACTCGGCCCATGGTGAAAAAGCAGCAGTCATAGCACGAATGTGTCACTGTTGCCGGCACTGGCACGAGCCATGTGTGGTGGAAGGAGCCCCGGGAAGGGAAGTGTTGGGGGCACAGGGAGAACCTTACCCAGGAGGTGACTTTGGGACTGGGCCTTTCACTTAGTCTGGGGTTTTTTTGGCTGCAAGTGATAGAAATGTAACTCAAACTAGCTTAAGCAGAAGGGGAATTTTTTGGATGTGAAGAAGGAGGTGAATCATTCTTTGTGGGATGGGCCGGCCTACAGCGGGGACCTTAGGCTCAGCCAGAACCAGGGACTCAACCCCTGCGAGGATTCTCTGGCCATCTCCTGTCTCGGCTTCTCTCTCTAGGCTCGCTTCGCGTTTCTTCACCACAGACCACATCCCCTGCACGGTGGGAAATAGGGTTACTGACAACTCAGACTTTCAACCGTCAGCTAGAAATTTTGGCCTTCTTCCTCGGTTTTAGTTAGAAAGGTCCTGGGGTGGAGAGGTCCTAGGGAAGAATTCTGACGAACCTGGCCTGGCCCAGATGCCCAACCTTGGACCAGTCATCTGTGGCCAGAAGGCAGGATCCACATGAGAACAGGACAGTGCCTTCTGAATCCAAATGTTTGTAGGGGGCGAAGGGAAAGATCTCAAGAGAAAGAGAAAGTGAGGATCCTGGTCCCACAAAGAAAGAAGGTGCTAGGGAGATAAAACCATAGGTGCCACCCTTACCTTGGGGGGTGAGCAGGAGTGGCAGGAGGAGGAAGGACATTACAGGCTGCAGAGAATCTGTTGTTCATAGCAGCTCTACGTAAGATGCTGCCCGGGGCTCCTCGCTCCACTGACTAAGGACTGCCTCTCACCCAATGCACAGCCATCCACAGCTTACAAAATGTTCTCCTATCAATTAGCCCACTTAATCGTCACAGCGACCCTGGGAGGGAGAGGAAATGGATATTACTGTAAAACTCATTTCATGGGTGAAGACACTGAGGCTCAGAGGGGTTAGGAGACTTGCTCAAGGTCACAAATACTAGTAAAGGCTTGGCTGGGGTCCAAATCCAAGTCCTCTGACCCTCTCTTCACCAGACATTCAGCATCTATGTAATGATTTTCAAGTCCTGTGTCAGAACTGTGGACTTAACTTGCACCTGAAAAATCTCACAGAATGATTTTACTGGGATTTGCAAAAACATCCTGAAGTGCCAAGAGCTTTGCAGATTTTTTAGGGGGATGGGGTTTGGAGAGGTAGAAGGAGAGCACGGGCAGGTGCATTTTTCTAGGGAACAGGGCACGGACTCTTTAAACACTGCAAACCTCTGGCTGGATGCTATGCAGTTTGTGCAAGGCACATCCTTAGTTTCCATCTTTTCTCTGTTCTCACCACAGCCTAGTGAAAAGGAAAAGCTGGTTTACATTTCACAGGTGAGGAAGCAGGGGTTCAGGGCTTACTGTTTCCCTGAGATTGCACGGCTGAGAAACGACAGCTCAGGGGCCGCAGTCTGGGTCTCCCGGCCCCAAGGCCAAGGCTCCCGCTTGCCCTGCTTCTGCAGCCCAGCACCTTCTCTTCCTCTTTCTTTCTTTTTTTTTTTTAAGATTTTATTTATTTATTTGAGAGAGAGAATGAGAGAGAGAGAGAGAGAGCACATGAGAGGGGGGGACGGTCGGAGGGAGAAGCAGACTCCCCGCCGAGCAGGGAGCCCGATGCGGGACTCGATTCCGGGACTCCAGGATCATGACCTGAGCCGAAGGCAGTCGCTCAACCAACTGAGCCACCCAGGCGCCCCTCTCTTCCTCTTTCTGAGCCTGCTTCCTCTGTTCAGCAGTCCCCTGCTTGTCTCTAGGCTGAGGTAACTTGCATGAGTCAGGACATTTTTGGAAACTCCACTCAGACTGACCTGTACAAACAACAAAAACAACAGGAATTCATTCACTTACAAAACTGAAAAGTCCTAGTGTGGTTTCATCCGGGGCTACGGTCAAGAATCCCTGCTCTTTCCCAAACCTGTCACTGTGGCTGAGTCCCGGGCTGGGCCCACAGCCCCCCAGGTACACTTTGCAAGGCGCAATGCTCTGCGGCGCTCTGAATGGGGCTGTGAGTGCTCCCCTCGGTGGCCAGCCGACACTGGAGCCATTTTCCAGAGAGGGTGCCTTTTTGTAACTCCTCTTTTCTGCTTTGTCTTAGCTGTGGCCCTTCCGGGCCCACCCGGCCCTCCAGGACAGCCAGGGCTTCCCGGATCCAGAAATCTGGTCAGTGTTATTATCAGTGCGTGTTCCTCCTTCTGCTCTGGGTGGGTTTCCTTAGAACTTCAGCTATAAGTGTGTAGGGGCTGGCACACCTTTTAGGTAAGAATTAGGCCTCCGTGACCATAGAATTGGAACAATTCCACACACAGGGAATATATATGATCTCTTTAGGTGACTTACCAAGTACAAAGATACGGAATACAAACTCAGTTATGACTTCGGTTCCACCCTTCTAATCTTTAATTGACTAAGCTGTCGCAAGAACCAATTCGATTACATCCGAAACCATAGGCACCAGAGTATCAACAGGATCCCAGAAGGCCCCGTTGCTGGTCAGATCTCCCCTGGGTCATTCCGCCTTCTTGCTCCTTCCCCAGGGATATTTCCTGTACCTTTGTTACCCTGCACACCATGGGTGCAGAGTGTAGCACTCTGAGATTATTACTATGCACAGGAAGAGGGACAAACACCTCATACGGATGTCAGGAGTCCTGGGAATGCTCTGGGATCTTGGCTGGATTTTAGTTGGAAAATGTGGCTGCCAAAGAAAAAAACCAGCTAGCGGCTGACAGAATGTTGCTATCTGGTACCTTTGGGGGATGTCTAAGCCATTTCAATGCACAAAGTCATTATTTTCAAGGCTAGGTGAAAATTAACTTTTTATGATCTTTCTCAGTTGAGATGAAAAATAAAAGCTCTCTTGGCCAATATTTCTCAGAGGTGTGATGCTTTTCAGCAGATTTTGGTAGCTTTTGTGGCTGCTCTTGGATTTGCCAAGATGGGTAGCTAATCTTTGTCCATTTTCTAGACCGAGAAATTACAGACCCCCTCTGCCTCTCGTATGTATTTAATATTACAACTACCCAGCTGGGCAAAAAAGATTCAAAACCTAAGCAGAATTGCTCACCGGCTTGCATTTCTTATTCCAAATTAAAACAAACTCGAAACTCTTTAAGGACAAGCAGGAGTTAAACACATTTAACAACGTCACGGCCACCGAGTGGCTCACACAGATGCAAGTGGGAAAATGTACCCATGGTTTTGCTAATACCAAGACCCAAGAAAGACAACTCTGTGTACAGTTTCTAACTGTCTTTGTGCTCCTAGAATATCATCTTCCTGTTTTCCTTGATTTATTACAGTTCAGATTTGTGCTCCAAACCAATTGGTGTTTTTGTTTCCTCCTAAAGAATGTCCTTTGGCTATGAATGAAGTTACATATGTCTCTAAGGCACAAAGAGCCTTTTCAGTGGCTGTCAGGGGATGACTCCTGTTTGAATTTGCGACAGCCGGTTTTTCAAATCGTGCCACCGCTCTAACGATAATGACACTGTTGGGAATGGAAAATTTTCTGACAGGTTACGGCATTTAGCACCATGGATGACATGCTGCAGAAAGCACATTTGGTCATTGAAGGGACGTTCATCTACCTGAGAGACAGCACTGAGTTCTTCATTCGGGTCCGAGATGGTTGGAAGAAATTACAGGTTAATTCTTGAGCTTCTTTTTAACAAACTGCCTCCACATACCCTCTAAAAATAATAAACTGCCCCTGGAAATGCCATTTTTCCTGTTTTGAAAATAGGCTAACAATCTCTAGTGGATGTTTCATTTTTAATGTACTGTTTTCTTGAAGCTAGGAGAACTGATCCCCATTCCCGCTGACAGCCCACCACCCCCTGCGCTCTCCAGCAATGTGAGTAGTCATCCTGCCTTACTTCTCGCTCCTTCGCTCATCAGCATCCATGAAATGCCCCTTGGTGTCCAGAACCAAGCTCTGCAAACTCTGGCCAGCCACCTCTGCATGGTTTAGGATTTGACAGAAGGCCAGAAATTACCAAGTGCCAACAGAATGTTCTCACAGGAGAGCAGGGCAGGAACTGGACCCAGAGGCTGGAGACCTGCTATTTCTGTGTCGTAGCTGAATCCTCTTGGGCAATGGGCTTCCAGCCCTTCTCGGCCTCAGTTTATTCCCCTGTGAAATCATGGTTGGCATACGTGATCTAGAAGAGCCCTTTATTTTTTGCACTCTGAGACTTCTTTGCCTGATAAGAACATTGGCAACTTCCATTGTCCATTTTTTGGCCCTACAGCAACCCTTTGAGGCAGGTCTTGCTATCCCCACCCTGCCGTTCAGGAAACTGAGGCTCTGCGTTGCTGACTGCTCTATGAAATGGATGAGTTGGCTCTAAGACACAGGTCTTCTGCTTCCTCGGTTCAGTGCTCTCTGTAAAAGATTGGAGAATATCCCCTCCCTTCCTGAGGATCATGTCTTCATGGGGGGCGGGGGGGGCATGAAACTCCCGGCAGTTAAGAGTGGCCTGAAGACAATGACAGACTATGTAAAGTATCACACTTGCACCTCGGTGCTCTGAAGAACAGATTGGATGCTTATTCAGGACCGTTTGTTTTCCTCTTTTATGTAACAGCCACATCAGCCACCACCTCCGCTGATGCCGCTTTCAAGTGTCGGCTACGAGAGGCCTGCAGTAAGTACAGTTCATGCATATCCCCAGCAAATGCTGCATGCGTGTCTAGTGTGTCCTTGCTGCGTGCTTAGAGCACGTGCCCTCCCCTCAGGATGCATAGAGACTAGCAAGAGGGGCAAACAGGTAGTTACAGTAGTTGGTAGTTACAGTAGGTCAGTGAGGCGAGGTGCACACAGGGTGCTGGGGGTATGAGGAATGTCAAAGAATTCTGCCTTCTTTAGAGGAGGGAGCCTCTAAACTAAGACCTAAAGGAAAGTTGAGAGCAGGAGAGAGCCAGCTGGGAGGGAGAGAGTGGGCATGTTCAAGGCAGAGGGGATTTGGAACAGCGGGGGTCAAGGGGGAGTGCTGGGCATGGGCATTCGCGTAACTGTAACGGCAGGTACTTCAGTCTGGCTGAAGAGGCAGGTTTTAAGGCAGAGAAGGGAGAAGTTTAGTCTGCAGAGGACAAGGGCTTGTCATCAAGGGCCTGTAAGCCAAGCTAAGGGCTTTGACCTGTTGCAGCAGACAATGGGGAGCTACTGAAGGGTTTTAAACAAGGACAGGGTCTCTAAGATTGGCATTTCAGAAATTACCTTGGTTACAGTGTACAAATGGATCGGCAGGGACAGGCCCAGGGGCCCAAAGACAGGTGGCTGTTGTATTCTTTGAACCAGGATCACAGCAGTGAACATGTAGAAAAATAAGACTGGAGAGAAAATAAAAAGGCAGAAGTGACAGATTTGGTCCCTGGTATGGATATGGGGCCGTGAGGATGAGGGAGGTCAGGAATGATGCCCGAGTTTCTGCTTGGATAATTGAGTGGTGCTGGTTTCCTTCCCAAGGATCATTTTGTTGCCAGAATTAAAACTCTGACTCTTTTCCTTTACTAGCTTAAGAGAAGGTCTTGTTCAGATAATTGCAGGAACCTCCTGACACTTAACGGCAGGAAGTACAACTAGGCCCGTGGAACTCCTGTCCCTGCTGTTAGTCTGCTCCAGTACAGAGCAGTTTCTGCAAGGCTTTTTCTTCCTGCCTTCTCTCCCCCGCCATCCCAACACAGAGACATCGGTCACCTCCACAAAGCTTGCATGCCATGTTGAGTTGTCGTGGCACTGATCATGGCCTCAACTCCAGGTGATCTTACAGCTGCAGAGTCCGGTACTGCCTGACTCAGTTCAGGGTCTGGGGAGAGGTTGTCTACATAGGTCCTCTTGGCCTCATTGCCCACTCCCCACCAAATCAAACGTAGCCAAGAGAATGAGATTGAATGGCCTATGGCCACTCTTCTGAGCGAGTGTTGGGGGGGCATTTTCAAAGAACAAGGCCTGGGCTTGCACCAGAAATGTGTTTCCTGTGGTGTTGCCACTCATCAGGCAGGACCTCATCGGGGCACAGTGAGTCTGAGGTCCCCATCGGATATGTGAGTGGAGGCCGCCCAGAGGGAGTCGGATCAGGGGGCCTGGTCTGGAGATAAAAGACCTAGGAGGCTTCCTCCGAGCCATGGCAAGGGTGAGGGGGTGGTAGGATTCCCAAAAGAGTGTCTGCACATTGAGCAGACGTTGGAGTGTGAGGAGCAAAAGCAAAAAGGAACCGATGGAAGAACCATGGGGACAAATAGAAGCCATAGCCCCCGAGAGGAAGAAAGAACGCCAAACAAGGTAGAAGCCAGCAGCGTCAGGTGCTGCCAAGAGGCCCATCAAAAGAACAAAACGGTGTCTTCCAAATTTAGAAACCAGAGAAGAGCATATCTGGGGCATGGGGAGATGCCAGCAAGATTCCAGCTGCTTGAGGAATAAATGGGAGGTGAGATAAGGAAAGAGAGAAGCGTGTGGAGGTAACCCTTCCAAAAGCTCAGCCATGAAGGGGAGAAGTTAGGGCAGCAGCTGAAGGATTTTTTTAAATAGTATTTTATAAATTATAAAATCATATGTATTGTGCTCGCTTCGGCAGCACATATACTAAAATCATATGTATTTTGTAGAAAATTTGGACAATAAATAAAAAGAATGGAGAAAGAAACAGCAAATCCCCGATAACTTTACCAAAACTACACCCGTCCCCCAGATCAACCTTTTAACACTTGATTGTTGAAACAGTATTGTCTTCATAAAAACGATAGCATATTTGTTATTAAAAATGTCCCAGCCCTTAGAGAAATACAGACATGAGGGCACAAAAGCCCCTAGTCTCGCCATTTGGAAACACCCATCGTTCCAGACAGTTCTTTATGTTTCTTTGTAAAAAAGGAGAGGTGGAGGTGGGTAGGATTGGAGGCATAGCAGGGAAGCTCTGCACGTACCTCTGTACCTTCCCTAGGTGTCCCCTGCTATGGGCACGCCATCTTCTGCTGACCACCCTTGGGTCTAGCCAGCAGAAGCGTGCTGGTTGGAGGGTGATGAGACCATAGGGCCTCATCGCTGGGGTGCTGGTCTGCAGATCCGTGGGAGGGAGGAAGACAGAGCTTGTGTGGGGCTGGAAGTCTGGTGGCCTGAAAGCAGTCATGGTGAGTGAGCAGCATGCTGCAGCCCCCTCCCCATCCTCAGGCTGCTGCTGGGGGCGCTGCAGGGGAAGCCTTGTCTCAGGTGGGGGGCAGGGGGTGTGCTTCACCTGGACCTCTATCTAGTGTGGCGATACAGGCCGAACCAGGGATGAATAAACAGGAAGAAATTGGGAGGTGTGGCATGCGTGGAGTCTCTTCTCTTCAAAATGGGGAAGGAAAGGGGTGGCGAAACAGAGAAGGATGCCCCGAGAAGTGCAGGGACTGCGTGGGGTGGTCTGAATGTTGTGGTTCGTAGTGAGCTGTGCCCACCTGGCCGGACCCTTGATGAGCCAGAGAATGCCAATATGGCGGCCCTCGGTGTCGGGCCATGTAGAAGCTTGGTGCTGGAGATGTT